>NC_056478.1:20740900-21085900 GCF_008729295.1 Plectropomus leopardus
CGCTCTCTGAGCCGGGCTCAAATTCTATTAAGGCTTTAAGCGGCTCACCATTTCCCTGCTCTGCACTGGCTTTTTGGAGCATCCACAGATATGTGTGTGTGTGTGTGTGTGTGTGTGTGTGTGTGTGTGTGGGTGGGTGGGTGTGTTGATGTGTGTGCACACTCAGGGCCCCAGGTAAGGAGCCTCCGTGAGGAGTCGAGCACCAAGGCCGGGCCTGCTGGGTGCCCAAGGGAGAAGAAGAAGAAAGGCGGTTGAGGAGGGAGGCGAAGGCGAAGAGAGGGAAAAAATGAGGGAGGAGGTCAAGATGGGAGGGGAGGGGAGCGTATGGAAGAGGGATGAGGGAGAAATAAGGTGGGAGGCAAAGGAAAGACATGAATGAGGGAGGGACGAGAGAGGGAGCGACCAGAGAAGAGCTGGAGAACGAGTGAAGAAGAAGAAGAGGAGGAGGAGGAGGTGGGGGGCATGTGAAAAGACATTGAGAGAGGAGTAATGGTGAAGCAGAGCGACTGTTTGAACACATACACACCATGAGGATTAAACAATATTCCCGTGTGTGTGTGGCGGAGTGTTTTACATACAGTGCGTGTTTGCACATACTTCTGTGTGTGTGTATGTGTGTGTGTGTGTGTGTGTGTATGTGTGTGTGTGTGAGGCCTACTTGGAGCCAAAGCAGGGGCCTGGATTAGTTGGGTTTGCCAGGGCTGCGGGGCAGGATTAGCAGGCCGGGCTGCTGTCTGACGCCGCTCTGCCACCACTAATGGCATTATTAATAGGCAGCTAAAAAATTCATTAAAAAATCTATTAAAAATAAATGTGTTTTACATAAGACTTTGCCCCAGGTAGAAGGGAGGGGGGAGGCAGGAGGGGAGAGAAAAAGGGGGAGAGACAGAATTGGCGATTGTTAGCTTTGAGGTCAGCTGAATATCACAGTTCAGACGGAGGAGGGAGGAAAGCAGAGAGGAGTAAACACGCACCAACACTCGTCTGACTGGAAACATGCTGGATGTGGGATAATGAGGCTAAACCAACAAGACCGACGTCTCCACTCTGTTCAGAGAGATGTCTACAGAGCTGACGTCAAACGTCTACAAGCCTCAAAGTGCATGTTAAACACATGTCTGCAGCAGCTGCTGCTCGCTGTCATTCACCTGTCAAACACTGAGAGGACAGATTGCGTAAAAAAAAAGTGATACAGTAAAATGTCTTCAGTCCACTGCAAATGAAGCCAACACGAGTCCTGAACACACTGTTATGCTGCAGTGATAATCCACACTTCTATATAAAAAAATGACAGGTATTGCACCTGTGTATTTCTGGGTTGCTCATAGGAACAAGAAAACTGTTCAGACTTAGATTTCACAATTTTATGTATATATGTAATTTAAAATTCTACTCGACTAAATATGCATGATATAACCAAAATCATTCAAAATGCAGTCTAGAAGGCCTATTAAGAACTATGCTGCCTAGTTCTTCTCAAGTTTCTTACAGCTTAGGGATGCACTCATTCATTGGTCGATGTTCTCTATGTTGACTGCTATCGGCCAACCAGCAAATAAGATGATATTCACCAATAGCAGTGGCTGATGATTTCCCATAACGTCATATCTACCTATCTAACCTACTATTTATTCTTTTGGGGATGCACCCTATTGTTTCCCTGATAATGCTACATTTTAAAAATCAGAAAAATCTTTCCTGATGATGAGTTTTTAAAAGCACAAACTATTTTGTTTGTACTCAGTTTGCATGGTAATCAATATAGCAAATAATTATTCATACTACAAAAAGGGCTGGGCAAAATGTTGATATACTGATATGATGATACTATTTACTGTCTAGATTTTGGATTCTCTGGGGATAAAGCTGATGGAAATCTGATTCATATTTATTTGATAGATCTGTAAGTTTTCACTGCTAGTGCCGATATGACACCAAAATCATGCTAACAAAAGTATGGTGAAATTTACCTTACTTTTAGAAATATAAACATGTTTTTTACAAAACATGTAAAAAACTTTTTTTTTTTTTAAGGCAACAAAGGAAGCCACAGTTCTCAAATATTAATTACCGTTTTACCACAAACACCTTTGCATGACATCTGTCTCAAAAAATCTATAGTCTATATTCTGAAAACTTTTGTTTAAATTAAGATCAAAACATGTAAACAAGATTATACCCAAAAACACAGTCTGACCCATGGACTTTTTGATTCATCCTTGTGCAGCATGCATGTTCTTTGGCTCTGGCTTTAGGAACAGCATGAGGGAACAGTGTGATATTCACCTTAGATTCAGAAAATCAGGTCTAAATATTCCCATCTAATGGCTTTAGAACTATTTTTTATGCTAAACTAGGCCTGAGCAGTATGTCAATATCATATCAGTACTGTGATATGAGACTCAATATAGTCTTACATTTCAATATCATGTCTTTTCCTGGTTTTAAGCTGCAGAGAAGTGATGTAATCTTTGAAATTTACCAGTTTCTTCCAGTATTTCCCCTTCCCCACTTAGTCATTATATCCACATTACTGATGATTATTTATCATTGTGTAAATATTTTGCAAAAGCAACAACAGTCAATCCTACGATAATGCTGCAATACTGTTATCCTATTATTTGGTCAAAAATATAGTGCTATTCGATTTTCTCCATATGACCCAGCCCTACCAATTTGCAATAAAAATAAACTACTGACACACTGAGCTCACATTCATGGCCCTAAAATGTTGTCCATAACAAAGTATTTAAACCGATTAGCCTCTTCAAATGAGTGAAATGGTCGGGGATTATTATCTGTGAGACGTGGAGGAGGAGGAGGTTAAAGGTGAGGAGGTTCTGCTTTGTGTGTGCCCTGAGGACATTTAACCAAATCAGATTAACAACAATAGCTGCGTCTACACACATATAAAAGAGTAAGCGTAGGGGCCCATTAACACACCACAGCTGTTGAAAATGTTATCTTTGTAAATCTTTCAGGAACTGTTTGTTTCATGTCAATGTGCAATCACCACAAGTCAGCAACCATTTACAGATGTCAGTCAGTGTAAAAATGTTTTTAAAAAAAACATTTTTTTCCTCCTTCAGTTGCAGTTTTTAAGGCCAGTGATATTTTAGCATTTAACATCGATTTGATTTTGATAAGAAAGCCTGCTTCAACATCAACGGCCCTTGAGATAATGCGAGCACATTTTCTCAGTTGTTTTCATGCTACAAAGTGCTTTATCAAAACTTTGAAACAGTGGTTCTTAGTGAAACATGAGTGAGGATTTTGGTACAACTGTGGGTTCACAGGAGCATCATAACTAATACACGGGCCAGGTAAAAACTGCTCAAGTCCAACAATAAGGAAAAATAGCCTATTGGGTAAAAGTTCCCAAAACATTTTCTTTCAATTTAATATTCAACCTGGTGTTCATCATGATAATTGCCACCATGACCAAGGAGAAGGTAAAGATACAAGCAAAAAATAAAACACTTAACACAACTCTTCAGATGTATTATAAGGAGACAAAAAATACTTCTAGAAACCACAGAAATAAAGCAGCCGAGTTGCCAGAATAAAGGGTTGGAATTATGTGTTTCTGTAAACCACGAAAGTTACATTTGTACGTTCCCCTTGAACAGCGGAGTTCAGACTACATGTACGTGAGTTGATTTTCTCATCAGGAGAAGTACGGGATGTTGGATGGTGTGACACTTCAGCGAGACAGCTGTCAAGCAGCAGACCGCGGTTTGAGTACTACAAAAGCTGATGTTTTTAACCAAGAGCTAAAGACATTTCCAGCTGTGTTTGTAGCGACCAATCCTGGTATTTTAGGCCTAAACATGATCTCTTCCTCAACCTCAACCTAAACACACATTAACCACAGCACACAAAATTGTCACAATGAAGAAGAAAGTAAAGTTGCACAGTATTGCACAATACTCAACTGAAGTTGTGTTGTCAAAAATATAGACTTATCAATACATATTGATTCTTAATATTTGAAACCGTTTCAAACTCATTTTCTTCAGTAACGAAACATTGGTACCATCTGCGCTTTCTCGTGCTCTCTTATTGTTAATGTTTACAAAAGTCATTCTGTTTTTCTCCGCTACAAACCAGGAAAAGAAAAGCCATCACTGTCATATCATCACTTTGTTATAATTATCTTTCATAAAAAATAATTACATTTTATGTCCTCAGTGGCAAGTTTTTCCCTTTATATTGAAAATACAACACTACACTGAATAAAAACAATGGTGAAGGGAGACAAAAATCCCCCTTTTAAAAGTATAAGTATAAATATAGGACACGATGCTCTCACTACTACTTTTCTGCAAGTACAACAGACCAGCCATATAACTAATCCTTATGTTCCTTGGAGGTTAAAGGTCCACACATACAGAATATTGAAATAATTTATGCACAAAAGCATCAGAACCAATAAATATTTACAAAAGCAATGGTAAACTCTTTACAGCCCCATCCCCACACTTTAAGAGAGTGGTACATAACCGAACTTGACATGAACATGTTGCATGGATTTCCACAGCAAAAAGCAATGAGGGGTTGCAACACTGGATTATTATATGGGGATAGGCTGGTTTAGTGAACTGTCCATGCAAATAGGTGTAGTGTTGTGATCAATGATGGTTGTTTTTTCAGGTGGAACAAAAGCCAATCATTAGTCAATCAGAGATTTATAAGCAAAATTAAGAATGTCACTTACCTGTGCGAGAGCTACAAAAGTGGCAACATTAAAAAATGCCACAAAATGGCAACAACCATGGTGAAAAGAGCTGCAGCTTGCAAAATCACATATAATGATTTTACAGACTCTTAAAATCAACATTTCTTTGCTCAAAATGACAAACACCAAGTTACTGCACTTAGCATCCATTAACAGCTTTTGTATCAACTGACACTGACGTTGATGGGTTGATACATCAGTCAGCATGTTTGTTTTTAGGGCAGCATAAACTCACCTCCCAAACAAGTAATGGCCAGCACTAAAATACAACAGATTCAATATTGTCCAATAAGTAAAAACTAAACATTAAGGATAGCCAGCATCTTTATATCAAATCAGAACCTCAATATCTCTCATGTGAGTTCAGAGGTTTCTGAAGCTGGATTTTCACTGAGCCGTGACATGATTTTTAGAGATTTTGTGCTACTTTGGGATAGAATTGAACTTGGCCTCACATCATCCATCAAATGCTTGTTGGGGAGATATCACAAGGTGATTAAGAATATGTCAGCAAAGGGAATCTGAATCAGAGCCGGAAAAAAAGTAAAACGCAACTTACCAAATTTGGGCGAGGAAGGGCATAAAGTAAAAGGCAGGAAAGAGCACCTCCCGCTGTGCTGAGAAAAAGACAGCAAAAAGTCAGCAACATTCACACTCAAAGCAAACATCAAACATCATCAAACACACAGAATGAGACACTTTGATCTCCCTGGCTCCACAGGAAGCCAGCATCTTTAGAAAATCCTCCAAATGTAAATTAATTTACTACAGAAAGAGATCCCGAGGCACTGGTGTGCAACTGAACAGCAGACATCAGAGGGTTAAACCCAAACTCTGCAGCTCAGCCCACAGAGATAGTTCAGCCCTGGTGAGTTTTTCTTAACTCTGAGCCATGCATGTAGGCGCCCCCCCTCAAACAGCCAAACTAACACGCATGACAGAATTTTACATTACTCCTGAGTCGATTACTGAACACACACGGGGAATCTATTTGTGTTGGTGTTTCAGCTCATCATTACAGACGTCACGGGAAAGACTGCTTGTCCTCAGCAGGCCTTGTTTCCAGCAGAGGCCTTTTCTGAGCGCTGAATGTTGAATGAGAATCTATGATGTTGGAGCAAACAGGGGCCTTTTCAGCTGTTGTTTTTCAGGCTTACTGTTTATTAAGGCTGGTGCAACAACATTGAAAGATTTTTCTGGGTTTTTGCCACCATGAAAGAGTCCTATACAGAGCATGAAACTTAAATGAGCAGTTATGCACGCTAAGCGCTGTAAGCACACCATTTTTTTTTTCATTTACTGCAGGGCAGCAGCCAATATTAAACCTGTATTTATTTAGTTTTACCAAAAAAATTCCTGTGTGAATCCATTTATTTTCATTGTGAATTAGAAAATGGTCAGCAAGCTACACAAACCCATCACAGACCAGATTTGGTCTGTGGGCCAAGTTGAGTGTCACTGGTCAAAGGTCAGCTATTTTGTTGGTAGGGATGTCTTGAGATGTGGGTGACCAACCTGCAGCTCTTAGCTTAACATAACTTACATTTTTATTTTTTTGTATTTACATCATATATTAAGAAATCACATGAGAGAAAATCTCTTGAGTTAATAGGAAAAAACAAAAAAAAGTGAACCAAAGTGAGCGATTCTGCCTGATGAGCCAGACTTTACTCTCCATTTCAAGGCATCTAATCTTCAGCTTCTTTTTACTCCGTGCTAATGTGGAACAGGAGTTCACAAAAAATACTGAGCTTTGTGAGCAGAACCTCAAGCTAAACACTGAGATTTCAGTCAGAGAAGCAAACCCAGTTTAGAAGATGATGCAAAATGTCTCACTCAAATGTGCATGCAAGGTGAGGAAAAATACCCAAGTACTGTCATTGCTTTATATGTATTTTTTGCGTGTGTGCATGTGTGCGTGCATGCACTTGCAAGGGTGTCTATACAGGACATGATATGGCTCTAAAAATGTGACCTTTATGGATCTTATTGTCTGACTAATTGGTCACTCCTGTCTTGGAACGATCACCACTGCTTTTTAAAGAGCTGCTACATCACTATTTACACAACACATGAGCATAAAGATACTTTAAAAGAAACAGGGTGAAAACGGGTTAAACAAGAGGAGGGAACAGATCAGGGCAGAGTTACAGACAAAACAACATCACTTCACGTCACATCACCTCCAGCAGGAGGATACGAGCTGAGGAATGCTCGGCATGCCGTCTAAACATCTGTCCTCCAGGTTACGGTCAGGCGTGAGCTTATCCTCTGCTGACTGACATGCTTGTCTTTGCCCTGTCAGTGTAGAATAGCTGGTAAATGTGAGAGCAGGACTCTGTCTCTCTCCCCTATACCTCTCCTTCACACCGAGAGATACGCCGCTGCCCCTCGGTCCCTCCAACCTGCCTGGAGGTCCTATAATCTTTTTACAATGTGTTGAAACAGAGCAATAAATCTGTTAGCTTACAATCTAATTTCCCTGGCCTTTTCCAGAAATCCTCATAAACTTTTGGCGCCCCCATTAACGGCCCTATTGAATCAGAGCGCTTAATCTGCTTCCAGGTGAGGGGTCAGAAAATGAATGCTTTGAGATCCATCACGCTGACGGGAGCAGAGAAAACTGGGCGAGGGAGAGCGCTGGGGAAAAGGGCAGCATCTCTTCCTCATAGGTCAATAGCAGCCAAGAGAGTCAGTCATTCACTTTTTCCCTCAGCGCCGCTCTCATTTTCCATTTAATATGGACATCCAATTAATGTGAGCACGTCTGGGGCGGCTCGGATCCCCGTGAATTATGGCCCATCATCCTCCCAGTTATGGCGGGAGGAGAGAGGGAGAGGAGAGGAGAGGAGAGGAGAGGAGAGGAGAGGAGAGGAGAAGAGAGGGGAAGAGAGAGGGAGAGGGAGAGGGAGAGAGAGAGGAGAGGAGCATGAGAAATGGAGAGGAGCACAAGAAATGTACAGGAGAGGAGCACGAAAAATGGAGAGGAGCACGAGAAATGGAGAGGAGAGGAATGGATGAAAGGAAAGTAGGAAAGAGAATGAAGAGAGGAAAGGAAAGGGAAAAAATGAGGGAAGGAAATGAAAGGAGGACAGAAGAATAAGAGGGTAAACAAATGGAGAGAGGAAGAGTAAGGACAGGAGATGAGACAAGATGAGACAAGGAAAGGAGGAGAGGAAAATAAAAGAGAGAAGAGGGAAGGAAAAGCACATGTAGGGAAAAGAAGAAATGGGGAGAGGAAAGGAAATAAAGATTGGAAAAGGAAAAGAAACAAGGGGAGGAAATGAAAGTAGAAAAGACTTTTAGACCTCTTTTTAGGGTGTGCCATATCATATCATTCATGATAATACTGGTATAACTTTGAATATGATTTTTACAAATCATATTGTGAAAATGGCAATATTCCAACTTGTTGTATAATGACGTCATACCGTTACGCACAGCTACAACAACCATGGCTGACAGCAAATTCGCTCCCAGCTACTGTTGTAGCTGAAACATCAGATATTTTTGTGTCATTTACATTTATGCTGACAGACCTATATAACATTTCATTTGTTGCAAATGTATGCTCTTGTAATTAATAATAAAATATCTTTTATATCTTTCAGTATTTTGTCATATCATCAAGAATACACACACACACACACACACACACACACACAAGCCACTTCCCACACACACACTACTTAAAAACCAATTACACTGACAAAAGTCCCCTGCAAACTACAAACAGCTGCGTCCAGAGCACCATGTCTTCCGAAACATGTCAGCCTTGATTATAACAACATAGTATTGACACTCAGCTTTAAGGCGAGCAAAGACCAGCCCTCTAAACAATACCTCAAGGTCCTCCAAAACTGAACCCTACAAACTGTTATGGCTCTTGAGCCAAGTAGCCAGTTTAGTCTGACCAAAAAGAAAGTTTACCAGGACTTTTTGTCTTTTGTGCTCACAGAGTGCCTGGGCCCTAACATATAGAGCCCCCACTTGGCGACATTCAACAAACACATGATGTACAGACTACGGCATGTTACAGAATTAACAGCCTTCCCGCACATCAAGACCCACATTTGTTGCCAGGGCCCGTTACAACACCCTTCACTGAAGATCTGAAGACTGAACATACAGCACCCTCCAAGTAAGAGGGTAGGAATATTGATTAGAGGAGAAACAAATTGAGGGGAGAAGAGGAGCAAAGAAAGGAGAGAGGGGGAACAAGAGGAGATGAGAGGAGAGAGAAGATGAGAGTAAAGGAGAGGAGATGAGAGGAGAGGAAAAGGAGAAGGTACAGGACAGGAGAACATAACAGAGTAAACAAAAGAAGAGATTAAAAGAGGAGGAGAGAGTAGAGGACAGCAGAGGAGATGAGAAAGGGATAAAGAGGAGGAGAGGAGAGGAGAGGAGAGGAGAGGAGAGGAAAAATTAGATAATTGATTGGTTGTTGGGGCAGCAATGGCTGCCTCTGATTGGCTGCTGGGAGGAAGGGCCAGATTAGATTCCAAAGTGGAGCGACAGACACCTGAACTGCGTGTGTGTGTGTGAGTGTGTGTATGTGTGTCCGTCCAAACAGCATTACACCGGGGCCTGTGATATTAAACCTGGACAGCAGCACCTTATTGTCGCAGCAACAGGGATTTGTCATTGTACCTCATTATCCAATTAACACCATGTGGGCCCCCGGCAAAACACACACGCACTGGACCTTCCAGTTTGTATGTGTGTATGTGTGTGTGTGTGTGTGTGTGTGTGTGTTAATATGTGGGTTTCAACAAAGTTAAAATAGGAAATGTTTGCTGAAACTTTTAGCTCTGCTGCCAGCTGCTAATAAATTAGACTTTTTTAAATTCATGAACAAGACTGCTGATCATTAGAAGGATTGTTAATTACTTTAAAGCATTAGAGCTCAATACAGTACTTCACCAACTTCAAGCTCTACAAGAGGCCCACAAACACAAATTCACACACTGAAAGCACACAGCCAGTCCTCACGGCAGCTTGGCACGCAGGGCTCAAAGTGGAGGGATTGAAACCTTCAGTGGAGAACACAGAATGAATGAAAAGAAAACAAACTAATAAAGAGCGTACCAAAACATGGGCCATCCCTGTATTTCCCCAGATTTGGAAACGTTTCAAACTAAATGAAAAAAATGTGCATTTCATTAAATGCTAATATCAGAGAGGAGCTCTGCAGAGTCTCTCTGAATGTGTCTCTGCTCACAAATAGATCGGTCCCTGATATTGGAGGAAAATACAGGAGTTATTGCAAGGATACACAAAGTATCCCTGTGCAGAGCCCTCTAAATCCTGATGTCAGATGTTTTATTATTAAAACTCTGAAACATTCGGTCCACTTTTTGCAGTTCTCAGAGGCTCAAAGACTGAGAGGAAGAGAGAGATGGGACAGGCTGGAGTAATGCCAGATACAGCAGACACACATCTACTGATCATCTAAACACCAATGGATATGAGCACTCATCAGATTTCTACGAAAAGACAAATAACAGTGAAATGCCGTGTATCTCTTGAAGTACGTAACATTTTTAAAACTTTCTGTCTGTATCTGATGAGAGACAGACAGGAAATGATGGGAAAAAGGGGGATGAGCTCCCTGACTTTCCGGACATGTGGTATGCATCTTACATCACTACTGCCTTACACATCATTTCAAAGATTGCAGAACATCCAGATATAAATTTAAAAAAAACATGCAGGTTGGCTGGATGTTATCATTCATGTGGCAAATCATAGCTACAGTACAAAATAGTTCTGTATTATATCCATCACTGTCATAGCTCCAATGGAAGCAACTACAAAGAATGAGGCTGGTGATATAGGGATCAGTAATCAATGACAGGTATTGTTTGTGTAGCCAAAGCCTAATATGTCATATTATTTTACAAAAATGATTAAATCATATCAGTGAAAGATTAGAGTATAAAGTATAGCAGAATGTTTAAAAAATAAATAAATAAATGGAAAACATAACATCTCCAAAAAAGTGGAGCCAAAACATCACAATCAACCCCTGGTGACAGGCTGCGGTATAGGTCATAAACCCCGCCCCAGGTGGGACAGGGGCCAAAATAAAAACTCAAGGTCCACATTAAATAATTTTTTCCAAAGATGGTTTCTGTCATTTCAGGTAGTTCTTTTAACACTGATGTATGCTCAAGTTGTCATTTTCTAATACACTTGGTTTTAGTTAATTTGATGCTATAAAAAGGGGGTTTGATGTCATGATTGACAGCTGCATGTGCCAATCAAAGTGCTATCAATCAATGGCGCTTCTCACAATTGGCTGGATAGGTGTATGGGCGGGAACTTGATACCACGGAGATTGCTACTGTGCAAATTACGTATGTCACCATTATGGCAGCGGGCGTATCCAAGATATTTTGGCTTCATTTTCATACAGTGTGTAGAAGTGGAGACGCATCGTCCATCCTTATACAGTCTATTTTTCAGACCTGCCAGTCATCCGGGGCCTCTCTGTGAAGAGATTGCAAGTTCTCCTTGTTTTTGCTCGGGTTTTACTCCAACAGACCAAAAACATGCTGGCCTAGGTTGACCTGTGACTCTAAATTGCCCCTGTGAGCCCTCTGTTAGCTCTGTGATGAACTGGCAACCTGTCCATGGTGTACCCTGCCACTCTGACCCCTAAAGGATAAGCAGGTATAACTAAAGGATGGACGGATCTTTATTTAGGCTTCGAGATCACTGCTTTTAAGAGCTGCATTCAGGTTTGTATTTCTTTGTCTCATTACATTTTAGTTTAAATCTCAGTTCTCATAGCTGTGATTCCTACAATAAAGTTGGCAAATAGAGTGTAATGCTCATCTAAGTATTGAGAAAAACAGATGTCTCTTTTAGATTTTTAAGAAATTACAGTAAGTGTTTTGCTGAAGTTGTCTTGTGATCATTACAAGAAAGGGGTCAATAAAATGCACAGTAGCTATGAGCTATGTCATCATAAATATTGATACTTTTAAAACATTCAAAGTTCTGATTGTTACTTTAAAAAAATGATTGAAATGAAGAAAAAAGAAAAGACTGATAAAGAATAAATAAATCATAGGAATTTACTGTAAAAAAAAACAAACAAAAAAACTTTTTCTATGCATCAGAATTGCAAAAGTATTCTGCCTTTGGAGGAAGCTGGATGGGACTGCTATTGAGACTGTGTGTGTGTGTGTGTGTGTGTGTGTGTGTGTGTGTGTGTGTGTGTGTGTGTGTGTGTGTGTGTCTGTGTGTGTGTTGACAGTGTGTATCTGCACTGCATCGTTGCTGTGTTTTTAAAGGCCTAATGTTTCCTGACATCTCACAGTTAAAGTATCATAGAGGCAGAATGATCGCCCCTGGCTAGCGGGAAAGAGACTGCCTGGGGCCTGTGTGTGTGTGTGTGTGTGTGTGTGTGTGTGTGTGTGTGTGTGTGTGTGTGTGTGTGTGTGTGTGTGTGTGTGTGTGTGTGTGTGTGTGTGTGTGTGTGTGGTGAAACAGCCTTTCAACATGCAATATTCTCTGTGTCATCAGCTTAAACAGCTAAACAGGGTGTTCAAGGGAGAGAGGAGGATGAAGACAGGAGGAGAGAGGGTCAAAAAAAGGAAGAGAGAGCGAGACGGAGAGGAGACGGAGATAGAGGGAGAAAGCTCTCACGGCCAACACACAGCAGTACAGAGCCAGACTCCTCTTTTAATGAAGGAGGAAATGAAGACAAGGGATGAAGGAAGAAGAAGAAAGAGAGGGAAAATCCTTGTGTTAAGTCGACTCTTATTATCTCATTATGCTCCCCTCTCTTTTCCCCTTTCACACTTCGCCTTTCTTTGAGTGTGTGTGTGTGTGCCTGCAAAGTGTGCTGCGATCTCCATTAGCAGCGATGCCAAGAGAGAGAGCTGCAGTGTTAAATTCCCGTTTGTTGTCGTTCCTGAAATAATCACATGGATTTATATATTCAGTGCTAAATTATTCAAGTGTTTAAGGCTCAGAAGTTTGAGCAAATTGCTGCTTATTTCTGCCTTTCCTCCTGTTATTTAAGCACAGGGGGCAGAGTAGTAACGATGTGCACCGCCAGGCTTGAAGCTTGCAACTGTAGGCCTGGACTTGAGGTCTGATCTCCTCTTATTAGCATTCCCATATTCCCCCTATAGTGTTAAAATCTTGCGCTCCTATAAACAAGCAATTAACACCAGACCTGAATGTTATTCTACGGATTATCGCAATGCAATTAGTGCTAAAAAGTCCAGCTCTTTAATATTTCTCATGTCAATGTAGGCAAAAGATGACAGTGTGGCTAATAGAAACACAATGCAATACCTTACAGATGTATTATTAGGACACAGCTGCAGTGGTTTTTGGCCTGTAGCTGCCAGCATGCAGGAGAAAGTGAGAGAGGAAAGGGAGGGTCAGGGTACAGTAGTGTATAATGGTGTCTAGTGTGAGTCCACACAACAGATGAAGTCATTTCACACTCGTCTGTGAATGAAATGAGAGCCCGCCGATACCATCTCCCCTCGCGCCCGCTCTCTGCCAGCAGAGCTTTTGATCTTCCCAAGCGGCGCCGAAATGATCTTCTGTCCGAGTTTTTTTACAGCGAATCAGTGCCGGACAATTCTCTCCCTCTGTCCCCATTTTCTGTCTCGTTCTGAAAAAGCCGCCGAGCCAAGAGTTCAAAGCTGGAGCCCAGATGAGATGAGCGCCACTCGCGAGGAATTACATTAGTGCCTGACTGTCCCATGTGCAGGCACGCAATACATCAGAAAGAGAAGAGAATATTTTCATGTCTTGAAGATGACCATATAGTGCTGTAAAGGGCTGAGAGAGGGTTACTGCAACACCTGCACTCCTGTGGCCTTAACCTGCATCCTCGTCCAATGGACTGTCATCAGGCGGAGAAAAAACTAATCTTTGCAGGTGATCAGAGACACATTTG
The DNA here is from genome assembly GCF_008729295.1 of Plectropomus leopardus. Lineage (NCBI taxonomy): Eukaryota > Metazoa > Chordata > Actinopteri > Perciformes > Serranidae > Plectropomus > Plectropomus leopardus. Next base: position 20,754,568 of record NC_056478.1, read on the forward strand.
TCTGCATTAACATAAAAGTGCAAATGGCTTTCCACTGCACATACAGCAAAAAAAGAAACAGACAAACATCACATAAAAGGGCAGCAGATAAGGTTGAGCAACACGTATTTTAATGTATCAAAAAAATGTATATCCGTGTCTGCACACACAGAAAGTGACCGTCTGAAACTCCTAGATTCTCTGTCTCTTGGCTGTCATTTCATTTACCCATTCTCTGAAGCAATTTGGAGTTGCCATGGGAAAAATTACCTGTTAAAACTACCTTCACTCAAGGTTTGTTCAGACAGAATGCAAAGCAAATGTTCACCTCCCTCTATCTGCACAGATTTGGCTGGAGAACTGTATCTGAGTTTATTTGCCTCAAACTGCCAATGTACCGACTGTACAGATGTTAGCTTTAGCTAGCTAGCAGTCTGCATGTTTGCATCAATGTGTGTGGATTCTGAGCACCTATGTGTGTTTGAGTGACACCTCAAACTCTCACTGATCTCTGAACTCACAGGAACTCCAGTTCTTTCTGTTATTTTGCTTCAAACCTTTCTCCTTTCCTTCTTGTCTCCACAATTTCACGAATTGGGAGTCGTACAGCCACAGGATAGACCTAAATTTTTTTGCTGAAACATAACTCTGCCTGAATTCGTGCCACACAGGTCAATTTACAATTGTTCGCATTCACTGATGCCTTTTTCATTGACTCCAGATGCAATCATGCTCCCTTAATTGTTCATGTTTCATCTTAAGACAATTTGCTAAAAATAATCTTAAATGTGCACTTTTTGAATGCTGTGAACACAGACCAAACCAATCACCACTTTTTAGTTGATATGGACACTTGTTAGTAAGTAGTTGACTATATATACATATCCAGCAGACACGGAGCAATATTAACATTTACTGTCATGTTTCTGGTGCCCTTATGAATGTTATTCTGATATTTATTCTCCTTTTAGTTCTGGTTTTGGTATCCATAAACTCCTGAGAGAAATATCTGGCTCTTTTTCTTCTAAATCGGAGTTGTCAAACATATGACTCACAAGCAGCAAGCAGTTGCCAAAGACTCCACTGGAGCACTGGATGGCTTTTCATAGCTAATATTGATGCACTTGTGAAGGCTAAGAGGTGCCAGGAGCAAGGTAAATAGTGAGTAGCCTCCTCACTTAAAATGCTGCTTCAGAGACTTTTCCACCCTGACCAGAATACAGTTCTCTGAAAAAATAAAGAATACTTATGGCATCATAGGCAACTGGATACTAAACATTGCTCACAATATTGTCAATCAGCAGCTTCAGTACAAAATAGTCTGTATCAGACTTCTATCTTACATACTTCTATCTCTATTTAGAGGTCATAGAGCAATGGTTTTACTGGTCCAGCCTACATGAGGTCAAATCGGGCTGTTTGTGACCCATGAACTAAAATGAGTTTGACACCCCTGACTAAATACTCCACTATGTTTAACAACTAATCGCTAACTGTGTCAGTCTGTCGTTTGCTGCTCAGCAGGTATAGTTGGGTTTTCAAAGCTTTTTCACTGAAAATAGCCGCCTATTGCAACCAAACATGACCCCATGTGAACAGTGAGAGTGGACCAAAACAGTAAAGTTACAACCTGGGTGTAAATTTTATTGTTTTGGACTTCCTTTTTATTGATTATAATATGATAAAGCAACATGTCTGACCAGATAAGACAACATCTAAGCCAAAAAAAAAATCCTTCCCTAATTCAGCAGTAAAACTGAAAATGAGTATTATACCCAAACAGGAAAATTGTGTGTAGTCAGTCTGTAAAGTGTGAGATGAAGGGATAGTCAAGCCTATTACTTTCATTTCCACTTGTTAATAAAGTTGGTTAACCTTCAGTTTATAAGATCATCAGACCGTTTGTGTTTCATGCACCTGTTAGACTCGCTTTTCAGCAACAACGCCTCATTCTTAGATCTGTGATTGTATGTAATGATGGCCTAAACTAAGAAAAAAAATAATAATAAATGCAACCTGGGATTTCTCGTTTAATTCAGGGGTTGGTAGGGGCGCCCCATGTACAAAGGCTGCGTCCCTGCTTCAGCAGCCACGGGTTCAATTCCAACCTGCAGCCTTTTGCTGCATGTCATCCCCTCTCTCTCTCCCTTTCACACTAAATGCCACCCTGCCTAATAAAGGAGAAAAAAAAACAACAAAAATCATCATAAGAAAAAAAAAAGGGGGGGTGGTGAGTCAATAAGCAATTCTAACGAGGAGGAAGAAAAGAGAAAATCTGATCTCTTTTTAAAAAGTAAAGTCCCAACAGATACACTTCTTACCCCCCCCCCCCCAACTCAACATACACATATAAACCAACACACCACACACACACTTCCTGTGTTCATGTGGAGTGAAAGCAACATGCAGGGAAGGAGAGTTGAGCCATGAATCATGACTATTATCATTAGGTTAAGCACCAACCAACCCCAAAGGCAGTGGAAGCCTCTGTGGAGAAACGGCACTCTAAATGAGCCTGATTATTATTATTGTCCTCCAAATGAGAGTGATTAGTATTGATGTCTAAATGAGCGCTGAGGTTATTATTGCCCTGATTATTATTATTATTATTATTGTGGCAGCGTTATGAGAAGCAGGCGGCCTCGCTCATCTTCGCTTCATTCACTTTTAATTCCACAGGCTGCCTCTTTTACCGCTGTGACACACACACACACACACACACACACACACACACACACACACACACACACAAATCTAATAAAAACCTACAGAGCAGTAGCATATACATGTTCACACGCTGGTGTGTATGCAAAAAGTTCATGCACACATATCCTTGTATAGATAACAGCCCCCTACATAAAGACAAACATGCACACATTCACATTTCTGCATGCACATACACACATATATGCACTGAAATACCCACATGAACCCACACTAACCTGGAGGAAGGCTGCACACAGCGAAGCATCGTCATCTGATGAAGCAGATGGAGGCAATTCCCTGCGTCCCTGAAACAGAATAAATAAATCATCATTACATCTGGACAGATAACAGATCTGAGGAACCAGCTGAAAGGAACGTCGCATATGTTAATTCAGTTAACATGATCGACATGAGGGGCCTGTCATCCCCACCAACCGTGTTGTTTTTGGAGCAAATCGTTGTAGCTAAACGGTGAGTAAACACGGCTGCTTTGGTCTGTTTTAGTACTGGAAATGTGTTGCAGGTTGTTATTATAAAAAACAAAGATGCATAAAATCCCCCAAATTCAGCTTATTTTTCAGCCTAAAGGTTCATTTAAATGGTGACTTTGGAGTTAGGAATTGAGGTTTAGAGTTAAGCTTAGAATTAGGCCTGTCTGTGTACACAAATGTGTGTGTTTGTCTGTGTATGTCGGTGTCAGGACAGCTGTCAGATCACTTCGCTGATTGGCCAATATGACAGGCATCAAAAAGCGCCGTGGGAGGAGAAAGGAGGAGGCGGGCTGCCCAGCTGTCAATCACTGCCAGTCACAAGTCCAGTTCAGCCAACAAAGCATCACCTGAGCCCTCACACACACACGAACACACACACTCATAAAGCCCACGTCCAAACATAATCCATAAATCTTCACGCATATATCCACGAACACACATTACTACATTCACATAAAAAGCTCCCCTCTACTGCTTTGCACACACATTGACAGACTCTATATCATTCTCTCACACACACACAGTCGTCAGTCTTAACACAGACAGGCATTCAGTTTGACAGAGTAATTATGACGTCCCACTCTGAAGGAGCCCTGGGCTGAAAGGTGAGAGTTATCGATCCTGAGCAGGAGGAAATTTATCAATGTCCAAACGCTCAGCTCTGACAGGAACCCAATCCACTTAGAGCGCAATGTTCAAACTGTTCAGGTCGGCTCAGAAAACACACCTCTGCTCGATTCAGACGAGGAGCTGCAAGATGGGACAAAGGCCGGGTGATGGGTCGGAGCGGGCAGAGGGTAACGTCAGATTGTGAGACAGAGTTACTTTGTGGTTTTTATTTTTTGGTCAACAAGTTCTCGGAGTTAAATGACAAAATACATTGTTTGTCACTGCCATCTAGAAAGACAAATTAAAGTGTTCTCATCTGACACCACTATTGACAGGATGACATTAGTCTGTGCCTTTATAAGCCATAATTTAGGTTTGGTCAGATTTAGACCAAACAGCAACTTTCAAAAATGAAAAATTAAATGCCAAAAACTGCAGTTCCTTAAATGACCACTTGAGGCTGGCTCCAAAACAGAGTAAATCCCAATAGACTCAAGGCTCGTAGTGCCCAAACAGCAATACTGCAATGTCCGGGGTCTATCACCTGATGCCATAGGGCACAAAAAGACTTTTTGCAATTGACTTTCACGGGGAAAGACATGTCTGTAAATCATGCCAAATAAATTTTTGTGAGCTTCAAAACCTACATGAAAGGTTTTAAGGGAAAGACCGTGGTTTTACTTACAATAAGTACTTAGTTAAGGTTATGGAACAATTGTGGTCATACTTTGGTTGGTTGGTTTAATGTTTGGTTCAATCATTCACCCACTCCGTCATCTCACTATGTGGACTTTGCTTTTCTTTAGTTCCATGACCTGACTTCCTCCTTTGATCACGTTATAATAACTACAGAACCTAAAGTGTATCTACTGCTAACAAAAAATATGTCTACTTATATTACTATCAGTGCAGGATTTATACAATTGGAGAAGAAGTGGCATTTCATCCAGTCTTGCTAACAACAAATCTCATTCTGAAAACTAACAAAAGGTGACTTGTTGAGAAGAATGAAAACCGTGGACACACAAGTGAGAGTTGGAAAGCGGAGTGCTGATAATGGTTTGTTGCATTGCTATACAGAAACATATCTTACTCTTATCGAAAAGATTTTCAATAACAGGGCTGAATATTAAGCTGATTTTGACACTATGGAAAAAGTCTGCCAGACTCCAGAACAAGACTTGTCCTTTAGCGAGACTTGGACACAAAACAGACCAGAACAAGAGAAAGACACAGAAAAAAGTTGAATTTTCTGTCGGGTCTTTTCGCAATGTTGTAAGACACTTTTAACAATCTGAGCCTCTAAGCAGCAAAACAAACGCCTTCAATGGCATAAATTGGTGGGATGCAACTGCCCTGTGGGTTTACATTACAGCCTGGTTCACGACTTTACGCTGTTTCTCTCTTGCTAAATACTGGACCAGTTTCAATAATCGTTGTTCATACAAGCCATTTAAACACAAAAACTATTTAAATTATATACAATAATACCTATATATTAACACAAATGTATGCAAGGGGGTGTCGTTCTGTTATATTTTGAGTGTCGAAATGTTCCCGTATACTCCATCCAACCTCACCTTACTGCGTTCACAAAGTGGGATTTCTATTTAAATTACCAAGGGAGTGATGTTTATATAATTACATTAATCACTGATTGCACTTCTATTTTATTTGAATTAATTTTAAATAATTTGTTTCCTCTCTGTGTGTTATCCACAGTCTGAGCTTGGGCTCTGCTGTGACTGGTATTGTACAGAAAGCTTGTGTCAAAATATTTAGACTGCTTTCAGAAACTCCCTGCTCTCCTGTTGGTTAGAGTCACTAACATTTATCTCTGACTGACAGATCAAGGCAGTAAAGTGTGGCTTATCGCAGCCTGAGAAGCAAAAAGTTTGATTTCAAGCTTGCAACAGACTGGAATTGTTACTACAGGATTAGAACCAGGGAGCGTACTGGAACTCACTGGAACAGACGAGCAGTGGCCATGTGTTTTAGGGAACGTTCGACACAAATCTAAATATGACAAGATTCAGAATACACAGCGGACCTCACAGTGTTACAGTATTGTTAATTGGTTTTCCTGTTTTGTCAGCTTTTCTGTGGATGATGGATAAATCAAGAGCTCCAAAGTTTTCTAGAAATGTTTGGTTCAACAACATGCATAACCTAAAATATGGCATCTGACCCCAAAAACTAATTGACTTTGACTCTGATTGGCTAGTGCATGTCAATCCATTAGGGTTGGAGGCGGTTAGGAAAAGGGCCAGTACTAACTTAATCTCTGATACTAAACATTATTATATTATTAACTGGAACAGACGAGCAGTGGCCATGTGTTTTAGGGAACGTTCGACACAAATCTAAATATGACAAGATTCAGAATACACAGCGGACCTCACAGTCTCTTCAGTATATATATATATATACTGAAGAGGATGTGGATGGATGGGTTAAGCACAGGACTTTCATTTTCATTTGAGTCCTATCAGAGTCAGTGTTGGCTAATTATTTTTATTTTTAGACTCATTATCACTATTTAGAATGTTGAAGCTATATGTACACTGTGTATAAAACTTCTGCATTTTTTTTTGCAAAAAACCCCCAAAAACTGTCCTAAAAAAAACTTATTCAAAGTCACAATTACATAAATATGAACTCCTTACAATCAAACCCTGCAACATAATTTTGTCTTCATCTTTGTGTAGAGAGTGGTGGCACATTTTCAAAACTTACAGCAATAAATTAGATAGGTATTTGTGTATTTCTGAGATATATGTACATCAACAGCTTTACGTCAGGCTAACTACTTTTTTTAAAGGACACTGAGGGCTAAACAGTTTAAACTAGAAGTGTAAAGGCCCAGATACACAAAACCGACGACAAAGATCTAGTAGGGACAAAGGCGTCTGTCGTGTCGCCTCGCATCAATGTGTCTCTGCCAAAAAGCCGCACTCAAACACTCTGCAAAGACTACTACTACCGACAACCATAAAAAAAAACCAAAAATGTACAATCAATGCCGGTCAGAGAGGAAATAACACTCCATACCAGCAAGCGGTGGAATTCAAAAAGGGGAACCAAAAAACTGACAGGACGAATTCAAGATGCTAATTAGCCAGTTAGCACATTAACAACACACCCAATGTTAACAAAAACAAACAGTTTTCAACTGTTTCTGCTAAATAATAATAGCTAAAAAGATGAACTTTTTGCCTTCCTTACTTCTGGTTCTCTTTTCGTGCACTGAGCTGAACTGCAAATCAGAGTAATTTCACTCACCGAGAGGCTCCGCTGGCTCCTTCGCCAATTCAACATGCTGTATCAGCCAAAAATCAGACTTTAAACAAATGCCATAACGTAGAATCAGTGGTTGAATAGTTTGTGCTTTCTTTGTGTTGGTGTAAAGGACTTTACAGAAACAATACACAAAATGCTTTACCTATGACTTCAGATTTATCTTGACAATAAGCCTGAAAACCTTCCGCTTCTACAATTTTTAAATCTGTAAACATAAAATTCTCGGTGACGTACTGACCCATTTGACACCGGTATTTTTCACTCCCTATGTTATATACATGCAGATTAGAGGTGCTATATCTTCGCACCACATCAGAAAGGATCCAAAATGGGCTATTTATTTCCCTGAAACCATTTTAGCAATTTTCTGGATCATAAAGAAACAGATCGTTCCCTCCATTTATAGCAGTTTGGTCAATAATTCTGTCAGACTGCTTTCAAAACGACATTGTCATGAGAAAGGCCCGTCAACTGAAACGTCAGCGAAAAAGTGTGGTGAAAAATACATCCATTAGGGACTTGTGAGCGTGTGTGTGAACCCTCTTTACAAAGTTTTGATCCTATGCACCACGAGGGGAAAACACACAGTGCTCTCTGTATGTGTGTCTGTGTGTGTTATTTGTCTTCTCGCTCATCAACTCCACCATCATACTAACCGAGCACCTGTGGACATCTGCCTACAGCCCGAGGCCGTGTCCACACCTTCATTTTTCTCAGACAATGAGTGGAATCATTTCCCCTCACACAGACCTCTCCATCATTATTGACACAGAATTATTGATCAGGACCTGGGCTGGTAAATTACAACCTATTAGTCAAACTCTTTCCCCCAGTTTTGAAAAGACCGGAGAGCGAAAAGGTTTGATGGAGTGAGATTATGGGGAAGCTCTATGATCTGTGAGGCGGTTTACGCTGCTATTATATATTCTGAAAATTCCTGTTTTTCTCCTGTTAAGGAGATTTATTAGGTGAATGCAGATTAAACAGCAGACAAACATGCACTCGCCCAGCCCATTCCTCAAGGTGCGGCTGCCACTGAATCAACATTAGTTCAAGGAAGCCGAGGTTCCAGGTGAAATCTACAACACTGAAGTTAGAGAGCACACAAGCCGCCTCACTTAATTTTTTTTTCTTTTTCTTTTTTTTTTTTTGATGTTTTGCCCAAGGCCTATCCTACTAAAGAGAAGTAATTTGGCTTATCTTATCCCAGAGACCTAGCAGCTGCTTTTTATTCTTTTTTGTGAGGTCTTTTTTCTCATTTAGTCCAACAAAGATTGTCCTCATAGATTGACCTTCTCTGTGCCTGCAGGCCGTTGCCCTCATGCCAGTAACTAGATAACACACTCTATCAGAGATTTGAGAAAATCATTGGGAAAGCAGTGGGGCTGATAGTGGCATCAATCCTAACCTGACACCAGGCTGGGTCAACCATTTATCTCTCCACACCGCCTCTGGTCACAACAGCGGCCATCTTGCTCTGCTACATCCTTCTTTAATAACCTTGGCCACGTCTCTTTGCAGACTGAGAGGATAAGGCGCCACGGCACTCCTCGCGCCTCGCCTGATCACTGCCGTTTTTGTTTGCATCTTACCCATGGAAAATCGCAAACACATTTACCGTGTGATCAACAAGATTCTCCAACACGAGCAAACACACACGAGATGTGTCTAACAAGAGGGCCAAAGCTCACAAACTCGTTAGCGTAGGAGTTAATGGTGACTCCACTGTCATTAATTCCCCATGGTGTTTGACTTAAATGCTTCTATATTGGTGGAGTGAGAGATTCCCAGAGGCCTCCTAGCGCTGAGATCATTGTTTTTCACTTACTAACAATGAACTTATGATCAGAGCGCTGCAAGGCTTTTAAAAAATGCCCCGCAGGATCATTACAGACCCTGTGTGTGTATGTGCGTGTATGTGTGTGTGTGTGATGCCAATGAGGCCGGCAGAGCAGCAGTGTGTCCGAGGCTCATCTCGGTGCTCTGTGGCGCAGCCAGGATGAGAGGGGAGGTTAAATGGGGCGTCATCAATCTCAATGAAGTGCAATTATTTTCTCACTTATTAATCATTGCAGGCTAATAGCTAGTGGCAAAGCTGGGCCCTCCATTTGTCAAACTTAGCAGATTTCTGTAATTTTGTTTCCCCGTTTCCCTCTAATGTTTGTGTAGACTTTGGCAGATATCTATGGAGGGCTGCAATAAGTCTGTGCCTCCAAGTATCTATCTCCTACCTGCACGGCAGAACTAACTGAACTTCTCGCTGTTTCTCCATGTGAGTGATTCTCTCCATTTCAGAGCTGAGTGACTATTTCATGGTCTGTGGCAGAGCAGAATGGAAAGCTTTATTTGCAGGGTGCAGCATGGACGGCCTATTGATGGTTAACTACACTCCGACCCTAACAAACTTTACCCATTACTCTGCACTGTTGGTTGTTTGGATCTAATTCTACAATAAGATGTGCAAGCATTTACATTTTATTAGACACTGTATACAATCTGAGGGAAAAGAACCAAAACATTTAGGCTGTAAAACAGCGCAGCTATTTGGCACTTGACATTTATAAGAAAGGTCATTATGTGCACTTTAATCGAACAAGATCCAGTTGGAACAATGCCAATTGGGTAATACTGATGTAACATTGTCCTGAACACACTTTGCAGTACACCCCTACATCAGAGATCACTACAGTAAGGCTGTTCTCACCCACTGTTCATGCACATACCTACGAAAAGTAATGCATTAGAATTTGTATAAAACATTATCTGGAAGCTGCAATCAGGTGACCAATGCACTGATGGAAGAAAAGAAGGAAGTAGTATCAAGAGGAAAAGTCCACATAAGAGGGCCAATTGGGGTGATGGGAGGCCGATGCTGTTGTCTTAAAGGGCATGCCTGTCATACCTCTTGTTTCTGTGATGTCGGCATGCCATCTAAAATCACACACTGGAGGGACATGAGGCTGCTGTTGTTTGTTTCTGTGTAAAAATGCAAATGGTAAAAATGTAAACGGCCCATGGGTTGTGCACCGCAAACACATTCTCCATAACTTTAAAAGGTGATAATACATCAATGATGTGTTTGCAGCTTGTTTCACTGCCCCCAAATGGCCAAATACATCTTTTATATAGCATTAAGTAAAACTTTAAAGGTGTTTACAACCCCTTTAAATAAACCAGTAATGAACCAAAAATGTTCATTAAACCTAATTGGCGTAACAGCCCATAACAACCACCTCAACAGTAGCTGCTGACTTCACCTGCAATTGACCCAGAATTAAAAAATAATTGATTTAAGATGCAAATATATATTCATATTTCTCAACACCATAATCTTTAGCTTCCAGTCTCTGTTAGTGGAGACATACACAACCACATAACTTTCAGCTTGGTGACTGGATGTTTCTTGCTGACATGCATTGGGAGTTATAGTTTAAGTCTACCTCAAAGATTTTATGCACACAAGTTTGTACCATTGACAGTCCTAAGTATGCTGTGGGTCCACAAAATAAGGCTCATTTTGTCTATTGCATTATCTGTAGAGCAGCCCAGACTTTATACTTGATGATTTCAAATGTCTGAGACTTACTTCTCTTGCCTAATTTCTGTTTATCACTTGGCCATTTAGAGGTATATGACAACTGAGCTATCTAAATGCAAACTGAGCAAACTGCATCTGATGAAGAATAAATTAAAGGTAGATTAGTGTGTACATTTACTCAAGTACTCTTCAAATACGATTATTCTGAGACTATATGCAACTCTTTCTGCTTCTTATATACCTTCATCAATACATTTGAGAGGCAAATATTGTACTTTTAACTGTACATGTATCTTAAAATTTATAGTTATACAGCTATTTGTCAACACAACTAAGCCCATACAAAAAGTACTGTTAAAACAAGAAAGCAAACATCAAAACTGCTTCTGTGTTAGATGCCAATGCAGTAGGTGTCTCCAGGATCAGATTTTGCAGTGATGACACACATTTACACAGACTCACAAAGTTAACCAATACCAGCCTTGCAGTCATGGTTGGCAAATAGTGTATCACACAAATTACCTAAGTATATGGCTTAGGGTTATATTATGTTCATTGCTTCAGAGAATCATGTTTAACATAAAACTGTTTCATCATCAGTTTATAAACTACAACACATGTAAAAATATAAACTACCAACTGCATGTAAAATAGTTCAATTAACCAAATAATATTTTAATGATACAATATAATTTTAAACTAACAATGAAAAGTAAGTACTTTCAGTTTTGATACTCTGTATATTTTCATGATAATAATTAGATACTATTTTTAATGCTGGGCTTTCATTTGTTTGAGTGTTTTTAAATTGTAGTGTTGGTAATTTTAATTAGTGAAGGATCTAAATATGTCTTCCACTACAGTAATTAAGACGTGTGTGATTATGAAAATCTGGATATTACAAAAAATTGTTTTGTTTTGCGCAGACCTTGTCAGTAGTCATTGCATTGTGTCATACCTTGACTATGAATAAAGCTCTGAATCACAGCTTCAGGAGAATCTTTTCCCGCCTGCAGCCACAAACTTTCTGGGGCTCAACTGCAGGATGTGGAGGCTCAGCAGCTCAGCGGCTCTGTGTGCCAGATGTGTCAAGCAGTGTTGGCTGAAAGAGGCAAGATGACTGGTCATGTTTATAGTCACTGTTATGGCATTATGCTGTTAGTTTTTCAGGATGTCTTAATTGTTTCTTAATACTAAAATAAAGTGTAAAACTTCCATCTATCAGCAACATTTTTTTCCATCAGTATACGCATATATCAGACAGATGGGTGCGTGTGAGAATGAGGAAAACAGAGTGATGTGAATAAAATTCAGATTTTCATATAAAAATGTAAATATTCATTGTATTCAATAATGTGTAATTTGACTCACAATAATGTAACCTCAGCGTTCACAGCACTTGATTTGAGTGCCAATAAGAAGACACAGTGATGCATAAACAGTTTGGGTGTGATTATCTGTAATTTGCCCACAGCTAAATAATGAAGAGCAGACAGATGTGTTTAAAGGCAGTGAAATAACACAGCCCTGTGGATGTGTTTGGTTTGGCAGCCTTGTCACTGAAAGCTGTTTTTACTGTGTGAAAACTCCTGAATGAATGTGTGGTAAATGTGGGACATCTAGTGGCAAAAAAAGGAAAAGACTGGCTGCTCCAATTTTGTATTAAATCTCTTGAATGGTTTTTAATATTTTTTAATTGTATTCCACCACATTATGTTTTGACCCGGGGATTAAAATTCTTTTAATGTACAGTCTTACTGCTAAATTGAATTAACATTTGTAAATAAAAGCAACAAAGACTGAAAAATGATTGCCAATCTATAATATCAAATTTAATGTAAGTCACAAAAATATTTTTATGGACATATTTTACTGATATATTATATATAAATATTTTTTACAGTCATGTTGAAACCCAGCTTTGATACCATCTACTTTGTCCATATATATATATATACTTGCTGCATTAAAAACATAGCAAATAGCAAAAACTGGGGTTAATATACAGATGTTACCCTTATTACAATTCTATTCAATTATCACATGGGCTTTTACACATTTATATATTATTCTAGTTGCCCTATCCAGACCTCAGTCTTTGGCTTTATCAATCAGTGCCAACATTTTGTTTCAAAAACTCCAGAAGCTCACTCGGATATTTTGAAATACTGCTAGCTTTCCTTTCGTAATATATGTTAGTTTTTTCATCGCAACAGATGTAGACAGATCTGTTTTATATTGGTTCATACTTGGTTGGCTTATACCTTTCCATTCTTTCGCTACTGCTCACTTTGCTTGTGAGAGACATGAGTCTTTTTGTGCATGGTCACTCTACTAATAAAATAATTCAATCAGATTTTCAGGATGCACAGCTTCAGCCAACAAGGGATTTTCAGTTTTTGTTATTGGACTAACCATGTGAAGAACCTCCTTCCAAAGACTTTTGACCACATTACATTTCCATTAGCAGTGAGCTGCTATGTATTACTATTTCGCAAGCAAGAGCCACTGTGGTTCATAGCAGCAACAGGTGAAGGAATATAATGAACATAAACCAGAAGCTTCTAAGAGTTTTCAGTAATTTTGTAAATTCTCAATTAGGAATTCAACATGGTTAACTCTAGATACCTTTCTATTTTGAACAATGTTATAGATACTGCACAAACATGCACATGAATGATAATTTTAGTCAGTACTTTTACTTTGGGTCATTTGGGGGGCTTGGGGGGGGGGGTGCATTTCAATAAACAAAGGTTTGAGTTTGAGAATATCCAACTCTTATTGCCAAATTCAAACAACAAATACAATTCAGAGGCTTGTGCAGCCATGATGACAACAAGCCAGCAGTCAACACTTGTCAACCGCACCCTGGTCCTTTCAGCGCTACTTCCCCTCCCTCTATATCTTCATGAAATTGTGATTAAAATGCTGAACATTAAAGTGACAAGGCAGGGTCTGGGACAGACAGCTGATATTAGCCTCCGATTCATAGTTTCCGATTCAGCAGATAAGGGAAGTTTTGCACCTACTACTGTGGTGACAGTATGTTAGACACTTTAAGTAAAGCCCCGATGTTGTCTGAAATCCACTTTCAAGTTTGTGAAAACCTTTATTTTGATTGTGAAAATGTAAAAAGGGGAGATTTCACTGCGTTTTTTTTTCATATAGACCACAATGAACCCATTCAGTCTCGAAAACCACTGTACTTAAACAGGTCAAACCTGAACTAAATTATCGCAAAGAGGCCAAAGATTATTTAAAACACAATCTCAGATTTGTGAAACCTTGATTCAATATGTGAGAATGCTGAAAGGGAAGTAAGATTTCACTACATCACTACATTTTTCACATAAACTATAGACCACATTAAACCAGGGCTCTCTTGAAAACCACTATACTTAGGTAAAATGTGGACTAGATTTTCCCAGACAGGCTGCATATTATTTCAAATACAGTTTCAGATTTGTTAAATTAATATTCTCTATGTGAAAATGCAAAACAATCACAAAAAAACACAATACAATCTCCCTTTTTTACATTTTCACAAATAGCAAAACGGTTGCACAAATCTTAAATTGTGTTTCACATCATCTCTGGCCTCTCTGGGATAATCTAGTTCAGATTTGACTCCTCTAAGTCCAGTATTTTTTTTTTTATTTGGACCTGGTCTTATTAGATATAAATATGAAAAACAGAGTTAAATCTCTGCATTTGCATTTCACAAATAGAATAAAGGTTTCACAGATTTGAAAGTGGGCTTTAGACAGCAGTGAGGCTTTCAGTTTAACTGTCGAGGATGAACCACAGTAGGAAGTGCAAAAACCTGAGAGTCGCTTGTGAAACATTGTAAATCACATTCACAATTCTCCCCTATGAACTGGTAGCTACGAATCGAAGGCTAACTTCGGCGAAGTTCGGGAGTCTCATTTCAAACCGACAGTTTTCGCTTTCCGAATAATAAAACCTCCTAACATCCACCAAGTCGCCAGTGAGTTAGCTCTGAGCGCCTCATCAACATAAATAACTTTAAATGTTCGACATTTTGTAGATATGGATATGCTATAAGACGTTAGCTCGAGTAGTTTCTCCCCAATTCAACTGTTGAGTTAAATTAACGGAAACTGGGACCACCAAAGTATAGTTAATTTAGATTTACCCTCATAGTAAACACGAGAGACGGAAAAATGCTAACTTCTTACCTCTGAAGCAGTCCTAAAGTCCGAATATGTGTCCATTCCTCGATTAAATATATGTTCCTTTAGTCCGTAAGGGTCTGCCGGTGAAAATAATAAACGGGGTTTTTCATTAAAAATACTGAAAGTTGTTATTATTGTCAGGTGAAGTCCATTGCTAACTGTGAACGCTAATGTCGTTTGTCAAATGGCCGGAAGTTTTTCCGGTACCCTTTTGGTACGCTTGTTTTATTACCTCGCTGGCTACAAAACAAAAGCGTCGCCATTTTTCTTGTGTATTTTTCCCGCCGGAACAGCCAAGAGAGTACTGCAAGCGCACCTAGGTAAGAAGGCCTGCTCTTCCACAGGGGGGCGCCACAAAAAAACAAAATGTGTAACTTTTACTATTTTTGCCAATACTATTACTGCAATCATTTCGAAACATTACATAAGCCCACAACGACATAAATGCATTTAAAAGCAGCCTATTAAATAAGAGAGCCGTTTTTTCTGGTTTCTTATCGCCCGCGGCCCCCCTTCCCTGGCTCGTTGCACTTTACCTGCCCTCTGGGGAGAGGTGGGGCGCGAGACCATGCGCGAGATGAGTTATCTGATTCTGAAGTGACGTGAGATTTATGTGCTGCTAACTGGTTAGCAATGTCTAAAAGAATAAAGCTTACTGGCGACAATTGGAGGAAAAGAAGGAAGGAAAAGGAAGACATACGACGGGAAGACAAAGGTACAGTAACGTTAAAGTAATTACGGATGGATGAAATTCATAGTTTATTGCATTCTAGTTATTGTTTTGGAGCCGTGCGTTAACTTGCTAGCTCACTTTTGGACGTCAGCAACGTTGTTTGCTAATCAATAAAAAGCTAGAGTTGAAGTAAACTACTCCCACAGATACATCAGGGACATTTGGAAAGTTAACGTTGGGACTTTTCAGGTGTTATTTTCACGTTGGCTGTGTCATACATTTTATTGACGTCGGGTTAGCTAACTTCAGCCCTGTTTGTAATAGTCAATTAATATGATATAATATTGTTTTCCATCCCCTTTTTAAGTAATAGTTGTAAGCCTCTGATTTATTGTGTTACATTTTTAAGTGTGTTTGTTAAAGTTTACATCAGTGTTTAAGTGCACATCATCACTGTTAATACTCCACACCTAAGCTTTCCCATATCTTTCATAGGCATTTATATTTCAATGCACTTTGAACTATGGTTAAAAGTTAAATCTCACTCATTTCCAGTATTAGTCTCATGTATAGCAAAACTATTTTTTTATTGTATTTTTTCGTTTTTTATTATAAAAATGGAACACCCAGTGGTCACATATATGATATATATGCCTATGTAATTATATGAAGATTGGTCATGAAATTGACTGTGATGCAAGGAGGTGCAGCTAAAATCTTGCCTAGGGCGCCAAATTAAAAAATAAAAATGAAAATAATGTGATAAGTAGGTACAAACCAGGCAGACAAAAATTTAATAAAATTAAATCGACACAAGTATGAACACAGAGGGGTCCAAAAGATGGTCCAAATCGGTCCAAAAGATGGTGACATGTACACAATTAAAAAACATGTTTTTTTTTTAATGTTTCCAAAATATTATTGCAGAAGCTGTATTGAGAACATGAAACATTCAAGACACATTTTCAAGTCATATTCAACAAATAGCTTAAAAAGATCAAAATCGGATCAGAAATTATCTAAATAAAACTAAAATAAAAATTTCAAAGATTAAATTAAAAAACAGGGCTATCTCAAATTAACTCAAACATATCTAGTAATGAACATAATATTAAGTTTTTAAGTGACTTACTCAAGAGTTTTAATTCAGTCTTCCAGTGGTTCACACTGGGTTTAGTCTTTAAGTATCTAAACTTCCCCAATAATAAGACAATATTGATAAGAAAGCTGTCATTCTTGTTTTTAACTCAAACACCAACTTTGACTGTCTTTACTGTCAAGTGTGATAAACTGCAGACACTGAGAAGTCCAAGGCAATTTCCCACTGGGACAAGAAAGTCTTTCCTATCCTCTTGAATCCAAAAAGCATTCAAGCAGCTTCTTGACTCAATCTCATCGCACTAAAAGAAATACGCACATGTTGACAAGAAGTAAAATATGCTCTCAAGCAAAAAGAGTATATTTCATATGCAAAAGGTGAGAAACTGCAAAGAAATGTTTCAGTCCTGCCCATAAATTTTTTGCCCCTGAGAGACAAAGTCACTCTCAACTCACACTTATATTTAAATATGTTTGTCAATAGGAAAAGACGTTTATTTCCCATATATCAATGAACTACGGTATTCATGTGCTAGCCTGTAATATCAAGTTTTTACCACAAGAGGCCCTCCTTATGACACGAAAAACAGGACAAACAAGTGAAAAACAATTAAAAAATAAGTCAAAAGCTCCTTTATGAACTCATTAAACTTAATGTAATTTAAATATTTGTCAAACAGAACCATATGTACAACGTTTGCTTCCTGTGAGCTGTGTAGCCTGGCTGGATAGCAGCTGAAATTGTCGCCTAAAACTTTTCACAGCCGAATGATGATCAACGCCCCAAATTTACTTTGTGATCTGATCGCATTACACAAGATTAATGGACGAAAAAAATGCAATTAGTTTGCAACATTATGAAATGCTTCCAGCTACCGTCCCTGGAAAAAAAACACTGAAACAATAGAGAGATTAATGTTCAATAACGGGCTGTTCCTTTCATTTTATGTCGACATGTCATCATATCAGCTGATAAATGGGTTAATTGACTAATTAGCAGCTCCGCCGATCGCTCGTGTTGTTTTCGGTGAACTGCTCCTTTTAATGAAGCACACAACTCCTCATATGGCCGTGGAGTCTCCGCCCAGCTCCACCAGGCTCCCACTGTTGTCTCCCCGCCCAGTGCGTGAGTGAGTCGGTCTGGACTGGAAGATAACAGTGGAAACTGGGCAGGGTTTGCCTGCACATGAAAGCAGCCTCTGTGCGTGCGCAGTGGACTTTCTCTTTACAGAGATGACACGCTGCTGCGAGCCTTTAACTGCGCGTAACTTCCACTCGCTGTGACATTTGTGTCTTCTGTGGGCGGACACCAGCAGCGTTGCTCAACTTCGGGAAGTATGTGGATTTGTTGTGAGTGCTGAGAAGGAATGCGCGGATTTTCTGGCTTTTCCTCTTGTGTCTTCCTCAGATCGTGACTTCAGTCAACCCGCGGTGTTCAGTATCGGGTGTTTTATCATCCGAGCGTGCAAACGACAGCAAACATGCAGGATGGTGTGTAGTTGCGCCGCCGCTTCTGACAGACTGTTTACCGGTGTTGAAACAGAGGACGGTTGCACGTCGTGCCTGTGCAGATGCTCCACGGGTAACCGCCGTGCGTAACACTGGCTCTCCATGGAGGACTGGAGGAGAAGCCGCTCATCTCAACCCACACTTTAAGACAGCGAGTGACACTTGGAACATGATGAGTCAAGACCAGGACGGGATATCCTTACCGGTGCCTTGCTTCGGAGTTTGTCCCAGCAGAGAGAGCCTCGGTGGGGAAAGCACCAGCAGCAGCAGCGGTGGAGGTGTAGGTGGAGGTGTAGGTGGCGGCGCCTCCGGTATCCCCGCAGCTGGGACTTTCTGGCAGGACTCGGTGATCGGCAGCGGGGGCCTCAGCCCGACCCCTGGGAGCTGTCCGATGGACGGCGGGGGGTTGCTTTCCACCGGGAAGTCGTGCAAAAGCAGGCCGGTGACGGTGGCCTATGTGGTGAACGGAGAGGCGAGCCAGCAGAATAACGCGGAGAGCATGGCTTTGCAATGCCTGAAGGACGCCTGCGATACGGTGGGCAGCAAGCTGGAGACGGTAAACTTTGGGAAACTGGACTTTGGAGAGACCACAGTGCTGGACAGTTTCTACAATGCAGGTGAGTCGAGTGGAGGAATCTCCCAAAATTCCTCAAAATTCAGCTTAAATGTTGCCTATTTGAGATTTTGGATCTGTGGTTCCAGATTTCTCCTTAGTCAATAGCTAAATGTCCACACGTAAAACAAATTACCTTGTAAATCAGTTTTATTACATATCTAAACCCATGGGCTTACATCACAGTGACATAAAACATATTGCAAAAATTAAGTGCAATCACTCAGAATTTAATGATTACATAACATTGCAACCAAAAAAGTGCATAATATTGCCTCAACACCCCTGACATAAAAACACTTCAAAGGTGCTGTATGTTTGTAGGCGAAATAATACGAGAAACAGGGCAATAAAGTAGTTGCTGTACTGGGAAAAAATGGTTGACAGATCACATGAAGCCCTAAACAAAGTCTGTAGGTATCTGCCTTAAAATAAGGTGTGCTTTTATATACTTGACACATTCACAAGTTACTTAAGGCCCATTCAGAAAGGACCATGACCCACCAGTTGGGAAGCACTGCTTTAAATCAATCCTCTTAATGCATTTGATAGCAGTTTACTCTTTGCACTCATGCATTATAATGACTAAACTACAAGATCAATAGTTAGTCACCCCAGATGTGTTACTTCATGATGGCATGTCACAGGAATGCGTTGCTCTCTTCTACACTAGTTTCAGGGGTCAAAGGTCACTCTTTTTCTTTCTTGGAAACTGTTTGTCTTTAGGACAGGTTGCTCTGAGCTCTCTAAACACAACACACAGTTCTGCATGTCAGGGCTTGAGGCTGCAGCCGTCATGTCACAGTTATTTCCACACTGCACTGAGTAAAAGCTGGAACTCATTGAGCAAAAGAGCATCATTGGGGTTGTTTAATTCGCTCCACAAACGTGGGGGTGATTGTTATATTTTCCCCCCACGCATAGTTTCCCTGCTTCCATTGTGCTGCTTCCAGTATTGTGCTGGAGTGTCATGGGTTGAGCCATGAGGCTGGACTTTCCACTGGAATCTACGAGTAGAGAAACAAACTTGAACCCTCTAACTGAAAGCACTTTTCCCCCTTCTCAGTCGTTTGTGTAGTAGTTGGCTCCTAATCCCACTGGAAACCATCAGTTGTATAATAAGCACTGAAAAAACTCCTTGGAAAGCAGACCTTTCAGGGATTGTGGTTTAATAAAAAGCAGCTGTAATGTACAGGGCTGGCCAGTGTAGTGAGGTGCCAGGAACAGCAGCAAGTGTTTGCATTTCACTCACATATTTGGTATCAAGATTTGTTCAGCAGATATTGCAGGAATAAAATGACATAGCCCAGATGCCTATGACTAAGAACCACAAAGTCTTTTAAAGAAGAACACCTGAGCAAAATACCAGAGTTTAAGTGTCAAGGATTCAGCTAGGTTTCATCACACTTTGATGGGCTAAGTGTATCAAACTCTAACAACTCTAGTAGCCTAAATATAAGTTTCCCTAGCTTTATCAGCGTTGATTGAGAAAAAAAACTCTCAAAGAATTTACTTTAGAAGGCTTTAATTCAAAGGACAAATATGAATGAAAATGTGAATCTTTTTCATCTAATCTCTAAAGACATCGAAGTACATCTTCAACAGCAAGGACAGCTGCAGATAATGAACTGTGCTTGCAAAAGTGCAGTGTGTACAAAATACAGAACATGGAAGTATAAATAATGAAAGACTGCAGCTGTTTTTGTTGAAAACTTATTAATAAGGTTTTACAAGCCTACAGTTGTAAATGTTAATACGTTATTAATGAAATCAAATTTGCTCGAGATGCCCTGCAGCTATTTGTCAAATTACAGTGCTCAGTCTGATGAACTAAGGACCAAAGCAGAAAAAGCTAGTGTGATACTGGAGACAAACACCTTCCACAACCTGGCAACCCAAAACTTGTTGGTATTAGCATCTTGTTACTGATCTATAAAGATGTATAAAGTGGAGCCATTATTTCTGAATTAGACTTCTAAAAACATCTGTTTTCAGCAAAATTTGGTTCAGTTTAGAGCTGAAGTAGTTAGTTAATGATTAGTCGATAATCAGAAAAGTAATCTGCAACTGTTTTGGAAATCAGTGACTAATATCAGTCCTTTTTCATGCCATAATGTCAAACATCCTCTACAATCAGCTTCTAAAACTTTAAGATCTTCTGTTTTTCTCTGATAGTAAATTGAATATCAATAAATTAAGGACAGTTTGCTTAAAAGCAATATAAAAGTGCTGGGCCCTAAGACATTGTAATGTGGCATTATTATTCACTTCTTTTTGGCTTTTTACTAACTAGTTAATTAAGACAATAACTGGCAGACTAATTTGAAATGGAAATAACCATTAGTTTCAGCCCTAGCCCAGTTTTAACTTACATGACCTCTACATTCTTAATTAAATCAGTGCTTATTTATGATTTTTATCAAAGAAGAAATGACCTTGCTGACTTCAAAAGCACAGGGCTGTACAGAAGCAACACATGATGTAAAGCAGCCTGGAAAAGGTTATTCCTATATTAAAAAGTTGGTGAAAAATATAGTGAATATACAGCAAAAAAATGCCCCCAATTTGAGTTAGATTAATGTCACAAGACTGATACAAAACAATGATTCCCCTTTTGCAGTTTACAAAAAGTTTCTATTTTACCCGCATCAGACCATCAAAGTCCTTCATAATAAGAGTGTACAAGTGAAAACAGACCATTGTATAGTTTTCATTCAACAAAAGCGAAGCTTGTTGCCTGTCATAACATTCTGTTATTACTTGTACAAACACATCGCGTTCTCTCTTTCTCTTTTTTTTGTCTAATTTGGTTGTCTTCCTATGAACTACTGTGGAATTTTCTCATAAATTCACATGGGAGAGCAGAGGCATTTTTCCCAGAAACACACTGCTCTATCTGGTCAAACACACTGCTTCATCCTCTTCCTGCACAAGTGTGTACCCAAGATGAAGGCCAGACAACAAAAACCTTTAAACAATGAGATCAGCGCCAGACTGAAAGTACGTAGGTCCCTGTTAATTTGGAAAGATGATTTTCCAGATTCAGATACAAGCTGTTCCTAACTGTCCTTAAATGTCCCCCTCACATGATACTGTGGACAAAGAGGACATTTGGCTGAGAGATGACAGAGGCTGATTGCCAAGCCTCCAGGCCATGACACACAGGAAATGTGAGAAAAAAATGTAGATGCAAACTTTTGCCAACAGTAATGGCAAACCATATCTTGTCAGTTAGGGGGTTTGTTTTGTACAGCCCAGATATTGATCATGGGTTCTGTTCCTGTAGTCAGACATCAGCTCTGAAGACATATTGATCGGTTGTAGTGTTAATTCAGTCTGTCTTACTCACAGTGTGATCACAAGTGAGCTGTGATGTTATGTAAAAAATGGAGTGGATGAACGGCATGCTCTGGTTTCATTCATTTAAACCAAAGAATCATCAGCAAAAAACTGCACATTTGGTTTACAGTAGGGCTGCAACTTACAATTTATTTATTATCAGTGAATGTGGTAAAAAAAAAAAGTTCATTACAAGTTCCCAGCATGACGTCCTCTAATATCCAAACAGCAGTCCAAAGCATAAAAATATTCAGTTTTAAAAGATATAAAACAAACAAGCGGCAAATTCTCCCGCTTGAGAAGCTGGAAATAGTGGATCTTTGGTGTTTATGCTTTCTAAATTACTTAGCTGGCAATTAATGTTCGGCAAATAACCTAATCAATGAATGGTTTGTGTGATATAATGCAATGGTTGACAAAGGATATCAAAGGAATTAGTGCCCCACGAGTTATGTAACATACTAAGCATAAAGTTACATAGTTAATATAAAGTAATGTATGAAAGGATTTAGAAAGTACAGTTCAGTAGGTTAAGTTTTGGAAAAGAAACATGATGACGGAGTACTTTAAGATAACTCAAAGTTCACATAGTTTCACACTTT
This sequence comes from Plectropomus leopardus, assembly GCF_008729295.1. Lineage (NCBI taxonomy): Eukaryota > Metazoa > Chordata > Actinopteri > Perciformes > Serranidae > Plectropomus > Plectropomus leopardus. The sequence continues at coordinate 20,777,221 of NC_056478.1, forward strand.
TCTCAACACCGGTCTCCTGGGTGAAAGGCTGTATTGTCTGATCTATCCACCATCCCAAAATGCCACCCTAAATGGACTTTCAGTCTTTACATTCTTTCTTTTACTCCCATCAGCGCATTGTTCATACATGCCTACAATTTAATTTAAGCATAAGTGAACATTCTTGTTTCGGACAGACCCCAGCAAGAATCCTAAATTAATCACTGCTATATATTTAGCAAAAAGTAAAATGCGAAAACTACTGTTTCTACAAAAATTCCAACTCATATGGCAATATCGTCAAAAATAATCGCAATATGATTTTTGCATATCATACAACCCTAGGCTGAACTCAGTTTTCTATTTTTTGATAATGTGTAAATTACATTAATAAGAATGATCTGTCCAAATTGTCCCTGCCTACTGTAGGACTCAATGCATGCAGTATATCTGCAGCAACGGAGTCTTAACAGTGATAATCAGTAAAGCAAATAACCAAAAAGAAGTCATTTCTTCTGCACTGAGTTGGTGCTTCCAGTGGTCTCAAAGAGAATTTTTTCTAGGTCACAAAAAAAAAGCAGCAGCTGAGATCGATACACTTGCAAGCATCTGTCATAGCTGCTGGTTCACTCCTCCGTCTGGCCTGACTCATTGTGAGTCATTGTTAGCATTTATCAAGGCCTAACTGTAGAACCCCGAAAACTAACCTTTGCACAGTATTGACCACACACATTCCCTGAGTGAGCAAAGTGCATGATGGTTTAGTGTGGTTTTTAAATGCATCCGTCTGCTTCTGTTGAACTGGCCTTATGTCACTGTGAGCTGCAGAGGGAAAAGGAGTCTGTATTAGCTGAACTCTAGATTTCTGAATCATTGCCCACCTCTTAAAATTTTTGTCAAGCAGTTCAAAAGCCCTGTGAATGGCTGGAGGTACAACCAAGCCAATCGTCAGCCTTTGTAGGGTGGAAATAATGATGGTGATGTAATCTCATGGCACCAATCCCAGAATCCAAATAATTAAAAGTGTCCAAACAAATGGGGCAACACGTGTAGATTAATTCACAGATAACTGAGTCCATTGGACAGTATTTCACTACTGGAAAGATGTTTTTTTTTTTAAAAACTAGGTTGTCTTGTAGAAAGATGTAAATACTTTTGATATTGGTGCTACATGACCAGAGAAGAAAACCTACAATTACCAGAATACACTGCAATGCACTGTATTAGTAAAGGCTCCTGCAGTTGGGTGAGATAATGGGAGCTTGTCCATTTTGACACAGGAAACCATATGGCATTTGGCTGATAACAAACAGTCTCATATTACGGTAAATGGTTAGATAAAATGTCTTTTTGAAGACATTTTAAGCAAGAAATTACATAATGTTTCCTTTACAATACATTTGACAGTATAGTGCCCCTGTCCTGTTCACCAGTTCTCATATTACAGCCATACAGTGCACTAAAATATGTTTCTGAGCAAAAAATAGCTAATACAGTGGAATGTTGGTTAATATTTGATCAGCACTGCCTAGTTTTATAGTTTGATCTCAGTATTTTCAGTCTCCATGTTTACAATACAGGAAACAGTACGGTGCCTGCTTCCTGTTCACAAACTAATACAGCTAAACATTACACAAAAATGTTTCTGAAGACATTTTGGTCAAGAAATAGGCAATGCAGCGTCACAATCGTGATCAGCATTTATATTTGATTAACATGCTTAGTTTTACATTTTGATAGGAGCTAGGTCTGAGTTTGAGCAAAAGAGAGGAAGAGAGGTGTTTCTCTCTGGATTCTATACTTTTAGTGTCTGTGGTGGTGGGAGTACAAAAATGCAGAAGTACAATCTGTAGTACAAGGAACAGCCCTGGAGCCAGCGAAAATCTGATGTGAGCTTAGAGATGGGCTGCTGGTAAGACTGAGTTAAGTTTACCATCACTGATTTAGACAAAATACTCACATTGTTATGATACCAAGCTGGTTGAAAATCAGGAAAGTATCCCTTTAAATAGCACGTCTAAAAACAGGTCCATGTAAAAAAGTTATCCCCCCCCAAAAGTCATTAAATTAGCCCACCTTTTACTCAAGACAGTGAGTTGGGAGGATGTAGAGCTTATAGCAGTTTCACCCTTGATAACCTTGACAAGTAAAATAAGCTGAGAGGTTTGATTGATAGCTGTGTTACTTGTAGTGCACGCACAGCAACAATGAAGTACAGTTGAGGAGTCTTGCTTGATACGTTTCAAAATGATTCATTACTTTGATCGACACGATGACAAAATAACAATTCATGCTGATGCATGTTGAAACACATCCACCCAAAGTAAAAACAAATCACTCTTTTCCCCAGAAATATGACAAAAAAAAGAAAACATTTTTGAATGATTTTAACCAACACATGTAATTTATGTGTCTCTACAGTGCCTGGAAGCCCAGTTGCAATTTTTACATTGCAGCAGTTAATATATATCGGGGACCAATTGTACAGACTCGTGCTGGTTGGATATTCAGTCATAGCTGTGGTATGCAGAGCTTTATCTCTCCAGTTGATCATTACGCTGCATTACTGTGTGATTTACAGGGAGCACAATGGGTTTTTGAACAATTCCTGAGCACTCTGAAAGCAGCTTTAGCCTCACTCTGAGTGTTTGCTCGCCTCTTGTTTTTGTACTCAACCCCACCGCTCACCGCTCTGCCAGCAATACAGATACAACTCACAAATTGTCAGGCGTTCCACTTGTGCTTTTACTTTGTTGTAATATTGAGAAGGCTGAGACAAGCACTTTGTTGAGGTCTTAGGTGAAGCGGTCACAAGATAGCAGGTGCATTATATCTGGATTGCCTGCATCAATCCTCAACTACCTACCCCAAAAGATCAGTGGGATTACTCTGTTTACCAAAACTTGAAGAGAAACATTTGTAGTAGTTCACTTTGGCCCCTTTAAGCAAATGCGGAGATGGCAACAATTTGCTTAAAAGGGAAATAATTAAATTTTTCTGGATTTTGTGCTTAGGCATTATAGTGTTGCAATGAAGGACGTTCACATTAAACATGGCCAAAGTTTCAAATATTGAGGTAAATGTACATAAAAGTAATCCTTGTCCCTAGCAAAAACCTCATGTTTTGTACCATTACAAATGCCCCTTTTTCTATTTCTTTTCTGCTCTGGATACAGTATGATGTCATAGTGCCAGATTTCTTTGTATGGTCATCTTCTCCAGGTACGCTACGGCAAGTGTTTACATAATGTACACTGCTACATTTAGCTACATGCTAACATCAGGAAAACCTGTAATCTTTGTGCTGATGTATATCTCCCCAATTTTTAGATTATATTACGACTGGAACATACTGGTTGAGAAGCTTTTATTTGTGATTTTTTTGTTCTTTCTTGAATTCAGACGATAAACTAATAAATAAAGAATAAAATAGAATGAACAAATAAATAGGCGAAAGAAAAAAATGAGGAGGGTAGTTAAATGAATAAAAAACAATCAAATAAAATAGGGGTCAACATTAAGTACAAAAGCACACAAAGAAAAAATATGTTCTGTCAACAAGAATACTGGATCAAAGGAATTTGTGATTTGTCATGTCAAAAAGTGCATTTTCTGGCTGCATTGATGGTGCAGTGTCACCAACATACGAAAGACCCAGAAACATCAGAGAAGACTGGGCTTTTTTGGGAGGGGCGCTGAAATGGAGCCTCCCTGACAGAGGGTGATTAGAGGTGCTCTAGCACAGAAAGTATGAGAAAAATAAAGTGTTGTTTGACCTTTAAAGCATGTAAACGTGATCTAGTAGAAACCTTAAATGTATGTATAAACCTGAAAATGGGCGCAATAAGTCCTTTTGACCTACATTTTTATCGCGTTGTACGTAAATGCTGGTGTGATGGGCCTTTACTGGGCAGATCTAAATGTGAAAAAACATGGAGCTGGCTTAACAGCCCTGATAAAGTTGTGTAAAAACATACAAATACTTAGATTTTGTGATTTTATCAGAGGATAATCCTCGACCAGTTTCTTTATAGAAGATTTGGTTATTTGATGTTTTCTAATGTGTCTTTAACAATTTAGTCTTTGTTTTAAATATCCTAAAAATAGAAAAATATAAACTCTAATCTAGAACATGGATGTAGTCCCTACTATGTTCAGTGTCAACACTCCTGCAAGTCAGCTGACAGCTTCTTGTCGAGAGCGCCTCGGGACTCACCAGCATAAGACTGTACACTCAGCTTCCCGACTGGGAGGCCGCGCTGCTCTGAAATCCCGTCAGCTGGCCCTCTGCTAAGTTGTTTATCCTCCCTCCTGTTTACTCTGTATGCTTGGCTGCTCACTAGAGGTTAGAGAGCACAAGGTCAGAGGGATTTAGCCCACAGGCCACTCACTGGCGTCTAGGGAAAAGCGACTTCACCTCAGCGGGAGAGGTAGACTGTAGGCAGAACCACAATGTTGGTGAGGAAAAGTTGTTTTCACGCATATATTTCTCAACAGGAAGTGCAGCGTAGACTCGGAGGCAAACAGTCTGTTCTTCTTCATTCATTATTGTTGTGAAATCCACATTACAGTTGAAGCACGTCAGCAATAAAACACTTAAGCTCACTGTCATATCACATCAGGGTTTTTTTTGGCATCCTTGCATGCTCTGCTGATTAACAACAGTAATCCCCGGCATCCCCGCGTGCAGTATTTCAACGTAAAACATGCAATTAAGAGGGTATTCTTCATATGAGCTGAACATGTTGTAAGTGCAGTATACTGTCGGATAAACCCCAGGGTAAGTCTCTTAAGAGCTCCTCAGAAAAATGACAGGAGGTGGAGAGGCGGTGTGTTAAAGCTTCCCTCCAGGTCTTATCAGAAGTTCGTCTGAGGTGAAAGGTAGCTGGAGTGAGTTGCCGGCGTCTTTAGAAAGCTGTGGAAGGTGAAGAGAATGATTCATCAGTGTAGTGATAAGGTACCAGGAAGCAGCCAGTGGCTCTACCTATCCCAAAAGATCAGTGGGATTATTGTTGTATGAGGTATATCTGGAGCAGTAACACACAGCAATATATACAAGATAGAAAACAAGCATTGACTCCTTCTCCAGTTGAACAACTGTTACTAGATTGTTGTTTTCTCCTCCTACATACATATAAACCGAATCATTGCATGCAACAAGTTGTCATTTACATGCACTCTGCAGTATTTAATGATACGATCATAGCCAGGCACCAGTTTCAGAGGTGGAGTTACTCATCAGTACTTTACAATACTCTTCTCACATATGCAGCTGTAGGCTGGCTTGTTTCAGTATTTTGAATTTGCACATGCACCACAAAGGTCACAAAGTGAGGCTGATGCAAAACTGTGTTTGATGAATAGGTGGTAAGCCGAGGGAGAGCAATCTTGTTTAGGCAATGACAGGAAAAGTGTTCCAAATTTTACTATTTAATCGACAAGTTCAAGGTGTTTTTTCATCATTCATCATCTGGGAACCATGAATGTCTGCACAAAATGTTGCCCAAATCCATCTAATAGATCTTGAGATATTTGACTGGATACATAAAAACTCTGATGCGCTAGTAATGCTAGATAATTGAGATTAATTCATTCTTTGCGTAACAAGAATTTTTTTGTGCAAAATTTCATGGCGGATCATCAAGTAGTTGGTAAGATATTTTAGACTGGACCAAATTGGTGGACCAGCTGACATTGTCATCACTGGAGTTATGCTAGCTGGATAGCTATAAAAAGTAACAGGTAGCTTCATACAAACTGACATGTGACACAGTTTAAAATTCTGTATGGAGATTTTTATCAAACATGCTGATGTTTAATGTTTCTCCGGTTTCAGATGGGAAACCTTTCAGGGTGTTCAGTTGAACTAGTTCCTGCTCAGTGCAGCTCTACTTCAATGCAGCATTTTGCTCTGATTTGCTTCATTTTTTGGATGGAGGGAGGGGAGTATCATATACAATTTAGATTGTTTTTGGGTGAAGTATTCCTTTAAGACTTGTTCTTGGAAACAGCTCTGCAGTATAATATTTTGGTTTTAGATTATATTTTTTTGAAAGTTTTTTTGGTCTGTCTTGAGTCCGTAAGTCTCTGTTATCCTGCATGTGTCTTTAACATGACAGCAGCAAACATCATCTGTGGCACGAGTACAAGAGGTAATTATCAGGCAGCTGCCACAACGCACAGGAACACAACAACCATCCTCCACCGTTTCTGGAAATTTGGCAGAGAATTTAGACATTTTAAGGGGGGGAAGGGAGTTTTTGAGTGTGGGAAATGATTTCCAGTGGAGCTTGGAGACAGTAATTCCACTGTCTCTTTCTGTGTGGAACAAGCTCCGGAGAAATCCACCCACTACGCTCTGCTCCACTAACACGGGCCTCATTCCCTCCTTCTCCTTTCACGATAAGGGGAAAAACCTCAACAGCAGCGCACTGAAGCTTTCACTCACATCTGTTGCAGTTGAGTCACCATGGTTACAACATCTTATGTGTAGTTGTTATGTAATTGATTGTAACAAGTGCTTTATTGACTTCCTGTACCTGTTCTGTTCCTTCATACTCAGACACAATAAATCTGCAGGCCATTACAGCTGGCCCCTGAGTGACCAATGTAAACAGCCCTATCGTAATGTAATTGCAGTGCTTTTTGCATTGCGGCGCGATGACATTTTCACAAATATTAAGTGTTGTTAGGCCAAAGTAAGGGCATGTACATACACATCCAAACATTTTATTTTCCTTATTATACTGCAAGGGAAAAAAGATCATATAAAATATGCTTTGGCTCCACTGAGATCAGTATAAAAGCCAAAAGCAGTATGCAAATGCTGTGTGTATAAATATGCAACCTGTAGATGTTGCGGACATTTTCACATTTGTACATACAGTACTTTGTGGACAAAAATTCAAGTTTTGCCAGCAATTCTATTCTTTTTTAGTCTATACAGCACTTGTATAAAAAACACTTAACATAAATACGTGTTTGGCTGTACATGTACATTTAAAGTCATTCACGTCTTGGTTTTGTTTGTTTCTTTGTATCTAGTAGTAGTGCTGGAATGATTAGTCAACTAATTTGATTGTTGAATCAGCAGGAAACAAATCAACAGTTTTGTTCAAGTTCAAGTCATTTATCAAACAAAAAATACTAAATATTGGTTTTCAGTTTCTCAGATGTGAGAATCTGCTTGTGTTCTTGATGTTTATATAATTGTAAATGGATTATTGGTTGTACAATCAAGGGAGACCTGGGTACATCTGGACTGTGATAAAATATTTTGAACTATATATTTTTCTTCTTTAGCTTCATTGTAGGACATCTGAGCAACTTCTTGTCTTTAAAGAATCTCTTTTATTACAACAAATTTACATTTTGGGGGTTATTTTCTTACACTCCTTGCCTTTAAGAGTAATGGATTAGTTGGACAAATGATCTGCAGATTGTTGGAATGTAATTTTCTAACGTTCTGGTTCACTTACTAACCTGTTGTACTGCTTTCTGCTGTATCTCACAGCCTCACAGCCCTCCTTAGTCAGTGGAACTTACTCAGCATGTATGAAGAAGCTTGTAGGCTAAGTGAACTATGAGTTTAGACAATCCAATTGCCAGAAAATATGTTTGCATTGTATGTTTCTACAAACCACAGATATGTTACATTTGCGAATTGTTATCTAGTGGAGATGTTGAGAATCTACATTTCAAAAACAACACTGGTTTGGAAAAGATCATGTTATGACTTAAAATACTGTCTTAGGTGGCACAATCTTCACAGGAAAAGCAACCATGTCTGTTAAAAAAATCCAACTGCTTTCTTTCTACTATCCTGACAGGAAATGCAGCAATGTCTTGGTATCCTTGTTGGAAAAAAAACAACAATGGGTTGCTACTCAACTCCAGGGATGCACTATATTAAATTGTATAACTGATATGCCTATATATAAAAAATAATTTTGCCATTAACCGATATCAATATATCCACTATTCCCCTCCACCTAATTGCAGTGATCATCAAGTCTCTTCTGTAGTGGAATTAATATTATGTTTTGCATACTCTTGTCATGATGGCCCACCAGCAGATGTAGATATGAAATACAGTGTTTTTTTTCATTCATTGTGCAAAATAAGTATGTTGGCCGATTCCAATGGCATGCTGATATTATCAACATGATTTTATTGTTTGTTGGTCTGCAGTGGTTTGCAGCTTGGCAGGCGTTTCGCCTTGTCGACAAGCTATCCATCATCCTCTCTTCTCGATGACAAAGTCAGCTCATATACTGCATAATTTTAGAAGCATTGATATGATACATATGAAATGTGCAAACATTTGGAATTTGCAAAAATATACAATGTCAGCATTTTCTTCTAGTGACAGGGCTGATTTGGAATATTTGATCACAGATAAGCTTTGCCAAATTGAAGAGAGAACCATCATTCTCAAATTTACTGATTAACAGTAATGAAAATACAAGCAGTCGGGTCTAGTCATAAGCATTCACTATGGTAGACAATAAAGATGTTTTGTATTATGCTTATGAATACTCTGTATATGGCTTCAGGGACCTATAGTGAAGATGATGCACACAGTCTCAGTGTTGTTTATAGCTGAAGGCTGTTGGGAGGAGTGACTGTTTACATTTCTCAACAGCCCACACTCATTAAAATAGATTTCTTTGTGTCCAAATGTATGCTCTCCATTTGGCTGGGAGCACAGGAGAGAAAGACACTTTGAGTCTCTGAGATAATCCATATCCACTTGAACAGTCTCCAGTGCCATTTAGATCCTGCTGCGATTACAATATTGGGGGGTTCCCCCCTCCAAAAAAGAGCATGTGTAACTGGTGGGGCACTCAGGGGAGGGCTGAGAAGGATCTAAAAAGAGGAGCCTGCAGACACCACAATAATTCCTGCAGCTTTCTTAGAGCTGCTCATCTCGCTTCGCCTCGTTCCCTCTCTCCCCCCTTTAGAGGCACCGCTGGGCCTGAGGAACCTGCAGCAGCAGGCCGAGAGCTGCTGGAAGCCAAATAGTGTGCGAGAGTATTGAATTATTTCCCTCCTCTGCTTTGAGCAGTAGGCGAGGGAATCAATTTGGTTTTGGTCAACAGTGGCAGGTCGAGCCGTAGGAGGTGTAGCAGGATTATCAGGGCATCGCTATGCATGTTTCACTCCTGTATTTTTTCCAATTTGGTCCTATCTCTCCCCGGTGTAGATAGACTTTATTTACGACTGATATCAGGTGATTGCAAAGGGCACAACAACAGCTGAGGAGAACACATGTGATCAGGTGGTGGGGCCTGTGTAAGGGTGACTCGAGTTACTCTGCTACTGGCTTTACGCAGCCTTCTGTCAACACTATGTTGGCAGGTCTGCTGTTACACTGGCATGAACTCAGCTCGGCTGTCGAATTGGTAAGCAATCACGACATCTGAATGCTCGCCAGTAAAACATTCAGATGCTTTGCTGTTAAATCGGGCAAAATCACAGGAGCTGTCTGGATGACATCTCGTGCTGCATGTCTCTGTGAATTCAAGATTATAGTTCTTTATGTGGCAGTGAGCCTGTCATGACACTGCCGAAAGAACACAAAACACATTTTTGGATAAATCGAGTCATGCTTGTTAAGCGTGACATTTTATTTTGGGGCCTTCACAATGTGTCCACTGTGCTTTGAGGTGTGAAGCATTTCCTCCATTGGTTTGTTTAACCCTCTGAAAAACCTCAAGTGACATCAATGTTCTTGTGCTGCTTTCAGATACTTTTGACAAGTATTTAAATCTCTGAATCCTAAATTGGTGTGATTTCTTTTAATAACATGGGGAAAAGGCAATGACCAACTTGGTAAGAAATGTTCAATAGATTTTTAGAAATGTAGTAGCTTTAGAAAGTTATTTCAAAAAAGCTAGAGAAAAACTGTTTATAATTATCATAATTACATATTCAAAATTATGTTACAGAGTTATACATTTTTCAACCACATTTTGGGGTCATGTCATTTTTTATCTTTGTTTTTTTTTCTTCTTCTAATTTTCTGGTAATTTTCTTGTACTTTTTTTTTTACTAATTTCTTGCTAAGGATCATTTCTTCTTTCATTGCTCATTGCCTTCTTCCTATGTTTTTGACAAAAGTCACCAATTTTCTCAGGTTTCAAAGGGTTAATCAAATGTTCATTAGGATTGTATTCTCAGTACATTTCAATGTAATGCAGTTTTTTCGGAATGAGCATAATATGAACTAACTCAACAGCAAAATCCAGTGGTTTTCCAAGAGATAAATATTTAAGTAGGACTGCAACAAGACATATTTTATTCATTGACAAATCAATTAATAATTTATTCTATAAAAATAAAAAAACAAAAATAATGCCTGCCACAGTGTGCCGTACCTTAAAGTGACATTCACATGTTAAATCTTTGTTTTGTCAGACACAAAAATATTGAGTTTACAATCATGTAAAGCAGAAAAAAGAAGCAAATCCTCCTTATTTAGTAGCTGAACCAGAGAACATTTGGCATTTTTTACGAGAAACAGGAGTCTACATGTTGGGGGCTGTGTGAGGCTGCACTTGCTCTCAACTCTTTTAGCTCAAAAAAGGAATTTCACTGCTGGAATGATGATCTTTCAGAAAACAGGGCTCTCTATGCAGTAAAAGGAGCAAATACTTTTGAACTTGGTGCCACATGACCAGAGAAAAACGACAAAAAAAACTACCAGAATGCACTGCACTGGACCGACAAATGTTCCAGCTGGTGGATGACATAATGCAAGTTTGTCCGTTTGGTTCAGCACAGGCAATAATATGGCAACATGTTGGTAAAAAATAACAGTTAAAAAGTACAATATGTTTCTGAAAACATTTTAGGAATGAAATAGAAAATGAAGTAAAGTTATCTTGTTTTTTTTTATTTGATCTGCACTGCTTATTTTTACAATTTCATTGAATTTGGCATGCATTTGAGAGAGGTGGGGGCGGCAATATGAATGAGATGAGCAGGGAGATTTTGGTGCCGGAGGGAAGTTTATCCCCTGTCATTTACAGATAATACCCACATTGTCATGATACAAAGCTGGTTGAAAATCTGCAAAATTTCCCTTTTATCACACTAACACACTCACAATGACAACACTAACATGCTGACATGGTTGTCAGCATGTTAGTGGCTGACAGGTTGGTGGGAATATCGTCATTATCGCCAGTATTTTGTCATAAACCAAAATATTAAACAGTCTTCGATTTCCACCTGATGATGTAGCTTGATGAGAAGTCAGAGTATCACCAAAGTTACTAAGATTCTTCTTGAGGGGAGCATGAATGTCTGAACGAAATTTAACAGCAATCCACCCAGCCAATTTTGCAACATTTCACTCAAAACCACAAATGTCAACCTCATGATGGCACAAGAGGAAAAGTCAGGGGATCACCAAAGAATTAAGGGTTCATCCTTTGGGAACCCTGAATGTCTGTTTAAAATTTCATGACAATTCAACAAAAATTTCAGTCTGAAAAGAAGACACACCAACATCCATTGAGCTGTACCATATGGCTAAAAATTACTCAAACAATGACTCAACTATTAGTACTAATTGATTAATTTTCTAATCTCTTCGGATTTAAGTTTTCGGTAACTCTTTATGTTTGGGCACAAATAAGATCAGAACTAGCTGCCTGCACTGCAACTGCCTCTATGATTTAAAATAAAGAGTCTGTCTTTGCAGTAAAGCCAAACATCCTGTCGGGGAGATGAAGGATGAAAGTGGTACTGTATGACCACCACTGTATTCAGCTTTATATTAATGCCTGAGATCTGTTTTTCTTCTCTGGCTTTCTAATATTATTGTTCAGTGTTGTGCATGTCAACTGGAATGCACACTGACGACACCATACGCCAGTAGTCAAGTGCTGTCAGCTCTCAGGGGCTTTGTTCTGAGTACAAAGCACGTATGAGAGCTTATTGCTTCTCGCGAGTCTCCTGGCAGAACGAGATGCACTTGTGTCATGCCCTTGGTTTATTTTTCATATAAATATGTGTACACAGAGTAGGCAGTGTTCCTTATTAATCACCTCAGCCCTGCCCTGTGACTGCAAATCTTTTCCTTGACCCAGATGTATTCCTGAGACGCAGGTGAGGTTTTTCAGAGCAATGCAGAATCACCCGTCTCAAGTCTTGGGTGCATTTTAAAATCATGACTGCAACCTTTTTTCCTTTAGTCAGAAAATACAGCTGTGAGTTACACTGCTGGTTTTTAATGGCCTGTTTGCATTAAAATCCCGTCGAGATGTAAAATTGATGGGGTCTCCCGCTAGCAGAGAAATGAGACAAGCTTATCTTTTATTCATCAGCCAACCTGCGCTGTCTGGATGCTGACATTCACCACCTTGTGTGCATAAAGTAAGAGCTGTGGAGGAGCTAAACAGCTCTTTATTCTGTGTTTACTCTTAGGATTGTTTGCAGTACGGTTAGGCATGGTGTACAAAGTATTTCTCTACATAACGCCCAGTAAACGTTAGTAAGATAGTATGCAATTCACGTAAAAGTTTCATATATCCAGTGCAAGCCAGTCTTTTAATGACACAGGAGATGTCCGAACTTTGAAAGAAGGTCGTGGGTGATTGTGGGGATATCATTAATACGAATGCGTCATAGATATGGAAGCAACAAGTGGTTGTTAAGCAGAGGTCAATGAGAGAGGATTTAAGTGTACATTCCCTCTCTGCCTTGTACGTCAGAAAGTGAAACGCAACATGTACTCAATCACAGAGCAGGCATCCTGATGTGAAGATGCTGGCTGCTCATCCGGAGAGCAAAAAACCCTCTTGAAATTCTGCATCAGTGCACAGAGCTGCAGAGCTTAAAATCCCTTATGTCCTGTCCTCTTCCTGCTTGGCTGTCAGGAACACGTGAGGCTGTTTTCTGAAGCTTGTGCGGAGGTGGGGGTTGATGATGAGGCCAGCAACAAGTACCTGCTTCCTGGCTGGATTTGCATGTGCTGATGATGAGTGCGGGGAGCTGCACGGCCCCTCATCACTGACAAAAGCCCTCCACTGCTGCGACCAGCCAGCTGCTGATAGACTTCTCTCTACAGTCTTGTGTTGGCACACAGCCACTGAATTTAAGTGGCTGTTAAATAATGAGCATCACATGGTTACCTTGAGTAATTTCTTCTGATGTTTTTAAAGTCCTGATTGCATTGACTATGTGGTGATATGCAGTGATGGAATGTAACTAAGTACATTTACACAAGTACTTAAGTATGAGTTTGAGGTACTTGTACTTCAGTATTTTCTTTTCATTCCACTTTATATTTTCACTTCACTATATTTATCTGACAGCTTAAGTTATGTTACAAATTAAGATTTTTGCATAAAAACCTAAGAAGAGTTATAAATGTTATAAATTAAACCATCCAACAGTTTATATAAGCACAGTTGATACGATTAGTTGATTAATCAGTTGAGAGAAAACATTTTTTTAATGAGATTGGAATGTTTTTTGTATTTTTTTTCTGAAACTCAGGGTCTAAAGAAGGATTGAGGTTATTTAATGTTGTAAAGATTGAAAACTTGAGGCACGCCCAGTAACTCACCTGATAGGGCAGACAGGCTTCTTCCTGGCTGCAACAGCTGTGGGTTCGAATCCATCTCGCAGCTCTTAGCTGTCATCTCCTCTCTCTCCCTGTTCATTGTCACTATAGCTATCCTATCCAATTAAGGCAAAAGTAAAAAATTAAAGTAAAAATAGATATGTTGTAATTTTTTTGGGCCTACACAAGTAACATTTCCTTGACCAGATCATGCACTAACCATAATAAAAAGTACTATTAAGTGGATATGACCATTCTTTGAGCATCTGTTGTTTTTCTGAAATGAAACTTGCAGAAAACTGAGAAGCTTTCATGAGGGTGAGAAAATGTGGTCTCTTTGCACTTCCCATGCTTCCTAGCTGTTATATTGTTTCACTTTTTGTTTCATCTGTAGAGTGCAAAATGACCTGTAACACCTGATGTTTCACCAGTCCAAAACTAACCGTGACCGCTACGCAGAAGCAATCAGACACAACTGCACCACCAGCAAGTGTTCAGAAAAGAGCAGCCTATCATCTGACCTGCTTGGAGTGTGAACAAATGCTTCCAGTAACTGAAGATGACTAAATATTTTAGTGCTTTCCACCAGCAGCAGACCACCAGCTCTTCTAATGGGCACTAGCTTTGAACGAACCATCAGGGGTAAAGGATTCGGTCGGCTGCATCAGAGCTTCTCATGTAATGTGTTTGTTGACACAAAGAGGTGGATAGTTGGAAACAGATGAAAAGCCAGGGTGCGGCGTTATCTCTTTGACTCTCTGAGCTCCTCTGTCATTACTGGAGCGCAGCCACGGGGCTGATGTGTTTTTGTTGTTATCAGTGTCTTGGGGCGACCTCAGGGACAGCGTGTACCACACCACTGCATGTGTGGGCTTCCATAACAATGTCCTGCTTATTCTACACGTTGATGAGTGCGTTTAGTGCCACTTACATATCATACATTCAAGAATTTAAGGATTTTATGCTGTTGGCAGGCTGGTGTGGTATTTGTATGTAATGGTTCAGTTCCCCAGCACACCATTAATGCACTCTTGGGTAACAAGACCGTTTGTTATGCTGGTGTAAGCACATGGTTCAAGGCTGGGAACTCTCCACCCCCTCACCAGAAGCTGTAGTCCCTGCTGGCTTGAGTGACACTTGGTAATATTTACTCCCATTGACCTATTGATCCAGATCATAAGCTTGAGTCCAGCTAGAGTCGGTGTGGTATTGAGTGTGTTTGTGTTCTTAGATGGAGTTGAAATAGTGAGGGGTCAAACCACCTCACATCAAATCTTATTTTTCAAGAGTTTGAATCTATAGAAGCTATAGCTGACAGCGGACTGCAGCAATAGCTGCTGTGAACACCACCTGTAATAACCTGAAGTGTGTATTACTGACACACACACACACACGCACACACGACATGGCTTTATATCTGCACATTAACCTTTGACCTGAGAGCCGTGTCTCTTTCCCAGAACAATAAAGATCAGTCGATGTTGGCTTAAATTGAAGTCAGATATCAAGTGTGTGTTATTTCTGTGATTACCTGATAAATTGGACAGTTGCACGTAGGCATAGGTTGATATAAAAATTTAATGTCATGATTATTCTGGCCGAAATATGATTCTGATTTACCATATTATACCAATAATCATTAAAATATGCTCAAAACTCTTAGAATGGCAACAGGTTGAATTATATTACCTTACCTTTTATTAAGAAACAAATATTTGTATCTCATTTAATTTCATTTACTTATTCACAAACAATGGAGAAAAAAAAGCATGAAGAAAAAAAGGTTCTGGAGAGGTTAGAAACCCAAATGGGCTTATAGAAATACCTCACCAAAGTTAATGCAATAAGTTACAAGTATTACAATAAATTACAATACTTTGTTGCAATCAATATACAATAGGGTTAACAAGAAACGACAGAAAGACAAATTATGATTGTGAGTGTATGTGCATATATGTGGGGGTGTACATGCAAGCGTGCATATGTGCATAAGTAGGACTCAGAGTAAGGACACGCAGCCTTTTTACTGTACATCCTTTTTAGTGGAATACAAGCAACCTTTAAAACTATTTGAAATGGTGTCATATCTTTGAATATGGAAAATGCCAAAGCTTCATTAACATATTTTGCGTTTTTTGAGGCTTGTGCATTTGCAGCCTGTTTTTGCAAAGTCACTTCTGTTGTTGGTTGTCCAGCAGTGCATTATCTAAATCACAGGAGCTGCAATTTGTTTGATAAAGGTGAAATGTGTATCAGCATCCCAGTATAAATGAAGATTTGTGGGGCTCCAGAGATGCCCCAGCCTACAAATCATATTACAGATGTAAGGGAACATGCTTGGTTGTGGTACAGACCCCAGCAGAAAAACACATCATCATCATTTATATGCTTCTTAAAGTAAAAATGAAACGCAAAAATTACCATTTCCGCTAACATTACAACTCATATCACAATCACAAATCTGTCAGAAAAGGAGTCCACTACAATTGTTCATCCTCCTGTTTGCAAGTAATACAAAATGGTTTCTATTAAGTTAGGTATCATTTAGTCTAGAAATATATTCAACTTAAAATTAAATTAAACCAAGAAATTAACTTATACTCTACAATCACTGTAATTGATCCATAAAGTAATTGAAATTGTAAGCTTACTCATTAATTGACAGTTTCAACACTACACTAACTGTGCATGAGAAGCCTGTAAGTAGCATTACTGCTGTAGCAATGGCACACTTTATACCTGAGCTTATTCTAATGTGGACTTTGATGGATTATTGAACAGTCCTACTGGGCACAGGCACAGAGGCCCCTCTCAAGTTGATATGTACTGACCAGAAGAAGATACAAAAAGACATAAAGAGACATAAAAACACTGCACTGCTTCTGTGTAGGTCAGATGGCCTTTTGCATATCTGTGCTCAGGGACCCACTGTCTCATAATCCACCTGTGAATGTGGCTTGCTTAAAGTGTTTGACTTACTTAAGCAACAGCAGTTAAGTTTTTTTCATAAAAATGTGCCAATATTATTTGTGATGATGTTGTGATTTTGGGTTTTAGGGGAGAGCTTTGAGGCAGCTACATCAGGATAGTTTGGCATGAAAATATGTACACTTAAAGATTTTCTAAATAAGGCCAAAATATACACTATGTAACACATATAAGGCTTTTTTGGTTTTGTGCTGTTTTACATAGTTCTGACAAAGACCCTTATTTGTTGCAACATATATTTTAGACAATACTGTGCTGCCAGCATTGTGGCAACTGTTTGGGAACAACCCTTTCCTGTCTCCACATGACAATGCCCCTGTTCACAAAGCCAGGCCCATTAAAAAAAGTTGTGGTGTGGGAGACCTGCATGCACAAAGCTGACCTCAACCCCACCCAACACCTTTATGATAAACTGGGACACCAGCTGAGAGTCAGATCTTATCACGCTATATCAGTAGGCAACCTCTTCCTGCTGCCAGGTTCCAAAATCCTGTGTAAATCCTTAAACAGAAAGCAGAGGCTGATATAGCAGCAGAGAAATGTTCATGGTTTTGGAGTGACACACATGCGTGTAATGCTTGGGTGCCCAAATACCTGTGACAATTTATTTTATTTTATTTATTTACTTGTGAGTGCAAGTGCAATACAAAAACAACAACAAAAAGGAAACAGGCTAATGGATACATGGGGGTAGATGGATATCGGAATATGGACAAGACAAAACAAGATAAACTGATAACAAACATACAAAAGATAATCAGATATAATAGTATTTGCAGTTATTCATATGCAAACCAGTTTTACTAGGGGTTTTTATTATTATTGCTGTTGTTATTTTTTATTATTGTTATTAGTAATACTAAATAAATAGATGGATAAATAAAGTTAAAAAATAATAAAGGATCATGAATAAATAATTATAGAGAGAAGAAGGAAAGTGGACTTGGCACCTCTAATCACCCTGCGATGTCCCACGAGGGCACTACAGCTCAGGCAGAGGTCAGTTACGCTGGAATTGCTAATTCTCTCAGTTGCACTCACTGATTTTGCTGCTCCACGCTGCACCCGGACCCCATTCTGAATATATAATTTGTCTGTATTATGATTGGTCTTCAAAATCTGCACCGACACCTCACCAAACACCTGTCCCTGTCTCGTCCCATCAGACATCGCTGTGGTGGAGATGACGGACGCCTTCCGCCAGCCCTCGCTGTTCTACCACCTGGGAGTCAGAGAGAGCTTCAGCATGGCCAACAACATCATCCTGTACTGCGACACTAACTCTGACTCCCTCCAGTCTCTGCAGGTACAGTGAGCCGAAACCGGGACACAATCCTGCCCTCATTACTTTAACACGTGAAGCAGACAATCACTGTGGTGCACAAAGGTGGTGATTAAAAGCTATATTTAGGAGGAGTCAGTGGAAGGACGGGGGATTGGCATAAATGTAATTTGATGGCAGCAGCAGATAAATGCATCAAAGTATGCATGAAAGTGAGTGGTGGCCTCGTTTAGTTGTGGATGAGCAAAAAATTACGTCTCAGGGTGAAAATAGAGGTTGTGGGAAAAGACAGTTCTGTTCTTTTTTATTTCTTTAGATTTTTGTCTTCAGTGTTGTTTTTGTGCTCCTTACTTCAGAGATCAGCTGTCATTAAGTGTGTCTAGTGCTGTGATGCCTTTTTCTTTTTTCTGTATTATTTTACTTACTTTTATATTTAAGGAAAACTTAACCAATAAATTGATTATTTGTATGACAATTATTCACCCTGTTACATTACATTTGTAAAAAAAATAATAAAAAAAAAATGCATGCTTCCGTGCTGAATGACAAATTCAAAAACAGAAAATTCTTGATGAATTGGTGTTGATGGGGGGTGGGTTTAAAAACAGTAATTTCAAAAATATCTGTTTGCAAACTTTCACAAAATTCATGCATTAGATTACAAGTCTTATTTATCCAGTTGTATGTTTCCCAAATGCATTTTTACTAAACTGTTTCTACTTAAAACACCTAAGTATAAAATTGTCTCAAGCATGGACGAGTAATGCGAGCAGAGCTCAGTAGAAAGCATTTTCCCTGCATGCTTCTTGTTTATGTCAAAGTATTTTAGATAGTACCGTTGTGTCGAAAATACATGTGTTTGTGAAGTACTGACCATACAACTGGATTGATGAGACTTGGATTATGCGGCAAGAGTTGTGTGAGAGTTTGTGTTTTAATAAAGTTTTACTGTTGTTGAATGCAGACTCTTCTTACTCTAGTTCATTAAGAATTTTCTGAGTGTTTGGATTCTTTGTTTACTGTGGAGGCATGTGAGAAAAAACAGTTTTTATTCACCAGTTTAATGTTACATAGAGTGAGTAACTAATATACAAATAATCGTTTTGTGGCTGAAATGTTGCTTTTACTTAAGGATTAGGTAGTACTATTTAAACTCCACCAAGGAGGTTTTGTTTGTTAACTGAAAAATTCCAAAACATGTTACAGTTACAGATTTTTTGGTTTGGTGAGAAATTATGTCATGCCCAAAAGCAGGTGGACCTTGATCCAGGTATTGGTCCAGATTTTGAAGGGTTGCCCCTAAACAGTTCTGCACTTGAAGATACATATTCAGCTTCTGAATGTGTTCAGTTTTTTTAAATAAAAAATTGAGGGTACTTTGTACTCTTGGTTGAGGTGCTTAGCTGTGGTGATGATCATTACTCATGTTATCAAGTTGTTTTAGTGGAGGTGGACCACCTCCTGCAAAGACCATTAGAACCAACTTCATAAAAGATGACACACTGTTATGAAATAAATCATAACCCTCAAGGAAAAAAGAGAATAGGCACATCTCTGTTATAGCAGACTGTAATGAACAGTAACACATATTTATTCACATTAAAATGTCAGTTTGTTGCTTTAACTGTGATCAAAAAATCTCACCCAGCCAGCTGAGTCAGGGGAATGACAACACTGCTCCTGTGTAGCAGACGAGGCGTAGTTCACACTGTCTGAGGCCAAGGCTGAACACATTTAAAAACTCCGTCTGTAGGCAACTTGTAGCAGAAGAACACTGAAAAGCCTTTATTGTAGGTAACAGCTGTAACCTCACTGAGCAGTCAGCGTAAAGTGTGATATAGCCTTCAGTGCTGATAAAACATAGAGGTTAAGATAAAGGTCATAAATGCAAAGTTCTGATTTATTATTTCTGCTATTTATGTTGTTAAAAATGCTTCAGACACCCTGCTCCTAATGGAAATGTTAAGACTTTTCTCTTCATGTGGTCTGACGTGGTGCCCGTCCGTCTGGCTGGGCGGTCTGCCGGCTGCTCCCCACCCTGCCTGTAAAGACCACTTTTCTCTGCTGGTTTCCTCTGGTCTCTATCGGGTCACTAAATTGTTTCAAAGGCTGCTGTTTGAATGTCATGAGTTAACTTTAAATAGCTCTTTTTTTTTTTTTTAAACCCTTTTTAATACAGCAAGACCCAAAGAGATCGTTGTGTTCCAGGTGTACCTGTGGTGGTCATGCTTCTTTTCACTGAGAATAAAAGTGCTCTTTATTCATTTGGGAAATAAGGCTGCAGATGAAAGCCAACATGAGGAGAATGTCATTATTGATTCAGATTGTAACACACCCTAAAGGTTATCACGGCACTTACATGAAAAGATAATGGTGGTACTCATGTTGTGCAAACACCCATTATTGCCTTTTATTCCTCAGTGACAGGCAGATATTAGTTATGCTTTGTGGCAGGTAATGTTGGTGAGGTGGAATGACTGCTCTTCTTTTTTCTCCACTCATATGAGCATTATATCTAATGTGTTAAGAGAGAGAGGACTATGCCTGTGCCTAAAATGTTTTATACAAGTAGAGTATTTGGAGTTGCAGCTGGTTAGTCGGCTAGCCAAATAACAACGCTTGTCATGCCCCTTGGCGTCTTATAGAAATGCACAGAGCACCTTTAGTGCAGAGGTTGTCCATCAGGTGTCCCAGCACCCTTAGAAGTCTTAGAGGGAGATCCAGGGGGTCTCCAGAAAAATGTGGATTAGTTTATTTTCACTATTAAATTCACTTCATAAGTGAGCCCAATGTGAGTAGGAGTCATAAGAGTGACTATTTCAATGATACGTTTTACTTCTTCCACGATTATCTCCTCAACTGTAATTGACTACTATAGAGTTCTTGTCTAAATCATATCTAAAAACCACAATCTTTTCAGATGAAGGTCCCTGAAGTAAAATCTATTAATTAGGGGGTCTGAAACTTATTGTGTGTGTATCAATTTAGTCTTTGACACACACAGGTTAAGAACCTCTGCTTCAGCGCATCTATGCGATACACAGACAAGGGATCAACCGATATTGGTTTTCAGAGGCCCTGGAAATGAGACTAGGCTGGGTTAGTTCACTTTAAAAAAAAGCCTGCAATGAGTGCTTAAAAGACAGATAAAATAGATGCAAATTTTGCCGAATAAAGTCACATTCAAACCTACTACGTAGTCATTTTTTATTGACAAAAGGCCTATAGGCCTAACAGATATGGTAAATGCATTTCCTTCCTCATAGAACATTTGCAGAACCTTTATTATTGAAATCTATGTTGGTTACAGCTTTAGTCCACTTATTTTATTGGTGTATATCTTCCCTTTATGACACATTAATGGCATTGACTGGTACTACATAATGTGCGTTATAGTGTCAAAGACTTTGACAGAAACATTAGACTGATATTAAAGAAGCAGCTGTCTCAGTGAAATAAATGTTACAGTTTCAGGTGTGATGTATGAATTTTAGTGCAACTGATATGTGTGCTGTTGTTTTTATTCAGGGTCAAAACCAAAATTGGACCAAAGAGAAATGTCCTTGTGTAATCTCCAAATGTATTTTTTCTCTTCTTCTTTCAGGAGATAATTTGCCAGAAGAACACTGTAAGTACACAAAGCAATCTTATTTTTTCTTCCTCCCCTTTGCCTTTCACACATTACTCACCCATTGCTCACACATCACACATCTTATGTGGTGCAAAGAATATGTTTTTTGCAGCGTGCAGGGAGCAGAGTGTCTAACACCTTATGTTTCTCTCCTTGGTGTTGTAAAGGTTTTCTCTTTTGCAGCCCGCTTTTGCAAAGACGCTGTGATAAATGTTTGGCTCCACAGAAATGTAAAATGACAACATCTCTTCCATTTTCAAGATGTTTTTGTCTGACAGCTGTTTGATGAGTTACGGTGACTGCATGGACTCGTCTGTGTGATAAGGGAGAGCCATTTTGAGGATTTGACTTGCAAAAACTGCAGCATTCAAATGAGGTGCTACATTAAAGCTGAGGAAATCCTGTTCTTTACTGAGTCACATCATGTAGGTTTAAAATCTAAATTTGATTTAGATTTACCCACTGAAACATCATCATAACATCTGGTGTTTTTATATATATATATATATATATAATATACTTTTAATAAAGCCAATACACAGGTGTAATATATTTTTAGTTGGAACTGTGCACTGTTTTACACTGTTTTACTGTTTTTACTACTGGCTTTGTCTCTGGCTACAGTCCCTGACTAATGTTATATTTCATGAATATTTCATAATTTCATATCATATTCAATGTATGAATTACATACATGAACATTTTTAATTTTAATGTGGCTCTCCTGATCAAATAAAGGTTAAATAAAATAAAATAAAAATGAAAAGTTTTCTCCACCCAAATTAATATATATATATATATATATATATATATATATATATATAGATAGATAGATAGATAGATAGAATAGATAGATAGATAGATAGATAGATAGATAGATAGATTGACAGGTTCCTTGATTGATTACTACTTAATTCTACGTCAGTGGAAACATCTTTTTTTTAAATTAGTAACTATTAATCTAATATTTATTTCTCTCAGTTTTGGGCAGTTTATATTGAAAAAAAGACTCAGAAAATACTTTCAAAGTTTCCTCAAGTGGCTTGTTTTGTCCAAGTAAAAGTCCAAATTTCAAAATTATTGAATACAGCAATAAGGCAGCAAATCCTCTCATTTGAAAAGCTAGAAGCAACACATTTTTGCCGTTTTTGATTGATGATTAACTTTAACAGTTATTAACCTATCAAACTTTCTTCAATGAATTGGGTTTTGGTTTTTTTTAGGACTAATCGAGCGGTCGACTAATCAAGCGGTAGACTAATTCAGCGCCAGAACAAAGTGTGACTTAAGTAGAAGCAGCAGCCGACTGTTTGTTGTCCAGGAGTCCGTGTTCAGGACAGAGATGAAAGGCTTAGCTCTTCTAAGTGGCTTTTCAGAGAGGAAGGAGGCAGCTCTGTGCTCCATGAAACGTACTGATCTGTGACATGTACCGCATGAGGACAGCTGATTGTCACTCATGAGAGCGGGAGCTCAATGATCTCCCCAGTGTGCACTCCATGTCTTTGTTCTCTCTCTTTTTGCTTTCCATTAGAGTACTTCACTGCCCTCTGCGCTGGTGCATGTGCTCTTAACCTGCTGGTGAAAGTGCGCTTAAAGTGCAATATCAGCAGAATTTTGGTGTTTCTCATGTTTTCAATACATTCGATGGTTTTTAAGCTATTTTCTCTGCATTTCCCACAATTAACAATATTTGTACATCAGTTTAAATAAACTTACATTCCTATTGCAATGGAAGCACTAATCTGTCAGTTTAAAGTACATTTTGAATATTGTTTTAATCATATTCATACAAAAACAACAAAGGTCACAGGGAAATTCATTCAAAGTTCCCTAATCTGCAGATTTACTGCCCACAGATTGTGCACTTATATGCACAATCTGCCGGCAGTGGTACAAACTTTGTGTATAAAAGAGCGTTCTGGTTTTCGTTTTGTAGCTGGAATAGTATAGATCAATTACATTTGAGCAGGTTTTGGTGATGGGAAATGCATTAGCCAAAATGAGATTTTGGAATCCATCGGCTATCGTCTGAAGACAATTTGTCTTTTTATTAGTTTTTTCTAATTTATCTGCATTTAAATGTGGATATTTGTTTATAGAGATGAGGAAAATATTGTCTAGACCTGTCTCAAGTGCTAATCAAACTGTAAATAATGAGCGGTGCACAGAAGAGGGAGTTTTGGCCGAAATATATGCTGGCTACACCAGATCATCCAAAATTTTGGCCCTTGCCCCCAGAGGCTTAAACGTCATCAGAACAACTGTTGGGCTGCGAGATTGAAAGCTTTCCAAACCAGATGAGAAAGACAAAAGGCTACCAAGATTACTCTCATCACTGATTAAGTTAAAGGCCCATATTGTAAGATGTCAGATTTCTGTGTCTTTTTTAATACACATCGGGGCTATATAATTACTGAAAAAATATCAAAACACTCAGTTCAAAGAGAAATGCACATTGTCTGAATTCAGAAAATGTGCCTTTGAACGAGCCATTGGGTATTGCGTGAAGTTGTGATGTCACAAATATAAACCATTTCAAACTGGAAATGTAAATATTCTAAATTGGGCCCTTAGTATTTCCTGTTTCCTATTCCTATTCCTATTTTTTACAGTGCATTGATATCAGCTGACAAAAATGAACATGCACTCAAACTGTTTTCCTGCAATGCAATTCCAGTGAAAAAGTTTCAAATATAGTAAGTTCCTCTTCAATGCTGTTAGTCATTTACCGGCCGGAGTGACAGTGCAGAGATGCTGAGAGCACAGATGTAGAAGAGGCGAAAACACTGACCAATCAGAGCAGACTGGGCTTTTTCGGGAGGGGGACTCAAAGAGACAGAGGTTAAGAACCTTTTCAGACAGAGGCTGATTATAGTTATACTCAGGCAGACAGTATGAGAAAAATAAAGTGGGTTTTTTTTTTGTTGTTTTTTTTTAACGTAAGCAGACTAGCAAAACCCCAAAGTGTAACTCTGACCTGCAAATGAGAATAATATGTGACTGTCAATAGGGGTTGACTGATATTGGTTTTTCAAGGCCGATACCAATTATTAGTACTTTATGAGACCGATAACAGATATTTGGAACCGATATGCATTTACAATAAAAATATTTCTGTTGAATTTAAAATTTGGAAATAAACTAATTTCAAAACAAAAGTTTGTCTAATTGCCTTCAAACAAATGTTTAATCAAAACTGAAATGTTCAACATCATATACAGCTAGATCCCAGTAACTTTTTTAAATAAAGTTCAGCGGGAAAACAATGACAAAGGTTTTACAGAGTAAAAGTTCCTCCCATGCTGACGCTTTGCATGTATTGCAGCCTGCCTTCCCTGGTGTTGGTTAAGTGTAATACGCACTTTTTCATTAATTAATTTTATTGACAATCAAGTAAAAGGCCGATACAGATTATCGGCCAAATGGCAAATGTCGTCCCTGATAATATGCCAGGCTGATGATCTGTTGACCCCTAACCTTTAATGATTCGCCCCTTTGCTTTGTTAGAGACACTAGGTTACTACTCTAGCTAGTAACTGGGCACTCTAACACTTGCAGGTTAAATTAGGCCAGATAAATACACTCATTTCTTAAAAATGTTCTCTTGTGTTATTGCTTTTGGCCAGACTTAAAAAAAAAAGACATAATCCTCCAAAATCTTGAGATACTGACTTCTACCAGGGATTCACCTCAAAATTTAGATAAATCCTAAAGGGTGACTCTCCTGCTGTGCCTAGTTTCTGGTTGCTGAACAGAAGCATGTGCTGCTAATTGCATTTAACAAAGTGCATTTAACTACCCACCACAATAGTGGAAATCCAGGTAATTAGCCTCTGTTGGTGTATATCCATTTACTGTAATTACAAGTACATTGCTTCGTTTGTGTTGGTGTAAACGCACTGATTGTAGCAGATGGTTCAACCTGCAGCTCACAGGTTCTCTCAGCACTTTAGGCCTGAGTGGAGATCATATTAGTCATGACGACTTCCTCAGCAGGTTAATGACTGGTAGAACAGTCATATAGATGAAGTGCTCTCATCAAGTGATGGTCAGCTCTTTGTGCTTGTGTGAAGGTGAGTGAGTAGGCATGCAATCCTCCTGTAACTGAAAATGGACAGATGGACCATCGGCAAACCAGATGACTCACTCGCTGAGCAACTGACTCACTCTCCGGCACATTCACCAGATTCCCCTGTGAGCCGTCACTGTCCCACGTGTTTCACTCGCAGTTGAGGAACTTGTTACCTGTAAGCAACTGGCAGAGGTCAGCTTCAAATGACCTGCAGCCGCTCTGAAATATGCATCGGCCTGTGAAAACAAACCTGTCATGTGATCCCCACAAACACAGAGGAGCTAAATATAGCGTCAGGATTTTTCAACCTGTCTGGTTACACCTGACAGAAACAAGGGTTTATTTTTATAAGGCATGCACCGCCACTGCAGCAACTGGTGATGTCATGACCCGCTGTTGCACAGGAGGAAGTAGTTATCTACGGATGTCTTTCATTGCTTCAACACCACACCTTCCTTTCACTTCCTTTTTTTCTTTTTGGCAGTGAGAGCAGCAGCATTGTGTTTTTCTCAAAGAGGCTGCATGACAGAATATTAAAGCCGTCAGGATGCAGCTGGGTAGCGGCCCAACCGCCCTCAGACGCTCTCATGTTGTTTCACCACACATCTGACATTCTGGGAATAGCTCTCCTTGAAAAGACCTCGGCTGTTTCTTGAGGACGTCAATAGTGGATTTCCTGCCTCTCTCTCTCTCTCTCTCTCTCGCTCTCTCTCTCTCTCTCTGCCTACAAACACCGCACGCACGTGTTTTCTCATTGTTTATTCAGCAGTGGCAGGCCACAGCGACAGAAGCATCACAACCGCTGCTGGAGAATATTGTCAAGTTAAAACAAATAAAGACACAGAATACAGAAAATCCACCTTGAGACAAAACACAGATGTCAAGAATTAAAGCTAAGTAAATAAAGATGAACACTTTTAGTGCTACAACTGCAGCTCAAACTGAAACAGACATGAAACCAAATGCCACAGCTGCAGCAAATAACAGGGTAGAGCTTTGCACTTAGGCGAGCATCGAGAGACTGCTTCTGCTAGATTTTCATGAGCACCACGCTGCATGAAGAAGTGGAATGTGTAAGTGCACTGCTGTAAGTGTTTGCGGTTGCAAGAGAGCATCTCCTAATGGGACTGCCAGCTTTGAGGTAGATCTCTCCTCCTGGCTGCTGCTTGTTTAGACTGGTTCAGTGAAGACAACGCAACACAAACACTATTGTCTGTGTGGACAGATCAGCTGTCAAAACTGCCTCAGACAGGGGGAAACAGCTCAGACTTCCTCCAGGCAGTCTGCTTCCTCCCATATACAATGTAATCTTTTATTGTATAGTATCTATAAAACTGGTTGTAAAGCAGTGGTTCCCACATGGTCCAGCCATGGGGTCCAGATTTTCAGGAACACACTAGATAAATTACCACATATTCAATTTATTTCACAAAATGTAAACTACACCTGGACTTAAAACACAATCAAAGAAAACATATTGCAAGTTAAAATTCAGTTACTTAAAACTTAGTATATTAATAGCATTGCAATCAAATAAGTGCATATTTATTTCCTCAAGACCGGTGACAAAAACACTGCAAAGTCATAGCATGTTAGTAGGCCAAATAATACCAATGGGGGGGAGGAAATTCAGTGTACTTCAAATTAAGTGTGTGGTGTTGTTTTTTTGTTTTTTTTTACAAACTTGACATGTTTGTAAGTCAAAAAAACCCAACAAAAGAATCCCCACATGGTTCATTCACAAGCTGTTCTGGAGCTTTTGATTGAACCAGAAAATCACCCTCAGCAGATGAAGTTGCCCAATTGTAGATGCTCTTTTTGTTCTTCTCTTCTGCATCTCTTTGTAGTCGTTGTGCATCTTTTTGTGGTTAGATTGCCCCTTTTGGTAGTTATTTTGTTTCTCTTTCCAGTTCCTCTTTATCTCTTTTTGTCCCTTAAAGTCTCTTTCTGGTCAAAACGTGTTAATTTGAGTTACATTTTGCAGGTGGAGGAGAGGGGGGACCCTGAAACTTGGGGCCCATGGGGCTGTGCTGTGCCCTGTAGGCCCACTCAATAACACATAACGTTCTTAAGTAGATGCAGTTTAAGTAGAAAACAGAAAGAGAACTGTCAGTTTTGAATTTTAAGCCACTATAGATGAGAAGTAGATAAAGTTCCCATAAAAGTGGGAATTTAGAGTAAACAATGACTACTGGTCAAGCTCTGCTGAGAAAGATGGTGTGACATAACTAAAAACTATAGAAGAGCTACTAAATGGATGTTGTGGTGAGGTGGTCTTATCAACCAAAATCATGTCAGTGTCAGCATAGTAAGATCCATAAAAAGAGAAGATTCTAATACAGATTTCACAAATAGCTACTGAATGTATTTTTATCCTTTTTGGGTCATGCTTCTTCTATTAATCACAATTTTTTTGGATTCTCCAAATGATACGCCCACATTTGGCTAAAGTATTGCTGATGACTTTTTCACTCCAAACCCACAGTGTTTTACAAAACGAGTCCTCTAATGCTTACTGTCGGCTGTTTTCCACTGTCTCTCTTGTATCAACAGACGTGCTCAGCCAACTACACCTTCATCCCGTACATGGTGACGCCCCACAACAAGGTGTACTGCTGTGAGAGCAGCCTGATGAAGGGCCTGACGGAGCTGATGCAGCCCAGCTTTGAGATGCTGCTGGGACCCATCTGCATGCCGCTGCTGGACCGTTTCATCCAGCTGCTTAAAGTGTCACAGGCAAACTCCCAGTAAGTACGCCAAAATGTAAAAGTGATAGTGGATGGACTAGACATCTGTGTGGGTTTTTTTTAATTTTATTGTAGCCTACTTTTCACGTAGGGATTTTTATCTGTTTTTATGCTTTTTTATTGATTATCTTTCAATAACTAAAATTAATATTTTATCAATTATAATTACAACCCTCCTAAACACATAGCCTACTATTGATCATCATGACCAACAGATGCTACATGAATAGGGATACTAAACAATTTAGGCTAAACATACTGTTTCTGAGGTAAGTATGCTATTGCTTTACAAATACAGAGACCAGTAACTACAAAGGCAGTGCCATTTAGAAAAATATAAAATAATTTTAAGGTTACTTCATTTCACAAAATAATTACTGTGGATGCTTCTGCATTGACACTATTGTTCTTCAAATCTTTATTATTCTGCTTCTTTCGTAGGTTTTTTGGCATCTAACTACTTCTGCATACTGCTATTTAAGCCATTCAGCTATCAAAGCATTCAGCACGGTCAGGATATGGGTGCTATGACTTTTCACATTTCTACTATTTCTACTTCTTAAATTCTACTTTTTTCAACTTTTTTTCCCAGGAGATCCCTTCCAGCTCCCATTTGCTGCAATGTTAATTTCTTTCTCATCAAGTTTGAGCAATACCCAGATGGAGGGACTTTTTGAAACTGGATTTTCTCAGTCATTTTTCACTTTATCCACACATTTGACATATCAATCTATTCAGAAACATCCCTTGGTGATCAATGTCCCCATATTTTGACAACATAACTGAAAGTTATACCTGTAGGGTGTCTTTTATAAGCACTACTTCTCTGTCTTTTATCCATTCTGACCATTACTTGTCACTGTCAGACACACAGCTGCTGCAGGTCAGGCCTCCATCAGCTTTGTTTCTGTAGTATTACTGCTGCAACTGTCTCTGTCTTTATCTCTGTCTGTCTTTCTATCTGTCTCTCTGCATCTCTTTGTCTGTCTTTCTCTCTGTCTCTTTGTCTGTCTCTCTCTCTCTGTATCTGTCTGTCTCTCACTCTCCGTCTTTCTGTTTGTCTCTCTCTTTATCTCTCTGTCTCTTTTTCTGAATCTCTTTGTCTCTCTCTCTGTGTCTCTCTGTCTGTCTGTCTTTCTTTGTCTGTGTCTCTCTCTGTCTGTCTTTGTTTCTCTCTCTTCTCTCTGATCTGTCTTTAGGTTCTGCATCTCAGGAAAGACGCTGACATTTCACTCCTTTCTCTGTGTCTCTGCTGGCATAGGTGATTCTCTACAAACAACTAAAGTATTGCCCTGCTTCTGGTTCAATTTACTGCTACGACTTTTGATTCTACTGCATCCAATTTAACCTGAATAACACTAGTTGTGTATAGACTCAAATTATTTATACTTTTAAAACTAATCTTTTACACCTAGCATTTTCCAAACAGTCTATAAAGACTGATTACTCTGCATTTTCAGCTCAATATTTTCTGCATTTTACATGTGCCGATGGATTTTTCCATGGTTTTCAACTGATTTCAGCTATAAGCATCCACACACTTGTGCGCAGGAAATGCATTTTCTACTTTAAATTCTTCTTGTCAAAAGCGAAGAAGGTAGTTAGCACTACTGCTAACGTTATTCTTCTGAGCAAGCATAAATCACAGTTAGTTGGAGTTTAGCTAGTTTAACATTAGCTGCTTTTTCCCTTTCATGACTAACGTTAGCCTACTGCCTCATGTGGAATAATGAATTGTGAATGAATAATGTTCATTTATCAAAATTGACATTTTCAATCACAGGCAAGAAGGCTAATTTAGTTGTAGCTGTAGCTATAAGGCTAGCCTAGCTAGCCTGTATCTCCCCTGCTTATCTAATGTTAGCTACCTTTTTTTTTCTTTCTCTCATTTTCAAGGAAAACAGAGTGTACATTTCTGTGGTGTAATAAGTTTGTACTGTATATGGTCAAATAAATGTCAAAGTTAGATTTTTGCCTCACTTTAAACTAAGTATGGACAGTTGTTACATTTTGGCTTTATAGGGCTGTTCAGAGGGTTATTTCCCCAACACAGTCATGAAATTGTTAATGACTGGAAGTTACTGTAAACCATTGAAGGAAACACTTTAAAACTAAAAGCAAAGCAATGGGTTAAAAGATGAGGAAGCAGAAGAAAAAAAGTCTATTTAAAGCTATTTCTGCTAACCATAAGTTCCCCTGAAGGTAATGTACTGTGACATCAATGTGCTGAAATGCCTTAAATTACTTAAGCAAAGGATATACGAAAAAACAATGGTTGTTTTATTGTATGAATGCAAGCTGAGATGTTGATTAATGAAGATAAGGAAGGAGTCATTTGTCATTAGTCTAATTTCTTTAAGTTCCTCTAGGGAAAGATTTACCCCCCTGGCGTTTGTGTTTTAGCAGCACCGTGACTGCCCCTCAGCAGAACGGGCCTTTTGTTTTTATTATCCCACTCTTCCTATTTTTACTTGCTGTAATTATTTTTATGTAGTACATCCTTCAACTTTGACTTGCGTGGTGATCTACTTTTTTTGAAGCATTTTACACTGCCTCAGTTGCCGGGGATGGGTAATATTTTAGGCTTTCCTGCCAACAGGCGAAGCAGCAGCCTGTTAGTTCTCGCTCAGCTCCAGGAATAGTGACTCAGGTTTTGCAGGCACAAAAGAGAAACGTGCACTTTGATGAAGCATTTGTCTCCTGGAAACCAATATGCATGATGTTAACCAGTGAGCACAGCAGAGATTTTCAGCTCTGGCATCTGAGTTGTATGCATTCTGTACATTGTGTGAAGCAGCATGACTACTATTTATAGTCACTATTTATAATACCAATTACAGATTAAATGTTTTCTGCTTTATGGCACTGAGACCTGTGCCATCTTTATTTATCTTTACTGCTTGCTGACGCCATATATTGGACTGACATTGGCTTTTTAAATGTCAATACTGCCTTGTTTCAATGCAATAGAGGTTTAATTTCATGTTAATTTAATTTCAGCCAGCTAACTCACATGCAACAGATTTATTATAGGAATAGAGCAAGTCATTATTTGTTATTTGGCATTTAACTTCATCAGTCCCTTCAAGTGTATACAAGGCAGAAGAGAGAGGGGAGGGACAATGATCTGCAGCAGAATAATCATCTGTACATGGATCTTTTAAAATGTTTTGTTACTCGTACAGAGTTTTAATACCAATACCAAAACTATAGCCTAGTTGATTTCAAGGGGATTAAGATATTTTTTTAAAATGAAAAACAGCAAAAAATGGTAAAATGTTAAGACAATCAGCCAACAGAAGTGAAAAAATTCATGCATGTATGTTTATGCTTGTCCATTCATCCATTTTCATCCGCTTATCCAGAGGCGGGCTGCGGGAGCAGCAGGCTGAGCTAAGTATTCCAGACGTCCCTCTCACAAACAGTGATATTCTCCGCTTCTCCTGGGACATTGTTAGGTTTTGAGATTTTTGTGGTTTTTAAGGCTGGGTGAGATATAGATTCCCTCTGGTGTGTTCTTGGTCTGCCCCATGGCATCCTAATCAGATGTCCTACCAACTTTAAATGGCCCCTTTTTACTCTTTTACTTTATTCAAGGACAGGTTCAAGAGGTTTCAGAATACGTCAAGTCAATACGGTTCTATGGACATATTTCAGGTGGTTGTATTGATCAAAAATTCAATATCCAGCCCTCTGATTAAAGCCATGTGGAGATGTAAATGAAGACCCAATAAATGACCATTTTAAATAAGCATGATAGGCTGCTAACTTTTACATTGTAAAAGGGTTTCTATTCACAGTTTAGTGTGTATTCAAGCATATCAAAGAGCATGCCAGTGAAGAGAGCATTCAGTGTTGTTTTTGCAATTAACGCTGCTTTCAATTTATTGTCTTTGTTTTATGCCCACCTCCACAAAATCTAACGAAACTAAAATCTAATTTTAATTGTTTCACACTCCTTACTTTACTGGAAGTACACAATAATATTCAAACAACATTTAAGAGATACACGTGCCAAAAACCTAATTTAAGACAAGCTGAAAGTAGCTTGTTTCACTAGAGAATGATTTGAAATTATGTAAAACAGGAAATGAATTAAACCTCCAGTCATGTTAGAATTGCCCCCCAGGGAGATACTAAACTACCTAAAACAAGTGTATTAGCATGATTTTCAAAAAGGCATATAATTACATATTGTACCATCTTTAAATAACTGGAACTTTTTATTTCTTCATCATAAAGACATTACCTTCAAGTTTAACTCTTCTCTCTGATGTATTGTCTTCCCCACAGCCAGTATTTCCGTGAGACGATTCTGAATGAGATCCGTAAGGCTCGGGAGCTGTACACTGGCATGGAGCTGGCTGCCGAGCTGAGCCGCATCCAACAACGGCTGGACAACGTGGAGTGCCTTTCAGTCGACATCGTCATCAACCTGCTGCTGACATACAGGGACATCCAGGTACGCCTGCTCCATGTTGCAACCCAGCGTCAGCATATTGTTGTCATGTGTCAAATTAAGTTACCTACCATAGAATAAGTAAACAAATTATATCATTAGTGTACAAAATTCGTTATTGCCTCCATGTACTGGAGAGAAGCAATAACGAAAATTGTTATTGCCGCTGCTTTGCTCTTCACTCATAGCTTACTGCTTATATCGGGACAGCAGAACCATAGTGCCCATCCTCCAGTTCGCCCCTGGTTAACAGAGAGAGCTCTGTCCATACTGTTGCCATTGTTTTACTGCTGTTTATGGAGTTAGCACCGTTAGTTGCAAGCTCAACCACTTCGAAGTTGCTCACCATGTTCAGACGACTTATATCCCCTGAAATTCCCCTTCAGTATTATTGATGAAAGTGGTAATTATTTGTGTAATCTATTTGTAGTCCAAACATGCACATTCTCACTTGTCATGTCTCATTTGTTTAACAAATAGTTTAAAACCCAAGAATATATAAACCCTCACATTGGAGAAGCGGTAGAAACCTACCACAGTTATAACAAAACTGCTGCTAACTGATCAAGCTGACTAAACCTTTCAACTCTATAAAGCACTTTTTGAATTTTTGTCAGACTTAAGGTGCCCACAATAACATCTCAAACTAGAAAAGTGCATCAGTAGAGTGCAGATCTCCACCAGGCAGCCGCCTCAGCTGATCGCAGCTACTCTTGACAAATTATGTAACTCCAGCAGACGCGCCACAGTGCGTTTCAGAAGCCTCCCAGAAGCAAATTAAAATGCACGCCTTGTCTATTTTTGACAGAGCTGCAGCGCGGTGCAGAGAGCACATCATTTTCTTCTGCTAAGAGGCATTGTATGTGAAATATAGATACAATATGATTATGAGTAAACATATTTTTTATTACTGAAACACAGTGACAGATCCTTGATCCAAGCAGTTCGTAACTGTACCGTATTAACTTTGTCTGCAGTCCTCAGCGCAACAATGCAAGAAATAACAACAATGAACACAACTAAAACAAACAAAATAAGAAACACTTTGATTAAGTAGCCTACTTACATATGGTAGAAGCTTAAAAATAAAGGATGAATGACCAGATGAACAAAATCTGTAAATCTACACAATTGGACAGGCAAATTGCTCTGCTACTGAAATGCTCCCGGTGTGTTATGACACCGTGCAGCGGAAAGAACCTTCTGGAGTCCTTACAGTAAAGATTGTGCTGAGGATAACAAAAACCGCGACTAAATCATCTCTTATTTTACCTAACTTTAGTGGATCATAATGGATGTTAATTTTTGAGCCTTGACAGATGCCAAAATGGGGCCTGCAACAGACCAGGTACGGCTTGTTCTTTTTTGCCAAGCTGTTCTCCAGAAAACTTGCAAACCCTACCAGCCAGTTTAGACGAGTGAGGTGTCAATGACCATTTAAAACAGTCAATAAAACAGGTTTTTCAATAAAGATGAATCACGGCAACATGAGAGGTCCTTGAGCATACAGTCATAAATGTGCACACAAAATATTAGGCTGATTAGTCCAGTAGTTTGTGAGATTAACAGCAGATACACACATGCACACACTCGACCAAATGCAAGATCCCCTTCAGGTTTATGTCTGGGGAAGATTTTAATCTGCATTTGCAGGATGCACCTCTTCTCTGTTTTCAAAACTGGTCATAACCCTGATTTTACACCACGAGAGCACGACTATTTAGAAAAGGACATGCAAAAACTTTGAGCCCAACATCCCAGAAAGTTTCTAGGATAAACTACGGGGGTTTATCAGACATTAGGCCAAGAACTGATACCCCTCTTAAGTTCAAACAAATTGCCAACTAAGTACAGATGATCTGTGTGTGCTGCTTATGTCCCTGACCTTGGCAGACGAAGCCACTGTACAAACCTACTGTACAAGTTTGAGAGAGGTCACTACCTCAGCATTAATCCGTTGGCGTCATCCCTTTTACGAGTGGTGCTTTCTCAAATGGGGACCATGGCAGACTGCCTGTGGAGAGCTCTAGGCAAAGCTTTTGGTCTGCTCGTCTTAAATCTGCCGCTCTTTCCGCTCTTTAGTCTCTGCATTGCGATGGCACTCACCGTCCAGATCCTCCCACTCACCATAGGCAGTGCTCAGCCTCATGAATCATGCATTAGAACAACAAGCATTGAGGATGTGCTGAATTATTCAACATGCTTTGGGTATAGTGACTATGTAGGCAAGTAGCAGCAACAAAAATGTGATGAAGGGGCCACTCAATTATTGAAGTGCTTTTGGTGTTAAGCAGACAGTTGAGTCTCAGACAGAATAAATAAAAAGACATCAGAAACTGTCTCGCTTCAAAGCAGATTAATACCTTGGTGAGTTGGAGTGTGTGTTTGGAGGACATCGGTGCAGAGATACAGTAGCCGGGGTAAAAGTGCAACAGGAGCTCATCAGTGTGTTCTTTATCGTCTAGGATTATGAGTCCATCGTGAAGCTGGTGGGGACTCTGGAGAAACTTCCGACCTTTGACCCCGTGGCTCATCCACATGTGAAGTTCCACTACGCCTTTGCACTGAATCGGTAAGATATGCCCAACAGACACAAACTCACAATGATGCACATATTCACTTTAATGGATGATTTTGATATTTAACTACTTTGATTGGTGTGTAGGTGCTGTGATCAATTTAGATTTTGTGTCTCTTGTCATGTAAGTGATGCGGTGTGACATATTGACAAAAGAGCATAAAAGGGTGAGGAAAAGGTTGTTTAAAGACATTTTTAACCAACAAATTACAAGGAAAGTGATGAGTGTACTGAGTTGACATGCAAACGTATAATTAATTTACGAATGTAAATAGTTCATTCTCACAGCATTCTTAACTCTTTAAAACTTGAGCAAATTGGCTTGATTTCTTCAAAAAACAAAAATTAACAACATGAAAAAAAAGAAAAAAAGAAAAGTAAGCAAAAAAGAAAAAAGAAAAGTTAAAGTGAAAAATGAAAAACAAGGAAATGACTCCAAAAAAATTGTTTAAAAAATAGGATAATTCTGTAACACAATTTTAAAATATAATTATGATAATTATGAATATAGCCTTATGGTCATTTTTCCATAGCCTTTAAAAAAATAATTTTTCAAAATCTAATAATTTGTTGCAATATGCGAAACGTTTCTTACCAAGTTGCTCATTGCCTAAATCCACCTGTTTCAGAAAGAAAGCAAACCAACTTTCTCAAGTAAATAAAATACTTGTGAAAAGGCATCTGAATGAAGCACAAGAAAACGTATGTTGATCCAGGTTTCAAAAGGTTAAATAATGATAACAATAAGTTTATTTGAACTTAATTTGTATAGTACTGCTGTAAAAACAATATTTACATGGTGCTTTAACAAAAATAGAAATGAAACACACCAAAAACAGGGATACAAATAAAAACAGATTAAAACTTAAAACATAAGTTTGTGCTGAAAAATCAAAATCATCATCAAAGTCAAAAATCAAATCTAATCATCAATAGGAAAGGAGTCTATTGTTTTTTTTTTCAGTTTTTTCCACATTTAAAAAACCTACATGTACTCCCTTATTTCAGTGGAAAAAGGTTATTGTTGTTTCTTTGTAAGTGAACCTATAATAAGGAGGATGATTCAGGCTGAGGTGTCAGAACATCTCATTTACATTTGTCAACCAACCTGTGTTGGTTTTTAAACGGTGTCATACGCAGCTGCGGTAGAATTTTCTCAAACTCCAAATCACAAATTTTGAAGTTCGAAGCAGCTGCACATTCAGGTTAAGAGCTCCCAAGCAACAGTAGTGATATTATTAGCAGCATGTGTGCAGCTACTGTGCTCAGGAAAAAGACAGATGTACGACACAGAGAGGTTCTGACTGCCTGTTTCTCACCAGCTGCTTCTCTTGTAAACTTCCTGCGGTTTTCGCGGTGCGTCTGCCTCAAAGAGCAATAAGGCGTGCTGTTCTTTAATTTGGCAGCAATTGGAAAATGTTTTTGCATGGTGCCAAGATGCACGTGTGTTCTTCACTGTTGCTGCCTGGCCCATTACCAGGATGTGATATCGTGTTTGCGAGCACAAGGCAGCAAAACTGAGACATTTTGTGAGACGGATTCATGCAATAAGTGTTATTGACAGAAGACACTCCCTCTGTTTAGTTTAGAACAGGATGCCATGAGAAGAGACAAACAGCTGTGGGAGGTCTTTTGTATTAGCTTACCTATTCAGCAGAGTAGGATTTGTCAGCTGTGACTGTTATGTGATGTGTAGTGATGCTGTTGTAGTTGTTCATGGGGGCGTTTTGTTGCATTAGGTATAATTTATTGATTTTTTTTTCACACACCAAGCACTGTACAGGAGAAAACACAGAGTTTACATTTTCCCAAAAAAAGAACTTGAGTAAAATAATCCCACAAGACTAGTCCAAGGCACCTTCACTCCAAAACAAGGAGTATGACATAAAGCATTGGTATCTGCACGGTAGCACAGGTGCATAATATGTCAAACATATCTTGCGCACAACCCAGACAGAGAAATATGTAGCTCCTGAGACCTGACCAGCAGTTTTCAAGGATATATGGTTTTCTTAATTTTTCGCGTTTTTCGGTGTGTGTATGTGTACGCACCAAGCAAGCAACTCCCTTGGAATGAATACACGCCATCTTAGCATCTGGTATCTAGTTATTATCACATTTCTATGGTCTAAAGTCATCAACGTTGTCACTGGAGTCTGATTTTGGTCCAAGTTATGGGGCACAAGTACACACCTCTGATACCAATTAGTGTATATCCTTTATATTTCTGGGTGTACAATAACTTTTGGCGACATTAGAATGGAGTCAGATATTTAACTCGATAATCAGACAAAAACAGACATTCTCAGGTGGTTATTCTATCAGTTTGTCTGTTCCAGAAAATATATTTTGCCCTCATTTATATTGTATTGTATAAAATGTGCTTCCTGAAGCTTTTCTCTGCCACTGACCCACTTCGATGTCCTGATAATAACCTCTGTTGCCATGGTAAAAACTAATGGCTTCAAGTAAGAGAATTGTATCCATGTTTCCCTCTCTTAGTGGACAGATTAGTGCTCTCAATAGCAGCTGTCTTTTCTATCTTGAAAAATGACGACGTGTAATTTCTTTGACATTTAACCAGTGAAATAACTATATTGAAGCTTGAATAAAATTTACTGACATTATAGTAGTCTTGAGAATGTTGCTTCGGTCAAACGTTGACTGGACATTGTGAGAGGCTGCAGAGTGATGAAGTGGAAAATTCTTTATATACTGAATCTGAATGAGTTTTTTTTCCGTCAAATAGACTCATATAAATCCTTGTCTCTTTTCACTGGGTTCTGACCCCGCAGTGCACAGCCCACGCCATGCCCTGAGATTATCAATATTCGGCCTAAAGAAACACTCGAGGATTGGTCTGAAGTTGGTGCTCTGCCTTTTACAGAGTCATCCAGGTTGAAGTGTGTGCAGACTAATTGGCTTCAGCCTCTTGTCATGTGAGCATTAAACGCTGCTGGGAGGCTGGCAGGGGCGAGGGAAGAATCTCCTCCATCCAAACACAGATCAGCACTCTGGAGAGAAAAAAGAGAAAAATAGAGAGATGCATAAGGAGAGAGCGGGTCTCATCTCCCTGAGCGCTATCCCCTCTGGATGGTCTCCATGGTAATAGCTGTCAGCTCATATGTTTTATTTAACCTTCACGCTCTGGAGAGAAACCACATTATGTTTATATCACACATTGTGTGTGTGTGTGTGTGTGTGTGTGTGTGTGTGTGTGTGTGTGTGTGCGCGCGAGACTTAACTTCGCAACACCACTCATTTCTTTCTGAAGTCAGTGTTTTGACACGTTCACTGACTCCAGAACAAAGCCTTATTGAGATTTCATCCCTCAAGAACAAAAATGACCCTGAGGAAAAGAGTTTTCAAAGCCCTTTTCTGTATAAATTAACATAATATTAATGAGGATTTTCCTGAAGATATTAGGGTCCTTCTAATACATTATATGTTATGCAAAAACAAGTATGAAAACAAGTATGCACAAGTGTGAGAATTAACTTTACGGTCACTGATGGTTAATATATCATGGCACTGATGACCTGGTATATAGTGGGCACATTGTGCAGCTCAAGTGTCTCTTATTTGATTCTTGACTTCATTTCATCTCGGTTTTTGCTTCTGCACTGCAATTCAGAAATCACTTATGATTTAAGTAGCATGACATTTGGATTTTCTGGTAATTATGTTGATTCTGATTGTATTTAGTCGTTTTCCTGCACATGAGATTTGCAAACCTATTTCTTGAGTTTTGGTACAGTGCACAGCCCATGTGTGGTCTCAGTCTGCCCAAACAAACAAAAGTTACATGTTAAAACACTTGGTTTGTCAAATGACAGTGTCAACTTCCTACTGCCCTGTGTTTGTGCATCTTCTGCTCTGAGCTGCGCCAAGGTTTTTTCCCTAGAAGCACCCTCAAAGGGAGGTCGGGGGGCCAGGCCATCATGCCCACAATTGCTGTCCATCCCACCGTCCTGTCCAGGCCCCTCTGGCGAAAATAATTCTAAGCTGACTTTAAAGTCTGAAAGAGCCTGTGGAGTGCTATTTTTTCACACCAGTGTAAAGGTATTTTGTGAAAACCTACAGCATCCATTGTCACCAACAATGTACCCAAGGGGGTTCAATGACATTCCAAAGTTAGGTTACATGTTGCGAGGGAACAAATGACATGACCAACTCTCACCTCAAGCTATCTAAATGACAATGGGCTCTATCAGTTCTCACAAGTTTCCCCTAAACTCGTATACACATTAAAACAGGATTGCTGTGGAACTCAATATGTTAGCTGCGCTGGTAACATTAGCTGTAAATGAGGAACCAAAGTATAAGAAGTAAACAAAAAGCCAGAGCCATATGGTTGCATGTTGTATCTTGTCTTTTTGATGACTGCTGAAGGGTGACCTTACAGGTGTTTTCATGGGTTTTAGACTGAACAACAGTCAGTGACACGAAAACCAAAAAATATGAGCTCAAAGTTGAATCAGCACCTCTTTAAAACAGTTTCAACGAAACTGAAAATTGTTACTTTGACAGAGGCAAGAGTTATAGCCGGGTTCCTATATTAGACTTATTTTAGTGTACCTTTTAAAACTGATAGCTGTCACACCATTTATTAATTGAAAATTGTGATGCAAAATAGTAATTTGATTTATTGGTTTTAGATGTATTCTATATTACTGGTCATGCTCGACAGCCAGCTATTGTTCTGTTTGTGTGGGGTTTTTTTTGTGCAGAAGCGTCCAGCACATTAAAAACACTTTGTCTGCACACTGAGTGATCCGAACAGGAAATTCAAAAGCTTTCATGAAGAAACATCCATGTTCTTCAATTAATTAACACCTCAGGATGTTGCAGTTCATTTCCTTTGTTGTTTTTAAATGGGTTGTTCATTATAGAGCCTCAATTATTTCCTGGCAGGTTGGTTATAACAGAACCATCAGTACCTGAATGATTCACTGGAGGCTCACAGCACTAAATAAAAGTCGAGATTTTTTAAATGAACCCAGCCACCTCGGTAATTTAAGTCAGGCTCCTAACGGCCTCCTCTGTGCCAGGTATCAGTGTCCCAAAACGATAGCTGTGCAACTGTTCCCTAGCTGCACACACAAACACACACATAATTATGTGCCCATGCACATACACCTTACTGGTGTTGCTGATATTGAATCACTTTGTTCAAACCAGTAATTATGTTATGCACCAAAGAATATACAGGCTCCTATACATTTTTTTTTACAGATTTTTAAAAAATAATTTTCTTTTTACTGTACATGATCTGTGAACACTCATTATGTTATCACTTACTATGTAATTCTTTTGTTGCAACAAGTTATCTCTTTTCTTGTTTTTCTTCTAATGGAGGTCGAATTTCATTGTAAGTAATGTAGGCACCAGGTTTTGACAGGAAAAACAAATTTGTGGAATGAAAAAGATGATATCTCTGGTTCTGTTCAGCTGATTTTGATCCTATTTTTTTCTGGCCATCATGAGTCCAACAATGCTATAGCAGTGCAATACTAAATCAGTGGAGTACTCTCTTAAGGTGTTCTCCTCCCTCATTCCCGTATCAAAAAGAAGAATTCTTGAATGCATGAGACCAGATCTAGCTCTCGAACAGCAAACTTTTGACAAAGATGGAGATATGTTAAAGGGATACTTTGCTGATTTGCAACCCGCTTTGTACCGTAAAACATGGGTAGTATGTGTAAATGAACTGTGCTAAACTTTCCCCCATCTTGCTAACGCCTAGATTTTCCTGCTCATTTCCCAGTGAAAATTTCAAAACACATCATGCGCTGGACTTTCAGTGACTCTTGGGCTGTTCCTTGAACTGCAGATTGTACCTCCTCATTTCTGTATGTCTGCCATGGACAAAAAGAGTATAGAAGCAAATTGAGAGAGAGAGGGCCCTCTTTTGCTCTCAAACTCAGACCAAATTGTAAAACTAGACAGAACTGATCAAATATAAGACTAGACTCTGTTACTCTATTGCTTATTTGTGCCTAAAATATTCTCAAAAACATATTTTAGGGTTCTTTTTGGGTGTGATATGAGAGTTTGTGCATAGTACAAGTGCACTGTTTAACTGTAATATGTGATTGTTTTAACAACTGGCCGTCAAATAGTTTTCAGACAGGCAACTTGTATCACGTCACCCACCAGCTGAGCGTCTATTGGTCTGGCAGGTTTTCTACCTCTTGAGCTAAAGCAGATGCCACAGTCCTTATCCTCTGTCTTCCTTGGTCATGTAGCTCCAAGTATTTGTGTCTGCTGCATAGGCAGCCCAGTATTAAAAGAAAACCCATGAAATACTTCTTTAAATAAGTTACTGTCCAAAAGCTTTGCTATCTGTGACAACGTCTACATTTGTTGCCCTATTTTTTTTAGACACATTTATTTGTTTGGATTCTGGGACTGGTGCCATTAGATTATATCACCATCATCCCCTACAAAGGCTGACAATTGGCTTGGTTGTACCTCCAGCCATTCACAAGACCTCTGCACTGCTTGCCAAACATTTTAAGAGGTGAACGATGATTCATGAATCTGGATTCCAGCTAAAACAGACTGCTTCTCCCTCTGCAGCTCACATTGACATAAGGCCAGTTCAACAGAGCAAGACTGATGAATTAAAAAACCACACTACACCATCATGCACTTTGCTAACTCAGGGAATGTGTGTGGTCAATACTGTGCAAAGGTTAGTCTACAACATAAACAGCCCAGTTTTATTAAAAGACCATCTTTCCAGTGGTGAATACTTTTTTAAGTGCTTGAGAATAATATTAGCTTACAGGTGTGTTCTCTGTTATTTTATAGCTTCAATTGTTGTTAAATGGGAGAAGGCGTGCCGCCGTTACTCCCTTCATTATTTGTGGAAACTCCTATAGTTTATGTGATTAGACAGCAGCAGTGGAGTGTTTACATGACAAATATATACTCTGGAAGTTTTAAACCAGCAATTAAAAAAATTAATTCGTTTTCTTTCTGAATTGTTATATTATTATTATTAGGTAAATGCAGCGAATGTCACATTTAAAGAATAGAGAGTCCACAAGTTAGCAGTTTACCATGCCTTTGGGGAACTTGCAAAAGACAGACTGAAAAATGGACTTAGCAGAGAACAAAATATCCTGAAACCAAAATGTGGGCCAAGCTCCAAAATCACTTCCCATAATGCAACTTGATAGGGTTTCTTTAGCTCAACTGCCTTTACAGGCAGAGCACTCCACAGCCTTATATAGTATTGACATATTAAATTGATGGAGTGCCCCTGTGAGATTAAGATGATGTGATGTCTTAACACTTAGTAAGTGTTAATAGTCACAAATCCCCATGACAGCTCTCCTCTGACATGCGCCTTGATAGATATTTGCTCAAAGCTGATTAGTTTTTGCTTCACTGCTGCTCACTCAAGTTAAAAAATATCTCAGCTCCAGTTTCCCTCTTTTATGACCTTGCATGCTGTTTGTCTGTGTGTGCAGGAGGAACCTGCCGGGCGACAGGCAGAAGGCTCTGGACATTATGCTGCCCCTGGTGGAGGGCGACGAGCAGGTAGCCTCGGACATCTACTGCCTGGTGGGACGGATCTATAAGGACATGTTCCTGGAGTCTCACTTCACTGACACATCGAGCAGAGACAGCGGCACACACTGGTGAGACAGCCGGGGCAGGGTGTCACGTGGCTCCTCCAGTCACATGTAAATGTTGCTAGAAAAATGTTTTGAGGGGCAAGATGCATTAAAGATGCCTTTAGGGTGACTCACTGGAGCGTGGCACCACAAAGTTTTCTTTGAATGATGCCATGATTAGAGGACTTCTTAATAGCTGTTATTGTAAAGGTAAAACCTTTTGTTTGGTGAGGAGAATATGTATTGTGTCAAATGACAGCTCATTATCGTAATTACATGCGAAAGGTTGCATAACTTGTTACACCTCAAGGCAAATGTGACAGGTCATGTCAGGTAACAAGAGAAAAAACATTTACAAAAATCAAGATGATTTAAGAGTTAAATGAGAAAAAGGCAACTGTTCACCCCAAAATCAAGAGTGCATATTTTTCCTCTGACCGGTAGAGCTATTTATCAGTCTTGATTGTTTTGGTATGAGTTGCAGATTATTGGAGATATCAGCTGTATAAATGTCTGCCTTCTCTCCAATATAAAGGAACTAAATGGCACTTGCTCATATGGTGTGGTGCATATGTTGTTTTTAATTTGGGGTGAACTGACTCGTTAAAGTAATGTAGTCATGTTAAAGGTTCTGCCTTGTGTCAGCAGTACAGCCTGTAGTGCGTAGGGGAAATGGTGATATGTTAATATTCTTGTGCCTCTTCCTGCCAAGGGAGTCTTATTGTAAAGATGTTGTGAATACAAGTGTAACATTTCCTTCTTTTAACAGTCATAATCTTCTTTCACCAGAGGTGGATGCCTCCTAAGTTGTGTGAAGGTTTTAAAGTTTTTCTTGCAAATGCACTCCTAAATAATAATACCCATGCAGTTCTTTTTCATTTCTCAAAAAGA
The DNA here is from genome assembly GCF_008729295.1 of Plectropomus leopardus. Classification (NCBI taxonomy): domain Eukaryota; kingdom Metazoa; phylum Chordata; class Actinopteri; order Perciformes; family Serranidae; genus Plectropomus; species Plectropomus leopardus. The sequence continues at coordinate 20,821,052 of NC_056478.1, forward strand.
AGCAAATATTCAGGCAGCAGAAGAGACAGGTTAAAAAAAGAGGTCAATTTTCATTCCATAATCTAATATACACCCATTAATTTGTTTATTTTAACTCTGTTTCTTGGTTTTTGAACACATCAATATATATTTCATTTAAGTGACTATGAAAGAAACTCATTAATGAACAGTTTTCTTTTATTTTAGTCGGGCCTTTTTTTTTTAATCTAGAAACCGCTCATAGGCTAAAAATATGTTTCAAAAATGTACCAGCATTCAATTTGTTTTCAAAAGGTCTCCATTAAAATGTAAAAATCAGCTGCCACAAAGTTCGGGCCTTAGACCAGAAAATATGTGAGAGTAGTTTACGTACATCAGACCTGGAATTAATACCAAATTAAAATTTGTCTAATTTTGACTTGGACCAATGTGGTCTATACATCTTAATTGCATGATAAAACAAAGATGAATACATAGTATATGAATAAATTGAATATAAAGCTGAGCATAACTCGGATGCTCAGTGTTTACTTTTTCTTCCCAATGTTTTTTTATTAAGGGGATAATATAATATAAATAAATAAGGATTAGTTGTTCCTGCAATTCCTTGACAATGATGATTAAAATCATATAGTCATATAATGTAATTTCAAGCTATTTAAGGGTAGTCACTGGTGTTTCTGGAAATTCTATAGATATTTCGATCAACAAATTGTTAAAATATTATACATTTGTTTCTATAGAGGTTCTTTAAGATGTTGCTGGAGGCTGGATGTTCACAGCATGAGTTTGCCACTGAAAACCTTGCAGGATCCGTTTTGTTGCTAATGAGTCAGCAGAGAGAGAGAGAAGCATGTGGAGGGTTTCCAGCACCTTGTTGAATCCAGGGAGGCTGTTCTGATTCAGATCTGGGTATTCTTGGTACCAGCTAGTTTGAGCATGGCAGTCATGTGTGAGCACATAGAGTCTAACAGTAGCTGGCGAATGTTGGTTTAATAACAGAGCAATAATAACATGAGGCTGATTGCGTTCATCTGGAAATTGCTCTTAGATCTCATATCTGGGTTGATTGAATATGCTGCTTGCGTTACAGAGCTCCCATCTGGGTGTTATTTTCAGTTCCATGTCACAACTTGGCAGAGGCCCCTAATAACATTCACACCCCTTCCCTCAGCAGAACAGATTGCTCATTAAATAAATGAAAATTTCTTGTTTTGCGAGGGTACTCACAGTTGCGGTTTGCCGTTCTGTGGTCCCAACTCAATATGGCTGTAATTGTTGTTTCTAACTTGAAGTGTCTCAAGAAGCCAGGGGAGCCCTGTGAAGCCATCCGTTATCTCAGAGATTCTTGGGATTTGGAATGACGCATTTCTTGGAGGAAAAGTGTTTATTGAAGTCATTTTTTCTCTTCTCCACTCAGGTTTAAAAAGGGGTTTGAGTCAGAGCCAACACTACACTCTGGAATCAACTATGCTGTTCTGCTTCTGGCAGCCGGACACCAGTTTGAGACGTCCTTCGAGCTTCGTAAAGTGGGTGAGTGGATGCTAGATTGGATTTCTGTTTTTGCTCTGCAGCAATCCCTCATGATCAATCATACCTATCCAGGACATGCGTTCCAAAAACGTAGGAAAACACAAAAGGAAAGTTTTTCATTTGCACCATGCATGGAAATCTGCAGGTTAAAGCTCCACTAATCAGTATCTTTGTGTTATAAATGGAAAACATATTATGTTTAAGAGCATCTTAACGTCTTTTAGCTGATTGTTTTTGTTTTATGTATTGCAACATCACTTTTTTGGTTCATGACACTCTCATCAACCCAGCTAAAAACAGCTGCCTGCTGCTGCCTGTGTTAGCAAACAGATCCCATTTGCAGTTGATTGCAGTTGAATAATTCTGTCCGTCTGACGAATATACGTACATCCAATATTCACTATCCTTTTAGCTTTTTTTCTGGGGTCTCCAACAACTCAAAATAGAAATATCTGGCTCTGAGATAGCTAATAGTTTAACATCAATAACTAGACGTTAACTGTGTCTGCCTGCTGCTCAGTGCTGGGAAAGGTAGCACTGAATTGTTTTGAAAGAAGCTTTAAAGCTCCACAGAGCTAAGGGGAACTGTAGAGCTTTGGGATAACGCTCTTTGTATCTCCACCAACTACAGATAGGAATTGATTAGATTTTATCGATGCCAATGCCATTATTGATTCTGCTTATTAGTCCAATTTATTGTTTCCTGATCAATTTTCTATGTTAACAAAAAATCAGCCTCCATTGGTTTTCAGTGTCAGTGCAACGTTTTTTTAATATCTTGTGAGTCTGAACTCATGCAATGTAGGAACAGGGAAGAAAGAAGGCATCAAAAAAAAGGAATTGATAGGTTTGGGGGAATACAATTTCCGATGGATTGGACAATTTGGAACTGTTTCTCGACTTTTATTATGAAAAAGAGCAGCGCACACAACTCCAAAAATCTAGAACAATATATAAAGGTTGTGGCAAGGATTCAAAAACAAACAGATGCTGACTTTGTGGCTGAAACGTGTCCTCTTTTGATTGTTTTGCCCACATTTTGCCCACATTGTGCTCCGTAGTCTGTTTGTTTTTGGAACCATGCCTACTCCAGCAACCGTCACATTACACATATTTGTTTGATCCATTACACCCGGCATATCCAAAGTCAGTAGATCAGTTATAATATATCAAGTTCACATTGTATTATTTCTGTTCTTCTCATGATGGCAGGACTAAAATACAGTTTGTAGATTTGCATCAAGTAGGAACTAAGCAGGCGGAACTTATGAGTTTTCATAAACAGATAAACATGCAAACAAACAGTTACCTAACAGCAGGTATCACATGACATGATAATAGACATGGCCACAGAAAAGAAGTCGAAAGCGAGGGCCACTGCTTTCAGGAGTGGTGGAAAGTTGAATACTATTTTATTGAAAAATGAATCAGTTGTGTTTCATTTCTATTGATTTTTTTTTAAATTTTTTAATTAACCATATAATGCAAGAAGCGGCTAGCCTCCAGGTATTTTCACATTGTCTAGTCTGCCCACCATTCAAAAAAGTAATTGCATTCTAAAAAGAGATTGATTTTGTATAGTAACACATCCTGCTGTTTTGCTAAGAAGCATGCTGTGAAGCCCTTGTTCCCAAACTTCTGCTTTCGCCCTGAAATCCGAGGCACGGCGGAGCTCAGGAATGTGGGAAACAGTGCAAGCAATCCTGGGAATTGGCTTGGAGCTCTCTAAATTAGCCCCACCCTCCATCCGTCTGGACCCTACTTTGCCTCTGCAGTTATTGCTGCGGCCCTCACTTGCCTCTCTAAAGTGCTGCTTCCTGCAGCAGGACATGTTGCAGCAGAAGCCAAAACCATTTTACAACTACCTTTAAATTCTTGCATAATACAATGATAAATCAATCCTTTGTAGCACAAGTTGTTAAACCTGACATCACCAGACCAAATTGCAAATGCCAGAGAAAATAAAACATGACTGGTGATCAGTCTGGTTCCCAGGCTTTTAAGTTGTGAGCATGTCTTGAGCCCTTTCTTGTTACAGTCTCTGCGCTGCTATCTTGTTTGCCTAAAATCTCAGTAATTGATGGCCTTAGAGGTAATGCAATAGTATTGAATACTCTGTCTTGTCTCCCAGGAGTGAAGCTGAGTAGCCTGTTGGGGAAAAAAGGAAGCCTGGACAAGCTGCAGAGCTACTGGGACGTGGGCTTCTTCTTGGGCGCCAGCATCCTGGCCTGCGACAACACCAGGGTCATCCAGGCCTCCGAGAAACTCTTCAAACTCAAAGCCCCCATCTGGTGAGAACGTGGATAAACAGCTCTCAGATTAGCATGCTGAAAAATACATTTTAAACTGCATCCATCACCAACTGCGCCTTTGCTGTGTGAGTAGCTCTACTTTCCCTTGAAACCACAGTGGCCATCTGGGGCCATTGTGCAAGCATTTGGTGTATTTTTCATTGGAGACCAGAAAATATCACAAGGAACTGTCTTTGCTCAATTGAAAAGCACCTCTGTCTGAACATGGATTTTGATGCTGCCTGGTGTTGTGGCATTTTGTCAAGTTCAAAATGTGAAAATATTTAAGTCTGTGGAACAGGAAACACGACTTTAAACAGGCTGTTTGAGAAAATTTTTACCATGAAAAACATTATTATATTTTTGTGTCTGTGAAATTTCTTATTATTTTGCCATGGCCAAAACCTTTTCTTATATAAACCCCTATAAAAACCCCAAATCTTAAACCTAACATGAAAGCGTGGAGGTGTTAGTGTATATTAATGCAAAACAGGAAAATAAAGCTCACAATCATTGAAAAATGTGTATTTTTGATTTTGACGGTCAACTGCTCCTTTACCTATCTGCAGTAATGCATGATTTCCAATTTTCTATCCATTCCACAATATTTTTTATGAGTGTATCAGATGTACAACATGTGGTGGAGTACAGTAAACCATCTGTAGCTCCTTTTTCTTGCAGTGCTAAAGACCCTGCTGTTCTTTATTTGTGTTTGTGCTGTGAAAACTCCTTAAGTTTCCATTAATGTCACAAAGAAAAATGAGCCCCAGCATGGAAACACAATCATATGGTATTGTTTGTTTCTGCGATCCTTCATGATCTACGCTTATGGGTTTAAAACAACATAATGCACATGCAAATTATCTGCTGGAGAGTTATCTTGTTTGCAGATGTTTTTCTGATGTCATCAGATTAGGTTTTGTGTGACTGACATTTGGTTACATTTGGTTGAATAAAGATTAAGATTCTGACCTTTTTTTAGAGCACTGTGGGTAAATGTTTTTTCTTTCTGGTTGGTTTCAGGTACCTGCGCTCACTAGTTGAGACCATCTTGATCTACCAGCAGTTTAAGAAACCTGGCATGGAGCAGCCGGCCCCCAAGCAGGAGCTGGTTGACTTCTGGATGGACTTTTTGGTTGAGGCCACCAAAAAAGATGTCTCCTCTGTCCGATTTCCTGTAAGTGAGTCTAGCCAAGGAACCAGTTAACCCCAAATGATACAGCTTGGGGGGCAGTTTGAGGCTGTGATTTACTGATCAGCTCTCAGGTTTAATATGTGTAAACAAATGGAAACGATTAAGCATGCTCAACAAACTTTCAGTGGTTAAATAAAGGACATATTACAATGCATTTATCTCTTCTCCAGGTGTTGATATTGGAGCCCACTAAAGTGTACCAGCCTTCATATTTGTCCATAAACAAAGACGTGGACGACAACACGGTGTCTATCTGGCATGTTGCTCCTGATGACAAGGTAGGTGTCCCACATTTATACCGTCCAACAACTCTGACCCACCCACCTGCTTTCTGTACTGTTTGTTTAATTCCCCCTGAACAAAAGCAAGAGGGGTCTGGTTCAAAGCCACTAGCCAGCTATGGCCCCTCTTCAGTACGGAGTTTGCGTGTTGTCCCTGTGTTACCATGAGTTTTTCTGGGTTCTCCGGGTTCCACACACAGGTTAGGTTAGGCATGCAATGGTTAGGTTAAATGATGACTTTACATTTTTCGTATGTGTTTACGAAAGCGTGAATGGATGTTTGACTCTATGTGGGATTGGCTCCACCCCCGCCTCAACCCTTAAAAGTATAAACAGTTAAAGATGGATAATCGTCATTTTCTCATAATTTTGTTCTGTAATTTGCACTATATATCTGTTCCTGAATCTGAGATTAAACTGTCAGTCTTAGAGAAACATTGTTTGCCCTTTTTTGAAGATTTATACATTTATAAATGTATCTTTTAAGAGAAAAAGCCAATCCACACCAGTCCATGTAACTTGTTGCCCAATACCAAGTATGGGAAGTATGGAATTCTCCATGCTAGCATATATTATTTTGAGAAAGCGAACTGCTCAGCAATCTGAAATTTTATGCAGTTAGGTATGTGTGCTTTTTTTGAGTTGGAGGGGGAGGACGGGTATACATGACGTTTAATGTAAAGGCTATTTATTAAAATAAAAAAAATAAAAATAGCCACAGTAAGTGTTTGCTTCTGACTGGCTGTCACAAAAAAAAATCATATGAATCATACAAAATCCTATGCCGGTACGCTGCGACCATGTTCTGGCTCATGCTGCAAGTAGCCATTGCAGCAATGGTGGTGCTTTACATCATATAAACTGATGAACGAATAAATCAAAGATACTCATCACATTTGCCAACTGCAGTCAGCAGATGGATGATGATCTCAATTTTTCCTGTTTTCTTATCTTTGGTGAGATGCTGCGCTGCGATAAATTACTCTTGTTTCCTGTCATGAAGTTCTAAGTGTCTGCTTTATTGATTACTTTCTCATATTGTAGTAGATAATTGCATACCAGGATACGAATAAAAGTGGTTACTCACCAGAAATTGATCCTCTTAAATCTGCCGCATCAGCTGACTTCACATTTTCATTTAGTTCATGTTTCATAGCCAATGTGATAAAAATCGCTAATGTCTTTTTTATTACTGTAAGGTCAGTCGGCATAATTCATATAATGTTACTGCTCTAATACAACAGTCATTCTGCTTTGATCAGCCAGTGTATTGATTGATTTAATATGTTGTTGATGTTATTTGTTTTGATCTATTCTGCAGCACAAGGGGATTCACGAGTGGAACTTCAGCGCCACATCAGTACGAGGTGTCAGGTCAGTGACTGCTGTCTTTTATGATGCATTTACAGCTGAGTGATGTGACAGTGACCTCACACTTGTCCCCAGAGGCTGATTGGTTCAGTTTTATCATCAGATGGTGGATTGGAGGAAAATTGCTAAGCTTCACCATGGTGTTACCAGTTGAATATATCAAATAATTTTTTTGCCATCGAGAGGGATGTCAACAACAACTCTTTGAACCAACCCTGCAGTTATGTTTCTACTGTTTTCATGTTTGTGTTTTTTGCATGCAAATTTCCAAAAATGGCAACAGAGAATACCGAGACAACAAAAATCTCTACATTTTCTTTTATTTGAATGTGGTAAAAGTCTCACCAAATTGAATATGTTTTTCTCAAGAGAGACTCGGCCAAGAAGACACAGCATGAGCTTCCTTTATGATATCAAATCAATAACCAACAAATAACCATTTTAGATTTGTGTCTTAGCATCCTAGCTTTTGCTAATCATCACTGAGCACATAGTACAACTCAGGCTGATGGGAATGTTAGTTTATTTCATAAACACAAGTAAAATTCTGTCCTGATGGCAGCACTAAATGAGATTGTTTAGACTGTTTACAGCTCGGTGTTGGATGTTAGCCGCTGCTGCCGTGTTAGGTTGTGCCGGGCAGGTAGAGCAGGAGAACAGCAGCTTATGGAGATGTTCCTTCAGTGCTGCTTCAAACAGCAGCAAAAGCTAACTGTCAGGAGTCAGCTGTCAGCCCACAGGCCCCCAGCCATCACACAAAGATTCAAACTCTGTTGGAAGCATGATAATAAACTCAGAATCTAAGACAGTATCAAAACTATTTTTGCTATTTTCACTTGCCTCGCAATTTTATTGCAAAATGACAGCTACAAACATCGCAACTTGCAATGCAATTTATTTTTAGAAAAGCTTCTGTGAAATCAGGCATTTCAGGTTGCTACGAAACAGCCTGCAAAATCTTAAAGGGGCCGACAAACAGTGCAAATGCACAAATTTGTGCTTAAACCGTGCATACAAATATTTTACACACTAATCCAGGATTCATGAATATTCTCTTAATTTAATTTTTTCATTCTCTGCAAACAAATTTAGAACTGCCTCAGACCATGCATGTGCGCAAATGCCCAACTGTCTTAGAAACTGTAAACTCACAGTTTTAGCTAAATATGTAGAATTTAAAGGTTAAAAGGTTTTAATTGAAAACATTTAAAACCGGTCATTTACTCATCTATTGGCCAAATGTAGCCTGTTAAATAACTATGCAATTGACACCTTTCCTCATCAGTTATTTTCATCATTAAAATATTGAAATGGACAATAATGTACAACATGACAAAGGCATAAACATAAACAACAAGTCGGAAACAAGTTCTAAACATATGACCAGTGAAACAGTTGGGTGCTCATTTATTTATCGCTTGTTTTTGATGCCCTGAAAATGCATATATAGAGACATTTAACTTGTATTCCGAGCACTACAGCGGTGCCTCTGAGATTTTATCCACAACGAGATTAAAATCCATCAGTTGCAAGCGGTCATGACAGCATCTACAATGATGTCCATAAATTAGTCCATGGCAGTCTTAGTGTAAAACAACAGCTAACATAAGTCGCAGCAGAGACCTCAGCCAGCCTGGCAACAGCATAACATGATGAGCCAAATATCTGGACCGACTGCTATCTGTAAATATGTTAAGGCTGTTGGGGCCTAACATGTTACATGTGTAGAGGCAGAAAAGCTTTGCAAAAAGCATTTTCATTAAATGTATACAATGTGTATATTTTATACAATACTACCACTTCACCTGTCAGAGCTCCGGACTGTATTTTAATGCTCCAATAATATAACAGACAGTAGTTTTCATGATGTCTCTCTCTGCGTCTCCTTTTCCTCGGTCCTCAAAGGAATTCGGTGTCAGATCAGTGGAGGGGCTGTGCTCACATGTTGCTAGGGAACGACTCATTTTCTGTGCCCACTCAGCCTGCAGACAGTCAGCAGGACACAATAGCAGCTCTGCGAGCAACAATACGACCACACACATACAGTCCCTTCGTTGTCTGGCTCGGCAGCTCCGGCCTTGGCACAGCGACTTAGAATTGGACAAGCGCTCATCTCAGCACAAAAAAAAGTTGACATGTAGTTGTTGAATTTGTCTTTTGTTCACAAACTCAGCATCATTTAATTTGACAAGTCGCAAAACAACATATGTGTTTGTTCCAGATTCCATTTGTCTAGAAATAAATTATACTCATAATACTGCATACTTACTTAAATATACTATGTACTGTTCCTAAAACCTGCATTTGTCACATCGACTGGGGTTTATGTTTCGATGGAGTGGCCCTCCACATGCAGTCTTTTTTGTCATACCATAGAATTGATGTCTGATGTCAAACATCCAGTGAAAAACTTCATTCATTCTCTGCCAGACCTGCTCTCACGGGATCATCGTCCAACTAACTGTGAATTGTTTCCTCTCAGTATCTCCAAGTTTGACGAGCGCAGTGCCTTCCTCTACGTGCTTCACAATGCAGAGGACTTCCAGATCTATTTCTGCACAGAGATGCATTGTAAAAGGTCTGTTCTCGCTCTTGTTTGACATTATTAAGATGGTAAAGGTTGTGTTTCAAACAGTTGCCAGACTATTAGTCCCGTTGAAATTATAATCTTTAATTAAAGACAAGTTGAATTGAATTGACCTATTTCTGTTACTTTAAAATTGATATTATTTGGCTTTGTGAGCCAATAATTTAAAATTGGCATAAAATCAGAACATAGCTGTTCTTAATTAGTGGCACTAAATCTGAAGTGAAGGGTTTTAATACGAGGAGACGTCCTCTGTAGTTTTGTTTATGGATAAGCTTTTATCAAGATAGCCATGCTGGTACCTAACATTATCGTAATGAAAATGTTAACATGTCAGTCAGATTTTGCAGTACCACTCTAGTGATGCATGCATTATAAAGAGTTTTAAATAATGGTTTTGTTAACGGTGGATCTTTATAATCAGTATCAGCCATTTCTAAAAACAGCTTTTGGTTTGTCAGGTTATAAAACCAAAAAAAATATCTCTTTTCCTAGTTTTGGGGAAAATGTCTGCAGAGGATCAGGACCAAATTACATTTGTTAAGAAATCATTCAGCCTTTAGTAATTACTTACCAATAATCATGACTGCATTTTTACCAAATAGTAGTAAGTACTGATGTAAAAACAATTAGAATGATTAACTAAACCAAAATTAAATAGCCAGTGGCGACAAAGGCTGACTGATGTGTTGCCCCACCTCGTCTGTGTCTCAGCTAAAAAAGTTGTACTTGAACACACAGCACAGACTACAGCCAAACGACCAGCTGGCAGTAGTCTGGTTTCTTTGCTTGTTCCCATCCCTGCAGTAGTTTTGGCACTTTCATCAGCTCTGAACTCAGGTGGGAAGTTTCGCACCAATCTACCATGAGCACACCTTGTTTCATTTTGACGCCATCTTGTTCCTCGCTAGCTGCTCATTGAAACACTGAGTGCTCAGACTTGTGACTCTCACATCAGAGGCTCCCGAGCACTTTCAGTCCTATTATGTGGAGTGTGAGAGCCAGTGAGTCATGCCTGCTGTTGTTATGATGCTGCTCTCCTTTAATACCAAGAAAAAGTAGTGACAGTGGGAAGAGAGGGGTGAGGGGTGAGAAGGAAGGAAGGAAGAAATAGGTGGCAGAACGAGAAGTAGACTGTATTAGTGTTTGTGTGTGCATGATTGGTATGAGCGAATGCACAAGCGCACATGTACCACAGAACACCTGCATGCCAGCCGTGTGTGACAGGAGGACGAGGCAGCGTGATAATTGACAGCTTGTGTGCAGTGAGAGTGGCAGAGGTCATTATATGTATGCATCTGTGTGGGAGGTGTGCATGTAAACATGCTGTAACCCCTTCTGAATAAGACCACCAGCTGCAGTAAATACTGCCTCGATCACGATATGTTCCTAAACAATGTGCAATTCTGTAAAGTAAACTGAGTTATATTGCTTCCAATATCTTCCTTTCTGTAGTATATTTCTCTGTAACAGAAAATTGCAAAGATATGCATGCAATAATACCTTAGGAAAAAAAACCAAAACTAACCTAAATAAGAATCCATACAACTATACTACTAAACTAAACTAACAATATGCAGGGAATGTTTTTAATTGTACTCTTTTTTCAGTTTGGTCAAATTTGTCAACACAACAAGCATGAGGAGGCCTTTGTGCAGACGTTTATTGAAAAATAAAAAAGCTATAATAACTGGTCAAAAGAGCAATAAAGAACAATAAAGTCATAGTATAGTAAACTTTATTTATTCAGCACATTTGAAACAAAGTCACAAAGTGCTTCACGCAGGAAAAAACTGGTACATTTTAGCAAGACATCAGGATTTCACATTTTAAATGCAGTCTGCGCCATTTTTTTAAATCATGTTTTATGCATTTTTTCCCTCTGTGCCAGGCACTCATTGATTTCCACAAGTACAAAAGTGATTAATGAGCAGAAATCTGCTTATGTTGTGCAATCTGTGCCAATGATACATGATTGTGATAATGTTGTTTAACCCCAGATTAATTTGAAAAGTCTGTGCTGCATCGCTTTTTTACACAACACCAATATAGACTCCAGTGTATCCAGAGGCATAGGTTTCATTTAAGTATTGGGGGGACACATATGGACTGGGGGGTTTGGGGGTCCTCAATTAGTCATTTCCTCCATTCTGGTGAACTTTTTATGTGCTAATTTGTGCCTTTTCTGCATCAATTTAGGTTGCAAATGTTTTCAATTATGTCAAAATAGAGATCTTCTGCTTCTTTTAAGTCTTAATGGGGGGAGACAAGACCTGTTCTAAACTTTGAGTTTGACTTGTCCCCCGCCCTGAAATCAAAGCCCATGAGTGTATTTCTATGTTGTGTGTGACCTGTATTTTGGTCTGATCGAGCTTTTCTTTTGGCAGATTCTGTGATCTGGTCAACAGCATAGCAGAGGAGGCCTGGAAAGGTCCAGAGGAGGGAGACTGTGACACTGACGCCTTAGAGGTGAGAGGACAAGATTCACTCCCATAACAGCCGGATAATATTTATGCCTTCATGCCGGCGATAGCTGTGGCCAGAGTAATCGTGTTTTTGGTTATCTGTTTCTCTGTATGAATGCCTGTCTGTTTGTTTGCCCGTCTGTCTGTCTCGTCTTCATGAATGAGATATTTCAAGAAGGCCTTGTTGGAATTTCCACAAATTTGGCACAAACGTCCACTTGGAGTTATCAATGAACTGATTAGAATTTGGTGGTCAAAGGTCACTATAACCTCATCTGTCTCATTCTTGTGAACACACTATCTCAAGAAGGGATTTTTTTTTTTTTTTAATTTGGCACAAATATCCACTAGAGATTCAAGGTCAAAGTCACTAAGACCTTCTGTGTCTCATTCTCGTGAGCACAATATTTCAGGAATACCCCAAGGGTTATTTTTGAAATTTGGCACAAACATCCACTTGAACTAATTTGATTTTGGTGTTCAAAGTCATTTTGACCTTGGATCTGTGTCATTATTGTGATACCTCAACAAAGTCTTGATGGAATTTCCTCAAATTTGCAAAATGTCCACTTGGATGGAATTCTAGTTTACTGTTACAAATTTTGGTTATGTTTCAACATTTTAGTGTCTTTTTTTTGTGTGCAGATTTTCAAGTGAAAAAAATGCTTTTCATTGTTCAGTCCTCAGTTCACCTGCACAAGAGCCAGTAGCATGTCTCAACAACAACCAACATTTTTGGCACGCAGTCCATTTCTATTATATATTAAATTTATTAAAGCAAACAAAACTAACATCAGGATTCTTCTAGGAACAGGAGTCAGGATCTGAAAAGTCATGTAGATATTTCTTCAACACAGATTCAGCAAGAATGCATAAGTTTTTTCTAATTCTACAATAATGCGACTCCTTTTCAATGCACGGGTGCCGAGAAACAATTTACCCATTTGTTTTCATACATTGTTTTGTTACATCCTGTAGTGTATCTCGGGCGCACTTTGTTTGCTTTTCAAATGTCACAGGAAATGTGATTGTGGTGTGGAATTGAATTGCTGACAGAAAAAAAGTCATTGACCACAAAGCCTCCTTTCAACAGTAATTAGCTTTGGGCCTTCTTAATGCCAGTGGACTATTTTTCATTCTTCAATCAAAAGACAAAGAAATGTTGACTTTTTAACTGCAGTGAAATTAACAAGTAAACAATAATGTATTTCCCTTGCCTTTAAAAACATGTCTTTAACAAAATCCAGTTTTATGCTTGTATGAACTCAGTCTTACCATTGAGCTGTTCTAATTCAGTTCATCACAATTTGCATTATAATGAGTGGATTGCAGCTGCAAACCAAGAGAACTTGAACAGTAACCTGCTGGGAAAAGGCCTGAATTTTGCTTGTGTGCTTTGTATGCTTTGACAGTACAGAACAGACACCTGCTGCTACATTCACCTGTCTTCCCAGTGGAGCCTTGGGAAAAGAACAGCTAATTACCCAGAAATGCTGCCGCACCCCTTATTGGCTCAGCGGCATGGCACAGATCAAATGTCTAACAGGTTTCTCTTGAGCTGGTTTCATCTCAGTGTTTGATGCAAAAAAATCAACATCAGCCAAAATTTACTTTCAGTTTCTCTCCAGCCTTAACATTGTAACAACACAGTCTTTCCTAAAAACCAAGACCTTTGCTTGTGCCCTCTAAATCACAAAATTCAGAAAGAAATTTACACTGGTTTCATCAGGAGTCATTGTAACAGGTTTAAAGTTATCTGTTCGCAAAGAAAAGACCATTTTTTTTAAGTGATTTATCAAATCGGTAACCAGATAAGTGTGTTTGGAAAAAAAATAGATTGTTTTTCCTTGTTGGATTTTTCTAACACAAAATAAGCAGAAGCGCAATGTAGAAACTGGATTCTGTAACAAGAAAACAATAATTTTGCTAAGCATTCTACAAGTACTCAAAAAGCAAAGAAGAATTACTGTGTTTAGATTTGCAGGTTTAAGATAGCATAAGGACAGATTTTATGGTGTAAACAAAGAAAGAAATAACCATGAAAATACGTTTTGTAAACACTTTTTTTGCCACTGGGTCTTTAATTAGGGTAAAGATATGCTTGAAGTTGGATTTCTGTTACATACAATAATACCAAAGACAGCTGTATATTTAATATTTTAAATAACTATATACATATGTATCATTGAGTTAATGTGTTTATTTATGTGATATTTTTTAACAATTTTAAAAAGAAAACTCATTTAGATTTTGTCTCTACTCTGAGAGAGAGTATGTGAGAGTATTACAATAGGAGGTAAACAAGGTTTAGTTTCTTTTAAAAAAATGTAGAAACTGAGATATCTTCAAAAATATTTTGGTGTTAGCTCTACATCACCATGACTTTTAATATGAATATGATAATTTTAATATGGATATATTAAAATGGCAGCTGCGTGCTTGTTGTCCTTGTCTCCACAGTACGACTATGAGTACGACGAACATGGAGAGAGGGTTGTTCTGGGAAAAGGCACATTTGGAGTGGTCTACGCCGGCCGAGACCTCAGCAACCAGGTCCGACTGGCCATCAAAGAAATACCAGAGAGAGACAGCAGGTGAGACTCTGGCAATTCTAAGAAAAAGACCGCAATTTTCGTATTTGTCACTCTTTTCAATCTCTTGTTAGCACCAAGGAAGAGTTTTTTGTGAGGACTCTGTGATATTCCTGTATGTATAGTCATGTGATTTTACTAACAGGCACAAGTATTTCACTTTTTTTGACTGGCTAGCAGTCAATCTTTCTATGAGTAAACTGTCAGTTTACAAGGAAATTTTGTACAGATATTCATTGTCCCCAGACGATGAATTTTAATGAGCTAATTGACCCTGTTACCCTTCATCTGACATCATAAATCTCTCAAACTTTTACCTCAGCCAGTGTTTTGGTCCTTGATGAGCTCCAAAACATATTAAAAATTGTTACTTAAAGGTGCCCTGTGAAGTTTTCGCCTCCGGCTTGTAATCCAACTATTTCTTCACTTTAACCAATCAGCTAAGGTACAAGACACAGGGACGTCTTGGGTATTGAGGAGCTTGAGTGTTTATCTATGTGCAGAATAACCTACACTGTACATTTACCGCCACTACTCCACTCTGCACAGAAAGTTTGGCTGCTCCTTTGCTGCTTGACGCTTTAAAAATTGCAGACAGGATGGAACTAGTCTAGACAATCACGTCAGTGTCCCGTCAAGGCTGTCGTTACGCAGCGCAATGTTGACCTGACATTTGCAGTCTCAACACAGGGCTAGTGTGAAACTGGCAGGAATATGTGCTGCGTCATCAACATGCTCAAGTGTATGCAGGTGCAGGTGGATTCTTGTGCGCATACATTACAAACAGCTCATAAAAACATTGCTTCATACTTGTCATCAAAAACTCCACAGGGAACCTTTAAGTTATTTGAATATTCGTGGTCCCCTGAGGATAAATACACAGTTAATATTTAGAAATCTAAGTGGCTATTTATGCTCAGAGGAGGATAAACTCTTTTTATTTGGTGCCACTCTTGGGACATTAAATCTTGCTTTTGTTATCCTGCTCAGAGATTAGATTACAGCCTGAATGTAAACAGGTGTCTGAGCTGTTAATGCCTCATCTTGTTCGGCTCTGCTGTTGAGCATCATAATAGAGAAGTGCTGCTTTTCTCCTCCAACTGAGAGTGTGAGGCACAGCTCAGCAGTGTCCCTGGTGGCTTCTGGATTTCACTGTTCTGGTATCCACTTGAGTGACTGGTTGGTGGAGAGCTGTGAAGGCAAACTCCCACCCTCCACCTTGAATTCCCACCACTGTCTCCGCTTAAAACGCCTGTCTACTCACACTGCCATACCCACTCATCTCAAATTGCAAGACTCTCTCGCAGACTAGATGATTCCACTGCACACACTTTGTTCCACTAATCACATCAGCGAGTCAGCAGGGCGTTCGGCTGCAGAGAATGTGGAGGATTTGGGTGAATAATTCAGAAATGGATTGAAATCTCAAGACAGGCAGAGAGATGGAGAGAGGGTGTGATTCATGCAGGGAGCTGAATGTGAAATTGCTGGTAGGCATGTTTCCAGTGTACAGAGATACCTTTTGTTCTGGTCAGATATCGAGATCCAGCCTCACTGTTTGTGTTGTTTCTGGTTTATTCTTTTGGCTTTTGGCATGTCAGTTATATCTTTCCTGTTTACTCTTATGTCACCTTACGGAGAAGACATGACAGATCTCCATGAGCTCTCTTTCGCTACAGAATAACTCAGACCATCATTGAGTGTATTATTGTAGGCTAATATAGTGAAGGATTTTAGCATATTTCTAAGATGATCAACAGAAAAATTAATCTGCAATAATTCTGAGTCATTTAAAAAAAAAAAAAATATATATATATTTACTCATTCCATCTCGAAAATGTAAATACTTTAAGTTTTTTCTTGGCCTCTTATGATAGTGAATTACATTGTTTTCGGTTTTTTTTTTCTTTTTTTTTTAAATGATGTCAGCTATGTCACCTGGTTATGTATATATTTAATGAAATAATACATTCAATAACTATAATTAAAAACTGCACAAATAAAAATGCATAATCTTAGACAAGGAAAAAAAAAGACAAAAAAAGACATTTTTTTACTGACTCAACAGGAAACCTTAAAAATTCCACAAAAGAGGAGATAAAGACCTGTAAAAATCTGTCTCTGTAGTCATAATATATAAAGAAAAAGAGAGAATACCATCTGGTTTTAATTGTTCATTAAGTTCCTCAGTATTTATTCTGTACTTAAGCAACCACTTCTACTTACAGTACTATAACTTAGTGTTTTTGTAATACAGGTACTCTCAGCCGCTGCACGAGGAGATTGCTCTTCACAAGCACTTAAAGCACAAGAACATTGTCCAGTACCTCGGCTCCATCAGCGAGAACGGCTTCATAAAGATCTTCATGGAGCAGGTGCCTGGAGGTGAGACGTGCTGCTGCTATTATGATCTTATAGAGAGGAAATTAAAGTTAGAAGAGACTCAAGCAAGTGATACAAACAACTTCAAGTATCAGGCTAAATAAGTAAGAGCACAAGATTAAATGAAGGATGCTCACCAGGCAGCATATTCCAGATTTCAAGTATCTGTATCAATCTTCTTCAAGTGTCCAAGTGGCTTGCATTGCTTATCATTATGTGTTTCCCGTCATTCTTTATCCTTTTTGGAAGATATATTTACCGAAAAGAATAGATTTATACAAAAAAGAATTGCCCTGAAATAGATTTTATTTCAAACATCTTATGAAATATGTATCCACCCTTTTATCTAGAAGACAAATATTTACACTTTGTGCAACTCGTCACTAAAACTGTTTCTGAAATCAATGCACAGAAATGGAGTTTGCACATGTTTTGACAGCACAGTTTTATCAGCACATGTTGAAGTATCACTTTACAGTGAAAGGGAACACTCTGACTTGCAGATTTATCAGGATGCTTCTGCTGATCTAGGCTCAGACCGAGTGTATTGATTCTTCTTGTATTTTTTCCTGTGGCCATCAGGGAGCCTGTCTGCACTGCTGAGGTCCAAGTGGGGCCCTCTGAAAAACAACGAGCCCACAATCGGCTTCTACACGCGGCAGATCCTGGAAGGACTCAAATACCTGCATGATAACCAAATCGCACACAGAGACATCAAGGTGACCCAACAGAAGTTACTGTACCATTAATAATTTTTATCATCTTTGTGTATATATATGTATATACAGATATATATATATATATATCAGAATGAACTCTGCAGAAATAAAACACAGAAATGCACAGACAGACACATAGTAAGTTATGTAAGTAATATAAAGCAAGGAATAAGGGGACTTATTCAAAGATTGCAGAACTTCAGTTTCAAAGGTTTGAGTTGAATCCTTCACTGTTTATTTGAACTCTGAAAACTTGCTCCCTGTGACTCTGTGGACAGTAAATTTGAGTTGGTGTGGGTGCATTCTGGCCGACTTCCCTTTTTCTTCTGTAAAACGCCCTCCCTGTTAAAAACCAACACTGATAACACTTCCATCACAGGCCGTCATTAAGGTCAGCAGCCTCACCCCCACGCGTTCCACCTGATTCAACAACACAGTCATATAAGCATCATTAGCTGCCGGTGAATGCTAATCACCATGTTTTGGCTGCAATGTTGTCCTCCTCCTCCGACGCAATGTGTTGTAACCTGCTGTTTATCACTTTCAGGATTTGCAAGCACCTCACATTATTATCTCAACACCAACATTGAATTTCAGTCAGAAGAATGGGCGTGCCTGTTCTCACAGATGTCTTTTTTTCAATCTGCAGGGCGATAACGTTCTCATCAACACCTACAGTGGTGTCCTGAAGATATCAGATTTTGGTACGTCTAAGAGGTTGGCCGGGATCAACCCCTGCACTGAGACTTTCACAGGTATGCTCTGACTCACTAACAGGCTAAATTGCTTCCTGTTTTCTCCAATTCCTTAAAAAAATGCAGAGCAGTAATCCAGTCAAAAATACATGGCTATTGTTACTAACTTTGGCGTGAGTCTGCTGTCACATCGGGCAAGTTTGTGTCCATGTGATGTCAGATCCATGGCGGCCAAATGCAGCACAGTTTGATCTCCTTAGACTAGACCATCTGGCAACTGATTGAAACAGACAGGGACTTACCCCGAATGGTGGAGCTCTTTCAGGAAACTGGGCTAGTCCTTTTTATAGCCCATGCAGGCTATAAATGTGTCCCTGTCTGTTTTTAGCTCAGTACACGAGCTTCTAAAAGCAGCAAACACCGCCCCGCAGGCTATTATTAGAACAAAAGAGTCCTTTCAATGGGGAGCTGAAAATGTTACTCTGGACTGTGATTAATGGACGACACAGAGGGGCACTTAAATGTTTCTCACACAAGACCATAAGCCTTGTGTAAAGCTTTTGTAACCTGATTGGTCATTTGCGAGGATTGTGTCATCACCTCGGAACAGAGGTAACTTATAATTGGACTTAATACAAGCCTATTTTTGGCATTTACCTCATATGCTGTGGAATAATGTGTGGCCTTGAAAATGTATTCAGCACATTTTCATCAGCAATCATCTGCAATAACCATTCTATCTTTAGTTTGATACATGGAGATATTAAATGCAAAAAAGGAGCAAAAAAAGTGTATTTTTTTGCCTGAAGCAGAACGTCTGATGTACTTTTGCTTCTGCTATTTACATCTATAGGCTGGATATCATTTGTATTAAGTAGAATTGTTTTTTCCTGCAAATTACTGACAGTCACAATCAATAATTTACTAATTTTTTAATAATTTACTTATTTATTATCTCTGTGTGTTGTGGAGGAGATGGGCACCAGCAAGGTCAGAATGAGATCATATAAATCATAACAAATCACACCTTGAAAACAAACCTTAAGGCCTCGTGTCCACCAAAGTTTTTTTCCCATTTGAAAACACCAGACAATCCACAGGAAACGCCCGGCTGGGAGCACTTGAGAGCGCTTTGGAGGCGTACCGTTTTTTCAGCTGAGGCGCTTTTGTTGGTTGCTATGATATGGAATGGTTGCAGAGGTAAAAATGCTGTTACAAGTGAGAGCACTGGCTCTGAATAAGGGGAAGGCTGAAGCATGTAGGGAGACAAGATAGACCCTCTGGTTTGTGTGTGTTCATGAGAGGAAACATAAATCTATAGAGATATACAGTGTATGAACATATATCTCCTCCACTGGTTTTTGGCCATCCTCTACTGTGATTGAAAGGCTGGCTTAAAACTGATGGGGAAGAGCACAGCGTTTAAATCATAGTCAGTGTTTTTTAAATGTAGGTGCTCAGCAACAAAAACACACAAACAAGCAGCACTCAGCACAGATTAGATGCTCAGTGCCTCGCTATGCTCCTGGTGTTTGTAGCATAGCATACATAAGCGCTGCTCTACCGTCTATCCCTGAAATGTTCAGGAGCGTTTCCTGCACGGAGTCATGAATAAATCATACCAGGGATTAACATCCAGGGAAATCTGTACTGCAAATTTCCCACCTTGCGACCTTGTAACATTTCAGGGAAGAAGCCAGTAAGACTGTGTTGTGAGTGAGTGCAGCAACAATGCAGAGACAAGCATGTGAAGGATTAGATCGGTCTCATGAAAGATGCTCTCACATGGAGCGAGCAAACCAATCACATAACTCTGCTAATGACCTGTTTGAACTTGCAACCTGATTTACACCAGTGCTTTGGCAGGTGATTTCATAACTGACAAGTACATTGGCATCTGACAACAACAGCTCCTTTTTGTCCACCGTGTTCCTGAAAATAAGAGACTCTTATACATGCATCTGGCCTTACCTTATCTTCTTCTTCACCTGTTGAGTTTTATGGCGGTTAGGATCCATAACAGTTACATTATCGCTATCTGTTGGACCATCCCATGCCTCATCTATTCCGGCATTGCCACGATGTGTGAAAAGGCCCAAGACAGAAATGTTCCTGAGTGTAGTCCATGTGAGGAAAGAGAAAATCACTAGCAGTGCCTAAAAGGTTCATATTTTACTTTATTATTAAGAGTTAGATGAGTAGATTATTACCACTCTCACTCTTGTTTTCGTTCACTCAATACAAAGCTCCAATTTGACTTATTCGATCTTAAAGACTGGAATCGGGGATCAGCTAATCTGTCCGACTGCATTTTGGAAAATAAGCTTATTTGCTTTTTTTTGCCAAGAGTGGTATGAAAAGATCAATACCAAACACATTTCTGTCCATCTAATATCAAGTTGGAGCCAGGGGGCTGTTACTGTAGCTCTGCTTAGAAAAACTACAAACTGCAAGCCTCGCAGAGTCCAAAGGCAACAAATCCCACCCACCAACACCTCTAAAGCTTTTTTTAATCTGTATAAAGACTGAAGTATAAAATCGACAATTCACCGTTTCACAGGGGGTCATGGTCTGTACTATTTCTTGGTCTGGAGCTGTTGCCAGGAAACTAGTGGACGCTAAGTGGATTTCCCAAAATGCTGAACTGTTCCTTTTAAAAACAACCTTTAAAGCGTGGGGGATCTGGATATGTCGTCAGTGAATAATTTAAATCAGTGCATTCAGATCCAAATATATCCGATAACTTGAAAGCCAGGTGAGAGTGCATCGAGTTTCTGTAGCAATAGTCAGTACACACCGTGAAAGTATTTTTAGCAATCCCTGCTCAAATACTGAAACCCTGCTAAGCATAAAAAAACCCCATGACTGAAAATTGTTACTCACATCTAAATATCTGTCTGTGTATTTATGTGTGTTTGTCCAGGCACACTACAGTACATGGCTCCTGAAATCATAGACAAGGGCCCTCGAGGATACGGCAAGCCAGCGGACATCTGGTCTCTGGGCTGCACCATCATAGAGATGGCAACAGGGAAACCACCTTTCTATGAACTTGGAGAGCCGCAGGCTGCTATGTTCAAGGTGAGACACACCAGCAGTAACAAATCCCAACAACCTGCCAGGTAATGTGTTTAATTTCAGCAAACAGTGTGAAGAAGGCCGACCGGTTTCTCTACTGACATCTTCTATAACGTGTTGGACAGCAGTGCCAATGAACGGCTGCCGCTCCGAATCAGGATGTGGTTCATTTTCATGCTTGAGAGCTGATAATGGATCCCTTATATACAGTACACTGTATTTTATTTAGTATCTCATATAATGTGAGTTTTTTTAAGATTATCTTAAATTTGTTAGCTGAGAGTGTGGTTTATGAAATAGCAATGATGTGTAGATGATGAAGAAACCTCCGCTGACACCGACTTGGTTGCATAAGAATAAGTTTATTACAACGAAGTTCAGCATCCACCAGGCACCATGGTCTGTCTGTGAGAGGATTCGGGACCAATACGAATCTCTCTCTCTTACAGCTCATGCAAGTCTTTTATATAGGTTCAGGCATCAATACATTCTTCAGTGAAACAACTCTTCACCTGCTGTAATCAATCACAAGACCCCACAAATATGTCCTTTTTTTGGAGGGAGCCTCATTCTGTGTTATTCCTAACCTGGCTCCAGTATTCTACACACTTGACTCCCAGGCCTAACCATCCCTAGACCTCTGACCTCAAGGTCTCTTTGTGCCTGACCAAATATGGACCATAAGAAATGGACCATAATACACCTCAAGAGTTCACCACGAGCTTCCTGTGTCATCACTTTTTTTCCATTTGTTCCGGTCATCAACAGTCAGACATGCAACAGTCAAAACTATCAGGCTTTGTAGAGTTACCACACCGACCTTAACAAACGGTAATTGATGCATTACGTTATGCAAAATCCAATTTGGGGAATCAGTCTTCTCTGTTAAAAGAACAAAATGATGGAACTGTCCTAAATGCAATTGTAATATTTTTAACAGAGTTAAGTCATGGCTAAAAGACAAAAACATTGATCTCACACTCGATACTACAGCAGATGCACCTGATGCATATTTTGAATGGATGTGTTTTTGTGTGTGTCATTGTTGAGGTGTTTCCTTTTTACTATTTACACTTTTTAAAAGCCTCCTGTGGACAGATGTTGTAAAATTAGCATTTAGCTACACACACATTACACACAGCTCTTTTTGTGGATAAATGTACAATTCTGATGCTACAGTGATATCATCCAGCAAATGAAATATAATATATAAACTTCTCAAGGTCAAAACTAATATATAAACCACATGCAAAAGCCTGTATACAGGAATGATATGTTTAGAGCCGTAGCCATCTAAAAATAATAACGTCATTAGATAAAATCTTTTATACTCTGTTATTTATCATTTTGATTTTATTTAACCTGAAGAACTGTTAAACATCACACATTATTGGAAAATTGATGGTGGAATGGTTAACATGTTGTAGGTGTCATACATTGAAACTCAAATATTTTTCCTAAATAGTTTGTGAATATTGCGTATCATTTTTCCACTTTTTTAAAATTCTGTATTATTGTCTGGTTTTAATATTGAAATGTTTCATATTAGTTTGTTTTGCTTTTTAAACCCCTTGTGGTGATTCTATCAGACCATGTGACCATCTATTAGAAGCTAGAAGCTAATAGTAGCATTAGAAAAAAATAAAGATTTGCATTAACATTCAACTCACTGTCTTAATTAGAGAACTAAGTTTTAGGTATGAGGGGAGATAAAAACAGACGCAGTTTTTTCAGTTTTTTTTTTTTTTTTGGAGACTTAAGACTTCAAGATATACTTTTTGCAAACACGCATGCCAGCAAAAGTAAAAGTAAAAGCCAACCCCATATTCTCTCACATTTGGCATTTTGCCTTGCTATATTTGAGTTTTTTTCTGTGCTGTGTCTCTTGGATGCCTACTGGCACCTGGTTGCTACCGACCACCTCAGCACTGTCGGGTTTAAAGAACATAAACATGCAAAACACTGACAATAAGAAAATGCTGACAGAGGGCAGAATTAAAAAAACCCAAAAACCTTAAAACACTATGCCATGTTCCTTACAACATAACCAGCTCTACCTCAACGTGTATGATATTGTTGCCTTATGAAAGATAGTATTTGTGATAATCCACAATGGGACCAGACTGTAATTACGACATTTAGCTTTTATCAACCCTCAAGCCACAGGTTTAACTGAAGCACTGAAAAATGATGGAAACTACTGATAAAGTGTGTTGTGCAACTCTTTCTGCCAACCTGGACCTTTAAAATCAACAGTGTTTAGTTATTTATTACCTAATGCTCAATCTATGCCAGTAAAAGAAGTGACTTTCCCTCAGCTGAATTAGTTAGAAAAATAGCATCTAATGAAATAACAGTCTGATGTCTGCACGTATCAGTTCCCCTTTTTACAGAAACAAAACCAGTAAATCAGCCGTTATGCACCTGCATTGTGTTGCCACCTGCACAATGTAACATGATCGAGCTCAGTAGAAACTCCAAATATTGTCTGTGCACAAACATTTGTTTGAACACAAACAAACGTGCAGCTCATTGAGAGGGAACATCACAGACGCCCTCATGCTTTGTCTTTTCCAGTTTCTGTGTGCACCTTTCTTTGTTTGCAATCTTTTAATCATTCAGTTCACTGTGTATTTGCTCTGGATGGAAATGCAAAGCGCTCCACACTAATGAAATATTGTTCTTAGCCATGTGTAGCCCATTAAAGACAGTAAAGATGTTTAAAGGTTGTCTGGAAAACATTACAGCACTCCTGTCAAAGCTGTGAATCATGGAATTTTCCATAAGATGTAATTTAATTAAAGGGCAGCCAACTTAAACAAGTAGGCGTATGTTACTGTGCTGAGTATACCTTCTAGTAAACAAAACATAAAAGAAAAAATCCTCACATTTTCACGATCACAGAATTCATGCAACTACACGTCATCGAGGATCTCATGTTGTGTCTGCGCTGTGCACGGTGTGTAGAGTTTCCCAAATAGTAAAACAGTCCTTATATACTCTTCACTCATCCTTGTGGAATGTCTCGAGGGAGGGGCATCTCCCTGCTAATCTTAAGTCAACATTCCTCAACAGCAACAGCAGGAATTTCTAGTGATCTTCTTGTGTCTCGCTCTTGAACTTTGAGCATTACCGCCCTGAGGCACAGTCTCAGAGTTCACCGGGTAAACACTCACTTTACACTTACGTTGTCTCCTCAAATCAAATAATTTACCCTAGGAGCAGGACATCTCACAGAGCTTTGCAATGTGCCCTTAGATTTCTCTTTTCTTTTAAACTTCTGTCTGAACTCAATATGTGTCCTTTGTTTGCAGGTGGGCATGTTTAAGATCCACCCAGAGATCCCAGAGTCCATGTCGCTGGAAGCCAAAGCCTTTATCCTACGCTGCTTTGAGCCAGACCCGGACCGACGAGCAACCGCCCTCGACCTGCTCACTGATGAGTTCCTCACCGTCACCAGCCGCAAGAAGAAGAGCAAAAGCAGCTTCACGGGTCAGTTTGGTTCAGCTCTGCAGCTAAGAACACCTTGTTGATGTTTCTTTCTACTTCATTCTTTATTTGGATCGCTCCACTAGCTTCCATCAAGTGCACATAAGGTGATAAAACCCAAAAATTAAACGCCTTCAACTGATTTGGTTTATTAGACATTATGAAATAAAGAAAAGAAACCAGATTCTAGAGACAAGCACTGCAACTGACCATTTTTTAAAAAGGAAAGCAGATCACATCTTAAGATTGAGAAATGTTTCTAAAGAATTTAGTTACATATAAGCGAGTCACATTCAAACTGAGGTAGAGTTTTAAAGCTGTCAGACTCTCTTCACTCATTAAAAGTCAATATATGTCATGGCTCTGAAAAAAAGACGGAAAAAAAACCTCCAGAATTGAAAAATACACCCTCCTCCTGCAGCTCTCCCACTCTGTCCAAAGCGGCTTCCATCAGACAACCACGACATGTGCTCGTGCTTCATGCAGTAACTCCATGTGTCTCCATATTTTTAAAATCTTGTTTCATTTTAGAGTTGCTCACAGTGCATTCAATCAGCACCACCTCGCCCCACTCTGTCTCTCTGTTTATCAACCACAAATAAAACAAGAATTAAGTAGCTAACCGTCCCACAGTCCCTGCTCCCTGTTCCAGGGATAGATCAAATTCTTCAAGCACAGACACCCAAGCACCAGGTTTCATCGGGCACCTGTGTAACGACAGCAACAGAAAGTTTGCTGATCCGGCGGGGAGTCACAGCTGTCTTTTTTTGCTCCATCCCTGAAATGCTTCACCAATATTTACAAGTGTTTTGTTTCTTTTTTTGTCAGACTCTCATTTAGACTTTCTTTTTGATAAGTCTGTCCTTCTTTTTGTGGTTGCTTTTCAGTGTTGGCAGTTGTTCTCGATGCTGGAGTAGCAACCTTTTCTGCATGATTTTCCATCAATGAATCAGGGACATTTGTGTTTATAGAAGAGCTAATAGGAACGCCCTCTCTCTAAAATGATCTGTTATTGGCCAAAGTCTCCCATCATGGCCTAGATTCTGTAAAGCCTGAAAGCAGAGCCAAGAGGAGGTGCAGAAGTCTCATGTTCTTCCAGGCAACTTGAATTACAACATGCTCAGTGTTTATAACTGAATTTTAGCCCAGTGACGCCAAAATTAAACGGCTTACCTCAGCTTTAAGAGTGGTTACATAGATGTACCAAAACAGTATCTGCTGATAAACCTCACATGCTATACATGCTCGTTATGAGATAAATAGGTGTTCATCATGCACCTTTAATTTTCATTGTCTGAGTTTCATAATGGTCTCAAATCCCATTGTGTTTCCACCCTGCTGTGGTGATTTTATCATGAGCCCTGGCACCAGCACAAATGATTTTTAAAAAGATTAAAAGCCTCCCTACATACTTGGAAATGTTATTCTGCCAGTGTTACATGGAAATGTTTTGTTCTCTGTTAACAGCTGACACATATTTTATGTTTTTGTCCTCCACAGCTCTTTCACCGGGATCTGGTAAGTTACTTTCCCCCCCACACGCACACTTCTTCTTCTTTCAGACATGTTTACCACTAGAGGGACTACTTTATAATCTTGATGTCAGTTCTGTGGCACATCTGCCTGCTTTGCTGAAGAGTATCTAGGTTACAGTATCTTTTTTTTTTCTGCCAGTGGCTACCTGCCTGGCACGACTCTGCCCTTTCCAAGAACTCAAAATAGACATTGCACAACATGACTTCTTTCCAAATGCTCAAATGTCTTTATAATACCTCTTTCATGATTTATACAGAATGGCTGCAATTTGCTGGCAGATACATCAGATAGAGCTGTTCTCTCCAAACATGATGGCAGAGCATTATCTGATTTGTCTTTTCTTGTCTCGTCTGAAAAGGAAGCCAATTTGCCATCATCGCTTTCACTAATTTCCCCTCTTGACAGCTTTAGCTCTCTTTGTTAGGGAAGAACAGTTCCTACTTTCCGGCTGGCACAGAACAGAGTCTCCTTCTGTGCTGCACAAAGCAGAACATCTGACTATTAGAGCTTAAGTGATGCAGCAGGCTCCTTAAAGGTTTCTTACCTTCGTCGTGTCCTTCAGAGTACCTCCGCAGTATCTCCCTGCCAGTGCCGGTGGTGGTGGAGGACACCAGCAGCAGCAGTGAGTACGGCTCGGTCTCCCCTGACAACGACCTCAACACCAACCCCTTCATCTTCAAGCCCAGTGTGAAGTGCTACAGCGAGAGAGATGTCAAGGGGCCCAGGTCCCTCTTCCTCAGGTAGGATAAGTGGGGCCAAGACTTATTTTCGTCAAAGTAAATGGAGTCACACTGGTCATCTGTGAGTCATCATTAGTCATTTTGTGTCACCTTATATTGACACAACATGAAGCCCTTAGCTTAGAGTTTTTATGAAAGTAACAATAACAGAAACAGTCGTTGGCAATGACAAAACTTGGATCTCCCTCCCACAATGCTCATTAAATATGTATTAAAAAAGAAAAGCACACAAGTAAAAACAAGCTAACCCTTTGAACTGTGAGCAAATTGGTTTGATTTTTTCAAAAACAGAAGGCAGTGAGCAACTAGACGAGACAAGATGGTCATAGTAATCATTTTCAAACAATCTTTCCATTAATCAGTCAATCTCTTTAGTTCAGCAGTGCAACAGAGACAAAAAGCGCACAAACACATCATAGACATGGGTTAAATCAGAGTAAATGTTAAGACTGACTAAGACTGTATATGTATGTATATATATATATATATATATATATATATATATATAAATAAAAGCAGAAAAAATAATCAAAGAACATGGATTTGTGTGGGATGGATCTCCCCCTATTGGTTTAACTCTTTGAAGCATGTTGCACTTTTGTTGCACCCACATCAAAGTAAATGCATACATTTAACATGCATTTTTACATATATTCTGAGCTTTATATGCATGTATTATGAGCAGAGCTGCATTATAACTGTAAAATGGAAAAAAGGGGAGTTCTAGTTCACAGAAATCCAAAATCTTTTCCTCTCTACTCAGCATTCCAGTGGAGAACTTTGAGGACCACAGTGCACCTCCGTCTCCCGATGAGAAGGATTCAGGCTTCTTTATGCTTCGAAAGGACAGCGAGAGACGGGCCACACTGCACCACATCCTGACCGAGGACCGGGACAAGGTGGTGGCCAACCTGATGGAGGCCCTCACACAGGTCAGTTATGAAAGGCACCATCAGTTAAACTGATAAACCAAGAACTGGATACTTGAAATATAAAAACCCTCATTTACATCTGAATCATTCCTGTTATGGCCTCCATCTCTCCTCACCTCTCAGGGCTCTGAAGTAACAAAGCTGAAGCCTCAGCACATTTCCACCCTCGTGGTCAGCCTGGCTGACTTTGTTCGCATGGCGGACAGGAAGATCATTGCCAACACGCTGTCTCAACTTAAGTTGGAGCTGGACTTCGACAGCACCGCCATCAGTCAGCTACAGGTCGTTCTGTTTGGCTTCCAGGATGCTGTAAGTATTAAAGCCACAGTTCACCACCAAATCAAAAATACATGTTTTCTCTCGTTTATAGTGCTTTCTCGATTTGTCAATCGAGATTCTTTTGGTGTAAGTTGCCAAGTATCGGCGATATCGCCAGTAGAGATGTCTGCCTTCTTTAGAATACAATTGAACAGAATATGGCACTCAGCTTGTGATGCTAAAGCACCAAAAAATACATATAGAAAAACACAACAGTAACATCTCTTTCCTGAAGTCATGACCTTGTTGTGAGCAGTTTCAGGTAGGAACTATTTTCTTCCTACTAAACTACAACCGCCAATTGTATCACAGCTCAGAGGGAAGCGTGCATCTACTGCTAACTCACCTAGCACCACTGAGCTAGCCAATGTCACAGCTCAGCCAAGGAGGATGTGATTTATGTTTACATCTCGCACTGTCACAAGCCTCTTGTCCATGAGTAGATGCACGCTTCCCTCTGTGAGGGGATTCGGTTGACGAATGTAGTTCAGTAGAAAGAAAATAGTTTCAGCCCTTATGAGCATGAAACTGCTCATAAGGGCTGGAATAATAATAATAATAATAATATTGCAAATAATTACATTTTAGACTGCCTTCAGCTTACCTTAAGATCAAGTTTTAAACAGCTTCAGTACAAAAACTGTAACTTTGAGGCTTTAATTGTTGCTAAAATTCTCCTCACATGCTGCTCACTCTCTCCTGCACCTGTAACATGTGATTTCCGGTCTATTATCCATTCCCCTATTTGTAGGCAGAGCTGCTCCCAGCCTTTCCATACCCCATGTGCTCTGAACACTTCAACATAATTGTTGTCATTTTACATGAGCCGCTGAAGGCAGCAGGCTGCCATGTTGCTGCTCCCCCAGCACAGAGATCAGACAGATAGCTGTGAAATACTTGTAAGGTGATAAAAGGGGAATCTGTCAGGAGTAATTGCACAGTCTGTATAAAAGGCAGCGATCGGCTCTCCCCCTCAGAAATGCAGTTATGCAGATGAAATGACACAAGAGCAAGTGGTTGTTTTCATATTTGTAAGGGGTGTTGCATAATCCTGTAACACGGAGATGAAGCTCTGATGCCTCCTGTTGGTCATCAGTGCAAAGGATAAGGATAGTTTGTGAACGACAGTCATGCAGCAGGGAAAATTCATAGTTTGGTTTGTAGTGCATGGATTCAAAAGATTCTAAAATATCTTAAGATATCAGGAACCGTAGTGCAATGATTTCAATGTCGCTTTGTGGAGGTGTGGACATCGCAGCAGAAGATACTGATCAAAAGAACAAGCAGTACAATGAAAGATAAATATATATAAAATTACAAATAAGGTAGCATCAACTATGTTAAGTAGAATTTCAAGAACGATAACTGCATGGCTGATATGACATAATACGACATGTATTCAGTGTGAAAATGAAGCACTCTAACTATGAAACTCTTAACGTCTTCAGGTAAACAAAATGCTGAGAAACCACAACATCAAGCCTCACTGGATGTTCGCTCTCGACAACATCATCCGCAAAGCTGTGCAGACGGCTATCACCATCCTGGTGCCAGGTAACATCGTCAGTGTCTCCGGCAGAGCACCTCTAAATAAGTTATCACTAGTCCCTCAGGGAAGCACTGACTCCCTGATAGATGTACAGTAGGAGCTGTGGTGCGAGTTTGCCCCGGAAGCTACAGTAACCACAGATATTTATGAACATTGAGAACATTTGAGAACAAAAGAGTGCTAGCACTAATAAGTATTCTGTGCTTAGATGAGCATTATTGGAGCTCAAAAGTAAAAATAGGAGAACAAGTAGCAGCTCAAAAGCTCGACTGATGTGCAGCTGGCAGTATTTTTGCAGAAGCTTACGCGAGATGTTATCACTTGATGAAAAAAGAGCATTAAAGGGGCACTTTTCCATTTTCAACCGGCTTTTATCATAACAATGTAAATGTGTATGTCTGCCTGCTCGTCTCTCAGCTCAAGAGCGGTCGCTCAAACAACAGGTTGTTCTTCCGCATTTTTGTATGCTCGCAGCAACGGTACAGAAGCAGATCGAGAGAGAGACCCGCCCTTCCCTCTTTTACTCTCACTCAGACTCAGATCATACAGTAAAATTAAGCATTGCTGATAAAATATGTTTTTAGAAACATATTTTACCGAAGTCCTAAACTGCAGTTTGAGATTGTTATCAGCCAGCCAGAATGTTGTTTTTACATGTCCTTTTATGCTGAACTGCCTTACTGGCCTGTTTTATGTGCCATATAAATAAAGTTATATATAAAGTTTATTCTGATGATGATGAATATCATTATTATTATTACTGTCCTATTGATAATCTGTCATTTCATCACTAAAATAATGTGTTGTGTCTGTGTTCAGAGCTCAGGCCTCACTTCAGTCTGGCCTCAGAGAGTGACCCGGCCGAGCAGGAGGACGTCGACGACGACACCGAGCAGGAGAGAAACTCCACCCACCAGAGCCGTGCACCTCCCGTTGCCGCTCACGACGACACCGTGGCAACCTCCGGAGTCAGCACGCTCAGCTCCACCGTGTCACACGAGTCCCATAATGCACAGCGGTCTGTGAGCATGGAGCTGGGCCGCATGAAGCTGGAGACCAACAGGTGAAGATTTAATGTGGTTAGAAATGTTAATCAGCCAAAAAGCTTTCATTTTGTTTGTTAGCTTTCATGTACGTCATTTTATTTATTCAGTTAAAAATGAACCCTCCTTGTTTGCCTCCAGGCTGATGGAGCAGCTGCTGGAGAAGGAGAGAGAGTATCAGGCCATCCTGCAACAAGTGCTGGAGGAGAGAGAGCAGGAGATCAGACTACTGAGACTGCGATCTGAGCCCGCAGGTCTGGAGTTTTTTCTAATTTATGTTTTTCACTTTAACTAGCACCACTTCTCCTGCTACCTCCAGTCTGCCTTTACATTTTACATCCAGCTGTGGCTCACTGACGCGACTCCACTGTCCATGCAAAGTAATAAATATATCATAAAAATGTTCACAGGGTTGAAAGTGCAAAGAGATATGCAGGATACACTGAGGTTGCATCAGACTTCTTCCCCTCCAGGTCGCTAAATAATTCACACAAGTTGTGGCATGAACAAAGGACATCAACAGAGCTTTCTCATTGCCTACTGGAAATGCATATTATGTGACTTCCAGGATGAAGGTGCTCATTACACATGATATGCATCCTTTCTTGCTGATGTGATGATTGAAACCTGAGCAAATTATTTTTTTCTTTTCTTTTTTATTTTTAGAAACATCGGGAGAGGGCAATGAGCAATTTCACAGGACAGGGCCCAAAACTGAACAAAATGGAGAAATTACAAGAATTTTACCTTAAAAAATAAGCACAAAAATAAGAAAATGACCTAAAATAGCACAGAAAATTTATCTATAGATACAGATATTTATAGATATAAGCATGCATGGCACAACTATGAAATTAGCTAATGATATACAGGGTTACAGTACAGGTGAATAACGGTCCCATACCTGCTCCTGTTATATTGACTGACTTTGAAAGAGAAGCATGTAATTTATAATATATCCTTATAATTTTTTTTATTTTGGGTCCAAAAGATTATTGTTTGCCTGAAGAAGTCCATTCGCTCTATTCTCTGGCAGATGTCCCCACATCAGATGGCCCTGACGAGGAGAGGAGTCCACCTGCAGAGAGACGTGAAGACTCAGAGCTGACCAGCTGGCTGAGGCTGTACGGAGCAGACCAGGACTCCATAGACAGAGTGAGTTCCTGCTTTTACCTTAGAGCGCTGACTGTTAACGTCACACAGTGACAGCACGAGATTATACTGCACAGTCTTTGAGATATCAAAGCTGCCGTTTGTCATTCTGTAGTGTTTGTTTCTGTATTCCCACAATAAAAGGAATATGTTTTTATAAAGCCATTTTTAATTTTAATTTTTTAATTTTTTAACTAATTTTTTGTTGTGCTTTTGCAGCTAGATTGAGCCCTAAAATAAAGACAGTATGTAAGGATTTATTTTTTATCAAATGTCATGTAACTATATAGAATTTGTCGTATATTTTGTCTCTCCAGATACTGGACGAGGAGTACACGTTGAATGACATCCTCCACGATGTAACGAGAGATGATCTGAAGAGTTTAAGACTGAGGTAGTAGACCAGTTTTTCTTTTTCTCTTTGCACAGGTTCACTTCTGCATTCCATATTTGGTAACTAAAATACATGCTGACACTTGCATCTAAACAGCTCTGCAGCTCTCCAAACGCCAGAAACACAGAAGTGAAGCTGTGAAAACTCTTATTGTTGCATAAGGGAGCGTGTATTGATGTATTTTCCTGGTAATTTCTTTAGGTCTGCACAGGAAAACGCAGCACTGTAGAGGCAGCTAAACCTAAAATTAGACTTCATTTCTCAGAAATCCTTTAAGATGACATTAGCTTACAAAACTGACAGGGCTCCACAAGTAGCATGAAGCTGTGCTCACAGGTTCATTATATCAGTAAACATGTTTATTAGCTGGCTACTGCTGCTACAGTTTTCATCTCCTTCTCAAATTTCGGTCAGTTGCGGCAGTACATCAGCTTAAAATCTACTTGTGTATCATATTCTCATAAGATTGAAGTAGTTCAACAACTATTATTGACTCTTTTTTTTTTAAATTTCTGCCTTGGGCACCCTCCAGTGGTAGGGTCAAAAAATACATGATGGGAACCAGCAGTGCACACAAACACCGACTGACAGCAGCCCTGTTTCCATAAACATTTTTTTAATATGCACATTAGAGGAGCTGTATGGAAACAGAAAAAAGTTTATACTCGCTTGATTTGTTTTCTGGCTTTGAAAAGAAGTTTAAAAGGATATGGAAACACCTTTGCAGTATAAATTCTGACAGAGTTAACGCATAACTAATATTACTGCATTTTCTGCTATCAGCATCTTCCTGGATATTCCCATAACAACATAATTTGTCTCACAGACTGGAGCATGGCAAATATTAGCGGACATGAAAGAGCAACAAATTCCTGAGGAGCGCTTTCCGTTTTTTCCTCTTGTAGATGGGTTAGATCATGGATGTTTAAATAGAACTGCACACAGCGTAGGACGTGGGGCCCAGTTCATCCCAAAGTTGTTAGGTTTCATCAGGCCCCTGGGAACACCGTACAACCTTGCTGCCAGTTTTTCCCAGTGGTCACTCGCTGTATTGCAGCAAAAATCCCCTTTGGTCCAAACAGCGTTTTCCATAGACCAACATCTTAAAAGAAATGTCTGTAAAACTGTTGACAGGACAGCTCAAACTGCAAACAATTCATTTACGAATATATTTATTTTTTTGTTGAGTTTTTGTTTCATGGAGGTTTTATATTTGTAAAACTTTCCCCATGCCAAGAAAAGTGATAAAAAAAATCTTTTGTTATCACAAAACGGATCTCGTAGGCGGGATCTGGGCATATTTAGTGGGATGCATACTGCAGAAGTAAACCTGTATGCTCGACAAGCAACTCCATTGGACTGAAGCGATGCAATCTTGTCCCTGTATGTGCGTAATATTATCTTTATCTTTTTATGCATGAAGCCAAAAAGTTTGACTTCCCGGGCGTGGAGTTGACCAGACTTCGGCATCATTTGGCCCCTAGAGAAGATCCACCGTAGCTATTCACTGACCTGAGCTGCTGATGCTTACTTGAATGGGGTTAAGATGATTAAATGATGTGTCTCTTCTCGACTGTGTCGACTGTATGTTGTAATCTAAGTTTTTTTCTCTGTGTCCTGTCAGAGGCGGGATCCTGTGTAAGTTATGGAAGGCCATCACAGACTACAGGCAGAAGCCAACCTGAGGCCTTAAGTGGCGACAACCACTCAGAGAAGCCAGGACCGTTGTCCCAAAAACTCAGTATTCTCCTCTTTACCTCACTGTTTATAAGAGCAAGACTTTTAGGAGAGGAATCTGTGTTTGCCGTGTGCACAGAGCAGCTCTCCACCCGCACAAGAAACTCCTGGACTGGTCTTGTCGGAGTATTTTTGTAAATTTGGGGGAAAAAAAGGACTTGACATTGACAGCAACAATTACTGAGAAGTGCCACTAGTTTTGCTATGCCGGATGGACATTACACATCTTTTTGTTACAGGTGCGTTAAAATGACAATTGGTGAGAAAATCTGTTATTAAAATCTTGAAAACTGTCAAAACAGTTTCTCCTGTCTTTACAAGATGTAATGTTTACAAAACTGGAGACTGACCATTTTCTTATACAAGCCTGAGATACAAAATACTACATTCAAAATCATCTATTGTTTTTATTATAGGCATCTTATCACTACTTTATTTAAATGTATTTTTAATTTAATTTTATGGTAATCTGAAGGATGTCAGTGCATACCCTATTTTTATTTTTATCCTAACGAGACTTATTTAATTTTTTTTTCTTGACATTTCCTTTTATAATACGAATCAACATTTTTTATTTTTCAGAACCGTGTAAATATTGTGTTATAGAATTCTATGTGAACGACATTTATGTGTTTAAAAATACATCGATAAACCATTAAGTCTCCATGTGGATTGGACCGAGTCTATAATGGACACGTGAAAAATGTATTGTATAGTATTGTATTTTCTAGTGTCACAAATCATAAGAGATAATATTAGTAATTAATATTACACCAGATCATTTGCTCTGTTTCTACTGTTGTACACTGACAACATTGTGCATATCTTGCTTGTGTAGATATGTTCATTCATTGTATGTTGTTATGAAAAAAACACACAATCAAATTTCATACAAAAGAGCCTTGACCTTTTTTTTATTTAAAAAAAAAAACATGATGTCAGAAATTGGGAACATAATCATGAGCAGTGTGTCCGTTTTGTTTCATATATAAATTTATTCAAGATTTTTGTGTCATATTGTTAAAATAAAACTTTTCATCTTGAAACTGTGAAACAAACGCGTTGCTTTGTTGCATATATAAGGATAGCACCCACACATTTGTGTCCCTTTAAAAGCTGTTTATGTTTCTTTGTATAGACTTTTGTGTCTTTGTAGTCATTTTTGTCTCTTTAGTGTTTTTTATTTCTCTTTTTAGTGATTTTTGTATGTCACCGTAGTCATTTTGTGTCTCTTTGTGGTGACTTTTGTGTCTTTGTAGTCACTGGGAGGTTGCAGGCTAGATTGTAGGCAGGTGCGTAGATTGATGAGTGCCACTGGGTGTGTAGAGTTAAGAAGTGCAGACAAGATGTGGGGGAAGAAAAAAGGACAGACAAAACCCAAACACAACTGGCACACACCAAACACACAAAAGTGACTAAAAAATAAACACACACGCAGTCACATGGGAGTTACCTAGGGCCATTATAAGAGCAAACACCGGAGACAGAGGGAGGTAAACAGAGCTGCAGGCGTGCTGTTTCCACTCGCCATTTTTATTCATCACTGTGACGTCACTAGTTTCTGCTGAGCGGCACCGCGCTGGTCTCGCGCTCATCTCCCCCCTCACCATGACAACGACAGATTTCTAGCATCGTCAGAGAGCAAACCGTCAGCCCCTGATTAAGAGACGAATATTATGAAACATATCGTCTTTTACGGCAGTATTACGGAGTTTTATTTCACGTAGGCAGGTTAACGTGGCCGTGTGGACCCTCATGCGTCGAAGACCAGCCGGAGGCAGAAGAGGGAGACGCCGTTTAACTGCGTGAACAACATGGCTCTTCTACAGCATCCCTGTCTGCTGCTCGCTTGTGTTGTGCTGCTGACAGCAGCCCGACGTACCGACGCCCGGTCTCTGCCGTTATCGGATTTAAAGTCCAAAATATCAGGGGTGGAGGAGCTGCTGGAGGAATTCCGCAAGCAGCTCCAGCAAGACCAGACGTACAGGGCAGGCGATGTGGTTGACTCCTGTGTGGGCGACTTCAACGCAGTCGGGGAGCGCATCATCCGGGCCAAGGCCTCCATCGAGCAGGGAGCCACCTTCCTGCTGGCCCCGGACAGGGTGTACACCTGGAAGGACTGTCTGCACGCCTGCTGCTCCCAGCCTCACTGCACCGTGGCGGTGGTCCAGCAGGACCTGAGGCAGCCCGGGGACAGTCTCAGCTGCTACCTGTTCAACTGCACCTACAGGAATAAAAACGTCTGCTCGTTCGCCCCGCAGCAAGGCTTCACCACCTACAGCCGGACGCCCAACGCGACGCAGGGACACCTCCCTGTTTCCCCCGGCAGCTCGGCCCGGAGGCCCGGGGAAGGTCATCCCGATGAGCAGGATGCACAAGGTGGGAGATGAATATAAAAAGCATGGTTTATGTTATTGATCGTTACTGAGTTAAGTATCGTGCACGCATAATTGTTTCCTTATCAAAATGACCAAAAATCCTGTGTCCCTTGTATTAAAAAAAAAACAGTTTGAAGCTTATGATGCTTAACCATTTGCACACTGATTTTTGACATTGATGCTTTTTTGTTTGTGAGAAGGCAATGAGCAACTTAAGAAGAAATGACTCAAAATAGCACAAAGTTAGAAGAAAAAAGTTGAATTACCTGAAAAATGGCACAAAAACAAGAGAAAAAAAGTAGAAATTACCTGAAAAAAAGGAAAAAATAATCACTCTAAAGTACAACATAACTTTAAATACATAATTATTATTATATTATCGTTGAATGGACATTTTCCCCTAGCTTCTTTTTTTGGGACATTTCTTGCCAAGTTGCTCTGTACCTCTTTCCTGTTTTAAAGAAATAAAACCAATTTGTTCACGGTTGAAACGTTTCAATACTTGTGAAAGGCATCTAAACCCAGCACAAGTAAACTTATGTTGATCCAGGTTTCAAAGGGTTAAGGGCCTGTACCTAATTTTACTTACTTCAGTGTTTTTCCTTGAGCCTCCCTGAGTTACTGGGGAAAATGTAGGACCCTCCTTTCACCATAAATACCTATATTTCTTGGTTTCAGGCTATGATAAATGTTAAGATTTTGAAGATTGGGAAAAAAAACATTTTAAAACCTTTAAAACCCACTTGCGGGGTTGGGGCTCTGAGGGTATTAAAATAAATACCAAATAAAACCCTTTAACATCGAATGTCCCTCTCCTAAGTCAGTTTTTTAAGAAAACTATCTAACTCCCTCACCAGTGCTTTAAAAAATACCTGTATAATTAGTGTTTTGTTTTTTTTGTTTTAGCAATTTAATTAACATGCAGATCTTCTAAAAAATGAATTTGTTTGAAATGGAAAATGGATAAAGATAAACAATCACACCAGGAAAATACAACGTTAATCAGCTACATGTTGATTACTGAAAAAGTTATTTCAGCATGTTATTCTTTTAATGCACTTTCAAAAAGCAGCATGACATGATGATTTGTAATGTGGTGGCATTTTATTTTTTGGATCAGTCACTGTTATGCATTTATTAATTGTGTAAGGCCATGTTGGAAAGGCTTATGCACATTTACTATTACAGAAATATAGTAAGGAGGGTGAGGTTTAATCTAAGACCCTCAAAGTAATGTCTGCTTCCTTTTCCTAAAGGTTTGGGCAGAAGATCGAACATAAAACCTCATTAGGCTTTAGAAAACTTGTCTGCAGTCTCAGTTAATATCTATAGTAGTCTCAGCACATACTTACCTTGATGAAGCTGGCAGGGTGGGTTAATGATTTACCTTTAACTTTGCAAAGTGAGATCAAGTGAGACCAGCAGCAGGTGTTTGTGTGACGGCAGCTGTCTCCTCTGTCCATTTACGAGTGTGTTTTTCCAGTTGGCATGAAAAGTTCAGTTACAAAAGTTGTAAAATAATAAGCTGATGAAATGATTCAGCAACTAGTTGCTGAAGTACTTGCTTCACAAGTAAAAAATAATAAATATATTTTGTGCTTTTTGAGTTGTTGGGTTTTTTTGTATCATACTTAACTGATTATGTTTGAGTTTGGGAGTTTGAGTTTTTTTTTTTTTTTTTTTTTTTGTTTTTTTTTTTTGAGAATATTGTGTGACAGTTTGTAGACCAAATGATCAATGGATAATGGAAGTAATCGTTAGTAACAGCCCTACATATGTCTAAATACAGTGAAAAGAACATATTTTATGTCTTAACCTGCAGTGGAATGAAACAAAAATCAATCTGACAGGACAATTGAAACAAAGTAAGCATGTAGTGCATGCCTTTGATTTTAGTGTGGTCGTCCTGTGTGATTTTGCAGATGTGGATGAGCCTCCTCGCAGTGACGCTGGACAGGATGTGGTGATCCAGCTGCCACAGACTGGGCCGTCCTGGATGGACGGGACAGTGTAGACGACCACGAGATCAGCCACTATGAATGGACTCTCATCAAGGGGGACACAGCCATCAATATGAAGGTTAGTGTTTCATTTTTATAGTCTTTTCAGTGAATGCTAACAGCCTAAACATCGTGCAGTAAAATGATTGTTTACGCCATACCGTTTAATTTGGGTGCTCCATGTGAAAATGATAAACAACAACCACTGATGGAAACAGAGTGAATTAAGACGTATACTGTAATTGCTCTATTGTTCTCTCTTTCAGAGATCAGATGATTCTAACATTTGACTTTGCAGTTTGAATAGTCACTAATCACCAGTGTCAAATTGCTTATTTGTTAAGTCAACAGGGCGGCTTGCAGCCTCAGCTCCATAATACCTCGCTGTACCAACAGAGATAAGAGTTTATTACATCCAAAGCTGCCCCAAGGACAGCAAGCTTTGGAGTCTGCCCTCTGTTTTACAGCCTTTCAGGCCACACGAGGAACGTCTCGTACATTGTGTCCTGCTTTTTTACCCTTTTTGTCTGTGGTCAGTTTTCACACAAGAAAAAACATTTTTGGCTGGTTATATTATCCGTCAACAATCTTGCAGTTGATATTCCATAAAAATGATATGGTGATATGTGATTACATATGCACTGAAAGAGGAATCCATATCAATATTTCAAATTTTATAGTTCACTTTTTTGTGTATTTCATGCCTTTCTAGGACCCCTATGTCAGCAGTTTATTTATTTATTTATTTATTTATTTATTTATTTAAATGAATTGAGATCCACAAAGAAAAATCCTTTTACCTCTGTCTTGGCAAAGGATATTATGCAGTATATATATGTCTGCATGACTGCATACTAGGAGGGTTTTTTAGAGAAAAAAATAGGTATTTTTGCAAACAGACTGAAGCTTTTATGTAAATATTAAATATAATTTTTTTCCGAGACAGTTAAGTTTGAAAGATTTATGATGCTGGAATCAGATGTTGCAGCCTACCAATAACTTCTGCTGGTATGTTAATGAGGGATAAACTTCAGAGGTCTTGAAAAACCTGAATGTGTGCAAATGTGATTAATTAAACAGGGTGTCTGTTTCACCCAGGTCAGTACTTGTCACATTGACACGTCAAGATGAGAATCGGTTAGGATTAGGACAAAGAGGCCATTGTAAGGACTAGTACTAGCCCATCTCAAATATTCTCTCAGATTAAAGTGGTACATTAACAAGAAGAAAACTCAAATATACTGCAAGAATGTCAGTGACGCAGTATAAAGACCAACACAGTCCACGTACTGTGTACATACACATTAGCAGAAAAGCTTAATAGATCTGTCCGTGTTCGCTTAATATTTCGACACCGCTAGGACGCCCAGGACTATTCATCCTCACGTAAATAGCCCTATTAATATCAACCATTGTTAACTACAGAAAGC
This sequence comes from Plectropomus leopardus, assembly GCF_008729295.1. Taxonomy (NCBI): domain Eukaryota; kingdom Metazoa; phylum Chordata; class Actinopteri; order Perciformes; family Serranidae; genus Plectropomus; species Plectropomus leopardus. The sequence continues at coordinate 20,860,917 of NC_056478.1, forward strand.
TGGGTACAAATAGCATCTGCTTTAATTGAAATCTGATACCAGATTTCTTGCACATCCTAAATGTGTTTTTGGTCTGTGATGTGTTAAAGGCGACTCATCCAGGGCTGCTGAAGATCAGTGGCCTCCAGGAGGGAGTCTACTCCTTCCAGATGACTGTCACTGACACAGCGGGGCAGAAGAGCTCTGACAACGTCTCTGTCACTGTGCTTGCACCAAAACACCAAGCAGAAGGTAGAGTTTTCACTAAAACATACATCTATGTTGTGCTTCTATTACAAGCTCCTTTGTAATGTTCAGGTTTCCACCTAAAGTAAAAGGTGTTGTTAATTTGTAGGAGGTGCATGTGCAAAATATTGGTGGCTTTTCTCTTACATTAATGGATCATTTACCAACTGAAAATTTCTGGATTTTTTTAATATATATTTTTTATCTCACCCATTTATATGGCAGCTTCGATGATGCTACAACAGGGAAAATAACAGTACTTTCACCATTTTAGCAATTATTGAAAGGTGGGATGTTTGATGTCAGAGGATGTGTAGTTGTATTTCTTCTGTGCCCACAGTGTGCACAGGCAGATGCTCAAGGTACCAGTTCAAGTGTGATGACGGTTGCTGTATTGACATCACCTACGCCTGCGATGGAAAGCAACATTGTTCTGACCGCTCTGATGAAGACTTCTGCCAAATCTGTAAGAAACCCTGCTTTTTTTTTTTAAATGAACGCAGTGTTTTATAATCTTTTCTCAGGATCAGTAAAATGAACGCGAGACTGAAAGAAAAACACAAGCAGAACTCCACCATTCCTTTGTTCTGTGATTTCTTCAGTTGACAGCAACAGGAAGTCAGTGACCCACCCTGCTGATCTGTCAAACTCTCATCGGCCTGTAGCGCAGACAGAGCAGACAGAGCAGTCAGAGGATGGCTCCATGCTGCAGACTGGGCCAAGAAAGACCGTTCAGAACATCCCACCACCTCAGGACAGGAGCCAGGCCGCTCCCCCACAAAGTCCCAGTCAGCAGGAGGCTTCAGTCAGTGAAGGTAGAGTTGTGTTTATGTTTGCAGTGCTTAATGGGGCGTCTAATAACTGCACCAAGACACCAGAAAATGTTGCTCTGCGTTGTGGTGATACAAAACACAGTGGTGACTCCAAATACGTGGTTGATGGAAAGTTGACCTTTGACCTTTTGGATAGAAAATGTCATCACTTCATCAATTTATCCTATTAGACATTTGTGTGAGAAATTGTCATAATGAAAAATAAAACTAAAAATGTAATAATATAGTATGTCATGAAAAATCATTTAAAATGTCACAGTATAATAGGGTCATAGAGAAAAACCAATCATAAAAATGTTACCGTACACTATGCCATAACAAATAAAAAAATGTATAGTATAGTTTGTTATAGAAAATTAATTACAAAAAAATGTCAGTATAATATGGTCTAAAAAATCACCAAAATTTTATTGTATAGCATGTCACAAGAAAATAGCAACAAATGTCATGGTACAATAAGCCAAAAAAATGTTGTGGTATAGCTTGTTGTAAGGAATTCCTTACAAAGAATGCCATAGTATAATCTGGTCTAAAAAATCACCAAAATTTGATTGTATAGGATTTCATAGGAAGAAAATGTTATAGTCTAGTTTGCCAAATAAAAAATATAATAAGATAAGCCATAAGAAATCTTTTAAAAAATGTCATAGTATTGTATGTCATAGAAAAATGTCATTGCTGTGTCATTAGTGCAGTATCCCTTTGCAAAGAGGCAGCCAGTGTTTTCAGTGTGTGTCCTGGACATAGAAGCAGATGGGGCCCCTCTAGGCAGCCGTTGAGTCATAGCACTGAGCTCAAAATGCTGGCGAAGGAGCCACAGGGCCACTCAGCATTCCCTGGGAAAGCAGCTCGTTGCCTGCGTCCCCTCTGAGTGCTGGAACAAAGCTCCTCTGTCCCCTCTGCCATCTGATCCCTGAATCAGGCTGAGACTAACCAAAAGGGCTGCTCCCCCATCAGTATTTTTTACCGCAGGTATCACCTTCTCAGAAGCCTTTTCTACAGTTCACCAATGCTCAGTCCCATGTCTAAATGTGAATAAAAGATGATACCCCAGAAAGAGGCAAAGAAGTCATGTGGAATGGTATTTAAAAAAAATGACTTGTGCTCTCTGTTGTTTGTGTTTTTAGAAACACATTTTTGTGTACTGTTTACCCGAAAAATGAGAAAGTTGCGTCCGTGCAGGTGTTTCCAACATGACAGACAGATCACAAGCTTTCTCATTTAACAGCCAAACAGCACAGTGAAATATCTTTCAGAAAACATTTGAAGTGAGAAATGCACAACAGAATCTTGATTCATATTTGATCTGCACTGCATGGTTTGGCAGTTTGACCACAGCTCGCGAGCAGTGATAGATATGATTGACAGCTTACTCCCTGGCCCTAATTGGTTGTTTTTACAACAAAGTTTTTTTTTCATAAAATTTATCTATAAAATATCTGCTATCTTGACCAGGACTGGGAGAGGAGATCTTGTATCGCAATGGGACCTCCATGGCTAAATAAAGTTTATGGTGAATTTATATTCCCAGATCAACTTTATCTTTCAAATAATACTCAGTGTTAGCCAGTTTAAATATGTGTCATATTAGATTGTTCAAAGTAAATAAGGAGCTAATGTGACTCTCTCTCTGTAGATCCATGTGCTGCAGCTCCAGTTGTCGGACCGTGTAAAGGCACCTTCCCACGCTGGTACTACGACCAAAATGCAGGAGAATGCAAACACTTTCTGTATGGTGGTTGCCAGGGCAACCATAACAACTTCCTCCAGGAATCTGACTGTGTCAGTGAATGTATACAAAAAGGTGAGAATCTGCTCCCTGTAATTTCTTTTTTTAAAATGAAACTGTATATTGCTGCAACACAAAATTACTGTAAATTTGATCATTCATGGAAATGTCTTTTAGGTCCAGCTTTCAAACCAGCAACTGTGGCTCCTCCAGTCACCAAACAGACTGAGATAGGTAAAGCCAGAGTGCATTTTAGTCAAACATTATTGAAGTACCAGTTAGTGTTTACTGTTTCCAAATCTAAACTGGATTTGTACTTTTCTTGGAAGCTGCACCTAAAGTCTCCCAGAGCCAAGCAGAGAGCGACGTCCCCATCTCCAAACCTTTCCCAGTTAGAGGAGGGCATCCAGTACCAGAGTCAGGTATGAACCAACATGATAGTTTTGGTTTATATGTATCTCTTGTTCTTGTTTTACGTCACATTATTCCTAATTTTCTGTGTGGCGTCTGTTTCCTCCTCCAGGTGCGATACTCCCTCTGGCTCTTGGCCTGATCATCACCGCTCTGCTGCTGCTCATGATCGGCTGTCGTCTGAGACTCGTTCGACACAAGATGAAGAAAGCTCGACCCCTCACCACAGAGGAGTCAGATTACCTCATCAATGGCATGTACCTGTAGCCAATCAGCCGGGGGCTGCAAATTCAAGAGCTCCGAGATCTGAAAAAAAGAGAAACATAGGTATGTTGTTGCCAGGGCCTGAGCCAGGACTTTTTGAATTTGCACTCTCTAATTTGTTCGGGTTGAAAACGTCCCAACTCTGCTGTCATAAACGTTTCTGAACATCCTGACACTGGACTGGTGAATCCACTGCTGATAGCTGCTGTCTTCAAAGCAATTCACTCATATTCAGATGCTTGTGAATTCATATTTATGACGTTTTAAGAAACTCTGATTGTGAATGCACAATGGAAGAGTCAACATTCCCAGTGCAATACTGATAAACATCTGTCTACATTCCCCCAAGGACTCCTGGGACACATACAGTACAAGAGACTCTTTTGTCTCCATTATTAGGATTCATTTTATTCCTAAACCACAGGTTACTCTTTAGATACACTGGTGATGCAAAAACACGTACTAGATTTCTGCCACAGGGGGGCCTGTTTGTGCTGTACATGTTACCCGAGTTAACTGAGGGGCAGAAGAGTAACACACTGGAGTGCCTGGTACACTGCTCCTTTTTGACTGATTAGGAATCAGACACAAATTACCAGTATTCTTAGTTCCTCAAAAGCATATAAAGCCATAGCGAATCTATTGGTCAAAATCTATTCCTGTCTTCTTTTTTTTTCGAAGCAAACTTATGTGGAGTGTCTACTATATTTGCACACATGTATTCCCTCAAAGTGCTGTCTTTAATGTGAGATATTAAAGTTTATTATATATCACAAAACACTGGTGGGATCCGTTGACAAAGTAACAAAGAAATGTATTATGTCTTTTCCAACTTCATTAGCACATAATTAACTGCCAAAACTACCATTGAAGACTGTGATGTCATTAGTTGTTCATTGTTAATTTTAAAAGATGTGGTTTACTGTATTTTCATGTTCACTGCCATGACTTCCCCAGGCCTGAATGAAGAAGTTGATTTTAAAAACTTTTTTATGAAGCTATTTATCACCATTGCATTTTCCCCCTTTTTTTCTTTCTTTACAATCAATTTACTATTTTTGCACTGGACATATTACCCCGTCTACCACGTAGTATGACGTAAGATGTCACGTGACAGCACAACAAGGAAATGTACCTCCGTTGTCACACCTGTGCAGGATCACGACGCCCTGACAAGGGCCTCTGCCCTGGAGCGCGTCCGCGTTTTGCCCTACTTTTCTGTTCTTTATTACTTTTTTTTTCTTCTCTCCGATACGACAGTACCTGTGACTGTTTCAAAAGACCGCCCCGCCACGTTCAAGGTAAGCTCGTTCTTTTTGGCTCCGTTTTTTTCCCCCCAAAAAAATCAATGAACCCACCACAGAGCACCTTGTTTTACCATTGTTAACTCGCCAGTTTCCATTCTTTTTTTTATAAGCGGGTGTAGGTAAGGTTCTTTTTTTGAAACTGATTATCATATTTCCATCTTTACTTTTTAGATCTCCTATAAAAGAAAATGTATTTTTCACCACAATTATATTCCTGGCAGTGTGAAAATGGTAGATTTAGACCATAGTAAAGGTGTGTGTGTGTGTGTGTGTGTGGGGGGGGGGGGGGGTTACAAAAACTAAATATAAAACATTTTAAAAACCTTTTTTGTTGCTTTGATTAGTCATACATTTCTTAGAGGCGTAGGGCTGTGCTTAAAGAATCTGAACCCTTGACCTCAGTATTTCTAAAGCCTTTCAAACCACTGACAGATGAAGGATAATATTAATCTTCTTGTTAAAATGCAACGTCCCTGGCATTTATGTAGATGCTGTTTGACACACACCACCCACCCAAACACTGTTCACTCCCTAATGGCAGTTGCCCCCCCAGCAGGACAATGTGCCATGCCATGCCGTGAACACTGCTCAGGAATGGGCTGAGGAACGTGACAAATAATTCAAGGTGTTGAACTGAAATCCAAATTCATCAGATCCCATTCTGATCGAGCATCTGTGGGACATGCAGGTACACCACCTCACAACCCAAAGGATCCACCGCTAATGCCCTAGTGGGGGTGATGAGGACACCTCCAGAGGTCCTTGTCCATGACTCGACAGGTGGATCAGACTTAGCTCTGACTGGTTAAGGCACGGACACCAGAACAGTCCACAAATGCTCAATCAGACTTTGGCTCTGGGGAATTTGGAGGTCAGGTCGACTTTTTGAACTCTGTCACATTCTTCGGGCTATTTCTGACCAGTTTTCAGTGTGGCATGGCACATTGTCCTGCTTGGGGGGCAACTGCCTTAAAGGAGTTTAGTTGCAGTGAGGGGTGTACGTGGTCTGCAGCAGTGTTTAGGGTGGCTGGTGCAGCCACATAAATGCCAGGAACAAAGGTTTCCCTGCAGAACATCACATTATAACAATAGGGTTCCCACACATTTTTACCAATACATTTTCAAAACTTTTTAACAATTTTCCCATAATATTTTACCCCATTACCATGACTTTAGGTATTTTAAAAGGGGTAGGGCTACAAACCCTGTTTTCCTTGGCATTTTTGAATAAGCAAATTACCTTTGCTTTCTTTATCTACAATTTAGACTTTCTGCCAACCAGCTCCATAATGCCAAAAGACCACACCAGTAAAAAACGGGCACTTTGCAAAACATCCCAGCCATGCCCCTTTTCAGGGTACTAGATTTTAAATTCAATATATTTACCATAATTTTAGACATTTGGGGATTTTTATGTTAATATGTTAAATCTTTTAATCCTTGAGCAACATCACTTTTCTCATGCTCCGATGCCTTTCACAAGTATTGAAACCTTTGAACCCAGAGCAAAATGATGTGATTTCTGTCAAAAACATGGGAAAAAAGGCAATGAGCAACTTGGCAAGAAATTGCAAGAAAAAGCTATAGGGAGAATTGTCTCAGGAAGAAAGAAGCAAAGGTAAATCTATCACAATTACATATTTAAAATTATGTTACAAAATTATTTTAATTCTTGAGCACTTGTTTTCCATGTATTTTTTTTCTTTAGACTAATTTTCAGGTAAATTTCTTGTACATTTTTAATAAATTCTTGCTATTTTTTTCTCATTGTCTTCTCGTGTTTTTTAAGAAATCAAGCAAACCCAAAACAATACATATATTCAAAAAAAAATTCCCAAACTTTCTGTTAATTCCAAAACAGTTTTTCTAATTCCATGACAACATGACTGAAAGAAGAAGATACATGTTATTCTCTTCATCTGTCGTTGGTTTTAATGTGGCTGATCAGTGTATCTGTATCACCGGGGTTTGCAGCCTGAACACAAAAGATTCAACCATAAAAGACAGACAAAAACATAAGCATCTCTTTATTTTCATGTGCCATTCCAAACTGTGAAAGCCAAACATCTTCCATCACCCAAAATAAAATGTGCTTTTTGATTTCAAGAAAACAGACATTCATTTGCTTTATATTGTTGGAGTTTATTTTGGCAAAGCAGTGACTATCCCATTTAGTATCAGTCACCAGAATAGCCTGCGCAAATTGTTAATGGGAAGAAAAAAAACTGCAGCAGAAAGCAACACATCACCAGGTGGAAAAGCACAGCCCTGCATGTGCACGTGTGTCGGTGTTTAAGTGCTCGGCTCTCTTTGGAGTATCATCAGTTATGATCCAATGCGTTGCTTATTCTATGTGTAGGATGACTTAAGAGTGCTGCACATCAAACGGCATGTGTGGGTTACATCAGTCATTGTGTCGCCTGTGTGTGTGTGTTTGTGTGTGTGTGTGTGTGTTCCTAATACTGCTTGCAGGGGAAGAAGCTCATGTTAGCAGAGAGGTCTACAATTAGATGATCCTCACACACACACACACACACACGCTGTAGCTAGGTGAATTATCTGAATCTTTCAGGCTTTCCTCCTCATCGTCCGGCGTTCCTCCTACATTCAGCTTTGATGCGGCTGAAATGTAATACTGCAAAAATGGCTGATTGCAATTCATATGTTGAAACCACAAAAAAAAAAAACAACTAAAATCCAGCAGTTTAAAATAAACAACCAAAAAAATGCAGGCCTGAAAAGAAAAAACATAACATCCTCTCCTGATATTTCTTCGCTGAGCTTGAAGCAGTCTCTCTTCCCTGCCCCTCTGGGCTGTCATCAATGTGATACTCGAGTCCAGCGTTAGACGTAAAACAAACAAAAAAAAAGCATGTTTTGTTATGCTTTGAACAGAATGCCATGGGCTGTTTGACCCCGTCCGAGTTTTCTCCAGGTTCAAACTTAAAGGTGGAGTATGGACTGTCTTCCTCTTCAAAGTTCATCCCTGTGAAAAAGAAGTCAAATGTCAGAAAAGGCAGGGGAAAAAAAAGTAGAGCGGCATGCAGGAACCACACTCCTGTCATGCAAACAAAGAGTTAAAACCACATGCAAAATGTGCAGATCACAGGAAACAGTTACTGGTTGTTGTCTACATCTCACAGAGAAGAAGATCAAACTGAACAAATTAAAAGTTTGGTTTTAATGTGCAGCCAAATTGACAAAGAGGTCATGCTCTGGAAAACCAAGCATATGCCTTTCACGCTGCTGCTGGTTCTTTTGTGTTTCAGTGCCAAAAAACTTCAAATTGAATCACTCAGGCAGGCTTAATTTGGTAACACTGTGGTGTTAAAAATAAAATGATGAAAAGAAACGTGCTTGTCAGTTTGGTATGGAAGAAGCAAAAAATGTCAAGCAGCAAAATGCAGCCCCTTGTGATCCATTGCCTGCTCCAAGCCACACCATTTCACCTTTGCCACTGTGAGAAGGAGAGAGGGGGGAGGAGGGGGAGAAGGAAGTCACTTCCACCTGGAACACTGCTTCTCTTTGTCTGTTAAAGGCACATAAATCACCCCCATCAAGGGCTTCATTTTGGTGCTGCCATCCTCCATCTTGTCGTACTGCTCCAACATCTGGTTTCCTCCCGCGGGGCCGACAGGCAGAATCAGCCGGCCGCCGGGCTTCAGCTGGTCCAGAAGCTAAGCAAGACACGCGGGACATGTGAGTCAACAGGACCAAACAACACGCGTTCACAAACACATTCCAGTCATGTTTTGAAAGATGTAATTGTGTTAAATTTTGGTGAAGAAAGTTCAGTGGTGGCATTCATGTTTTTCAGTGAATTGGAACAACGTGACCTTGATTATCAGCTCTTAAAAAGTTTTCGGAGAGACTCACAGCTTGGGGGACATTGGGTGCTGCTGCGCCAACATGGATGGCATCATAAGGTGCTTCCTCAGGGAAGCCCATTCGCCCATCTCCCACTGAAACACACACAGAGCGAGCGTCCGGTCACCGTCTACTGTTTTATGACACTTAAGTTTTATTTGTCCTTTTTTTTTTCATGGAAAGAAAACATGAGGAACATTGTCGGGCATAAAGACAATCATCATATTTAGATAGGGTATACCATGTTACGGGTCGGAAATATGAGGCCTATTACAGCACTTAAAAAATACTTACCATTTACCTAAACTGACAGTTACTGACTGCAGGCGGCTCAGTCTCGAGCCATTTACAAATAACTACCTTTTTTTTCCGCTGCTACTATAAATATTTGTAAGAGATATCTATCATTTCCTGTCATTTCTTCCGACAGGTCACCCAAGTGAAGGGTCAGTAAGAGAGAATCTGCTGCATGATTTCCCAGATGTTTCTCCAAAACAACTGTATCTTTGGGCAGGTCCAGAAAATGCGATGGTGATTCGCCTCATCATCCCCACACTTCTCCAGCTATTATGCTCCGTAGTCATGAGAGATTCATTTTAAATTTGGAATTAGCGACAAAACGAGCAAGATTTTGCCAGCCAAATTTGCGCCGGTACATAGAGCGAGAAGTAGAAAAGGTAGATTCACACTCGCGGTCTACTTTTATTTATCACCTAGTTGTATCAGCACCACCACCCTCCTGCAGAGCAAGTGAAAGTAGGTACTCGCTGCTCAATTATTTAGTGCTGCACAGCCCCGTCTACTGAGCCACTGTGTGTTCGGTTCCCCACTACAGAGAAGACAGGAAGGACAAAGGAGCATAACACTGTCCCTTATTTTTAAAAGGAACAGTCAGACGACATTTCTGCACATCATTTCTGACAAAAACTAAATGCCGTGAACGAACTGAACTGCTTTTCATCAAAGACATCTTACCTATTAGCTTGATTCTGCCTGATGTTATCAAACTGGGGTCATCTTTCTTCACATTGGTTATCGAATCGTCTACCAGCTCTTTGATGTGATCAATTCCTATAACTTTCCCTTTTGCACCAACCTGTGAAGCACAGAGGGAGCAACATGGTGCTCAGTTCATACGACAATATCACAACACGTCCCATCTCATTTCATGTTGACAGGCCAATCTGTGAAGCAGAAAGCCACTAAAGAGAAATTTTATGTGTTTACCCGTCATGTGTGGCTCACCATTCTTGCGAAGCAAACCGACAGGATCCCACTGCCGGAGCCAACGTCCAGAGCTTTGGCTCCCTCGTACAGCTGGTCGTGTAGAAGCTCCAGGGCGTAGGCGTGCTGGGTGGAGGGAGGGGACGTCAACAGGGACACTGCATTACAACCCATCAGTCAGCATTCATACTGCATCAAACACTGGCTGTGATGAGGCGAGGCCCTGCAGGTACATCTGTGGGGTGCAGCTAGCTGACCAACATTACTACTCGTGTCTTCATTTTCAGTTAGTAGCAGGGAGATTTGACACCATAACAATCAACAGAAATCTATGTAACTGCTTTGATTTGTTTAATTTCCCTTGTAAAAGACAGATGGTGAAAGGGGAGACGATTTGTAATTCTCTGCTTCTCCTTGTTATCTACTGAATGACTGAATGAGAGCACGCTTAAACAAACAGAACAAAAAAAAAACTTCACAGTTGTGATTCACAGGATGAAGAAATGTATGAGAGTGTTTTAAAGTCATACCATGTGTGGGGCGCTGATGGTTGCTTGATAGCCTTTTGGTTAAAAGAGAGATTTTGTTAGTTAGACTGTATTTGGGTCCCAGACTGTGCTGAGTGATGATTGCGTGAGCAGACGTACCTATTGCCTGTGGCGAGTCCATGTACGGATTACTCCTAGAGAAATGGGCTCGGTCTGTGGCCAGCATGACTTCATAGACCTTGTCGGATTTAATAATGCCATTTTCTGCGGATGCAAAAGAGTACGTGTCACTGTGTGTTACGGAAACATTAACAAACACCAGGCAGGAATATATTACATAATCTTGCAGCTGATGCAAATAGAAATGCATGCAAGAAAAACAATATACAGGCGATGAAAGAGGGAATTCAGGGATATTAGGCATTATACAATTACTCTAATTAGTGGTGCGACTGGGGTGTGATATGATATTTCGCGTGATAATTTGTCAACAAGCAGCGCTGCTCTTTATATCCCTTTGTAACTGAGTATCAGACCATTGTGGGCAATTTACACATCAGCGAGCAGGACTGCTGTATGGCAAAACTGAATTTTTATGTGATTTTTTTTATGCACAATTAATCAAAATATTATCAAAAACTTGGGCATGTGCAATATCTAAATCACAGAAGCTGCAATTTTTTGATAAAGGTCAAATGTGACACAGCATGTCATTATGAAAGAGGCAATGTGGGGCTACACAGATGCCTACAAATGATCAAGACATAATGGAAAGTTGTTGTTTGGTACAGACCCCAGCAAAAATCTCAGCATCTTTATTTTTAATGTTTATTTAGTTAACACGAAATGCAAAAAATTTCAATTCCCACTAAAATCACAACTAATATTACAATTGCAATATCTGTCAAATTATTGCAAGATTTTTTTATTGTATTTTTATTTTATTTTTTTTGCATATCCTGCACCCCTGATTTCTTTAGGGATGCACCAACTGTGAAATTCTGGGCCGATACTGGTATCTAAAATAGCAATATATAACTGATGCTATAAACTGATGTTAGCAGCACACAGGCGGGAAGCTTAGCACAAGCGTCAGCGTTTATAGACGAGTCTGGAAGAAATTAAAAAAGCTCTCTAAAGAGAGGGGTTTTAGGGGCTGGGACATAGTGGTTGTGTGTGTGGGCAGGGTAAACAGTCAAAATGTAATCGACAATCTGTTGTTCTGTCTGTAATTTGAAGATGTTGCAAGAAAAAAAGTGATAAATTAGCTTCCTAAAGAAGCAATAGTGTCTTCAGGATAATCCCTCCTAACAGGTTCTTGTAGCAGCTGGTGCCAACGGCAGGAAAAGCCAACGACAGCCGGCGCTGCTCTCATTACAGTCTCCGCTCACCGTCACAGCTATGTGCTGCTTTAGGATACATTACACATGAATCATACGAGCTGCCAGATGGACTCCTACTAGTGACTTCGGGAAATAAAATAAGCCATTCTGGCAGATTTCATGCTGTTTTCCTCCAATTTATAATCTTTCTCACAATTCAGAACTGTCTGTGAAAACCCCCAGGTGAAGCAAGCAAACTATATATTGCTTTTAGGCTATAAACCCACTTAGTATATATATTTTAAAGGCACATTTTATTTTCATCCAAAGCATTACTGGCTGCTAAAAAATTCATGAAGCAGTCGAGGTTTAAAAAAATGCAACTGGGTGAACTATTACAGGCTGTACTGACCAGTCCTGAGCACCGGTCAGGAGGACACAAACAATATAAAAAAAAAAAAACAACAAAAGTTGTGAATTAGCATGCATCCTGAGTGTGACCTGCTTAAATCCACTTTCTGCAAACTGTGGATTAAATTTAAGATATTTGTGTCTGGCAGGCCAGTGTCCAGTGTCAATCAGGAGCAGAAAACCAAGTAGTGACCACTTACAGAACAAATTGAATATTTGCAACAAAAAGCCAACTATAAAATGGCCAATTAAAGGTTTTAACTTGAATTGATTATACTAGTGCCAGGAAAAATGCATTTGCATAATTGGCAGCCTTTATGAGGGGATGCTCCTGGAATTGACTGAAAAGCCTTTCAGTGAAAGACTAATTAACTCGTTAAAGATTTCTAGCATTTTATTATCCTGCATGACAGGGCTTTGCATGCTAAGGAGCTGGTTTCAGCTTCCTTATTTCCACTTTTACCATGTACTATTTCAACATGTGCTCAATAATAAATCGAGACATAGAATCATATCTGGCAAGTAAGACAAAGAAAGGAGAACATGCAAATTCTGCCTTTTGTTAAAAAACAAATGGAGCATGACTGACCGCTGCTCTCTTACCATACAGCTTTTGGCAAAATGTTTGCAGCCAAACTATCTGATGCCCAACTGGACTGCACAGAATATAAATAGCCGCGGTAGATACTTTATACTGAATGTGGATATGCACAGTCTGCAGATATCGTCATGTTGAATATCATTTTGCTTAATGCAAGTTTTCATGTCAGATCAGTTCCTGTATCCTGATGCTCACATTCACACCTACACCCTATTTGGAGTCACTGCATGTCTATGGGAGGAATCAAGACAAAGCTGGTGCTGACATGTGAAAATAGATTTAACAAACTTTAATTTGTGTCATGTCTTAATATTCTTAAATTGAGAAGCTGTGCAGGTCTTAAAAACAAGCTTATTCCTGTGCTAGGATATAATCATTGCTGTAGCTTGTTGGTTAAATCTAGCTTAATATTAGCAGGGAAATCTTATTAAGACAAAGTTAGATACATTTTCTTAAAATTAGATATATTTTCTCATGCAAAACATGCTCAACAAGATTATTTCTTTTTAGACAAAAAATAAGAGCAATTTGCCTGGAATAAGGCTTATTTACTTTCTTGAATTTACTGTTTTGCTGTGTAGGAGCTGTCACTACTGAGTTTTCTCTTACCCACACAATGCACTGTCATCTGTCTGCAGAATAAACCATGTGGCACTGATGACATCGATCACAGTGGACTTAGCACCAGATCGCAGCGGTCTAGCAGGGTGGCACACTGAGTCACAGCCCTGTTTTTCTGCAGAGCAACAGCTAACTGCTGCTGTGACACAGCATGCTGCCATTTTCAATCACCCACTAACAAGGGCACTGTAGAAACTAGCCTAAAAATTACAGCTGTCAGTGTCATTCATGTGAAAGTGAAGTGAACTGCACAGCGACAGTGACGACTGCAGAGAAAAACACTGGCCCTTCATCCAGAATTTATACTCCTCTGGAGTCAGCACACAGGCAGGTAATATAATAACACAGACCATCACACCTTGGAACACAACCCGTTTCAGTGTCTCCCCTCTGTTAGGACGACTGGACTCTGTCCGCCAAAACAACCAGAAACAAGACGGCTTCTCCCCACAGGCCATCGCTCTGATGAACAGTTAAAACAGTCATAAACTGTCCATTACCCTTTAACACCTTAACATCCACTGCCCCGAGCATAGATTTGAATTTTACAGCTTTTATGCACCATTTTGTATATGTACATATTATGTGTCACTGCCAAGATGAATACAGCAATCTATAATATAGGCACATGTATACATGCAAATATGGTCAAGAGCTTAGGTTTTATTGAAAATTTGAGGGTTTAGGTGTCGTCTGCCAGAACAATTTGGAGCGTCAATTAATTTTCTCTCTTTATAGTGTTACTGTAATTATTATTAGGTCAATTTAAAATATGCATGTCATACATATGTTTCCTTGAGCCTCCCTCAGTAACTGAGGAAAAGGCATGACCCTCACTGTGCCATTCATATATCCACATTTCACGGTTTCTGGCCAGGATAAATGGTGTGATTCTTGACGAAAAACATGCCCTGAAACCCTCTTGTGGGTTTTCCAGATCTTAAGATATTAAAAAATAAATATAAAACAGGGTTAATTCAAGTTGAATTTCCCTCCCCAAAGTCAAAAAACACAAGTCCCTAATAATTATTTTTGGCTCCGCTGCGTTGCACCAGCCTCTCCCCTCTATAATAACGAACAGTCCCTTATAGTCCTGTCACATTTTTGCTTTTATTTGTCCAGCTTTGTTGTCCCTATTATTCGCTTTTTTGCTATTCACATGTATGTTATTTAGGAGCAATGCAAACAATCAAGTCAAATTCCTTGTAAATGATCCCGTCATTGACCCCTACAAGTGATTATGATCAATGAATGTGGGCAGGGCAGTTAGCAGCGCTGCTATCGCTAGCTACAACGTTCCAAATGACGCACATAGAGCTAGCAGGCTAAGCTAACCTGACTCAAAACTAAACCTACACAAATAATCTTTTAGCTAAAGGGTAACGTGTATCTTTCATGTTGATGTGTTTTTCTGCAGCGGTACGGGAGGCACGCATCTGCTCCACGGCGTGAGCGTGGTTAGGGAAAGGGGTGGAGAGAGGTAACGCTAGGTCAACAACAACATACCACATAGCTTAGCAACCAGCTAGTCCCTGTGTTAAACCCTCAGCCTGCAAACTCAACCGTTTTCCGGCGACCTGTCCGCGGAGGCGTCGGTGCCGCTGCAGAACAAAACATGAGCACTTACTGCGGAGGTTGTTGACAAGCTCTGCGTGGCTAGCTCCTCCAGATTTCCAGGCCATTATTAAACACACTTTGCGGAGTAAGTAGACAGCAGCTGTCAGTGCCGCGCCTGCGCCGACCGTTTTGCCGAGGAAGCTGACGACCTCCAGAGTAGACGGCGAGGCGGCGGACACGTCACGAGACATCCGAAATGATGTTACTGCGGGGCGGCTTTTCTAACGCACACCCCGGCACACGACAGTGTCATTTGAAAAAAAAAAAATCAAATTATTGTTTTTTTCTTAAAATACAAGCCGCAATTAGGGTTATTTGCACTGGGAAAAGCCACATCGCTCACTGAGTCAATAATCAGATTTGCCGCAGTAGCAGAGACGGTGGCCGGTGGGTGGAGTGAGACACTCGTTAACCTGTGGGCACGACATAGTACAAATACATGGAAACATAGGTTTACAAGGAAACGTTATAGATATAAAGCACCACTGTCGTACATTTAAAAAAAAAAAAAAAAAAAAAAAAAAACAAACCTGCAATGTAAAAATGTTTTGTGAGGTAGTGTACTTAATTCAGCAGAGTAGGAGGGTGGCTGAGGTAAAGTGGTGGACAAGGTACACAACATTTACTTAAGTCAAAATTTAGATAACAACGACAGCAATAATAACAATAACAACAACAACAACAACAATAATAATAATAATAACTTTATTTATATGGCACCGTTAAAAACAGAGTTTACAACGTGCTTTGACAAACAAGGCAAAGCACAAGCAAGAGGAGTTCCTTGTAGAGGTAACATAACTAGGCTATAAGAGCCAAAATATAATGCCGAACTAAGGCCAGACAAAATTTAATGTAAAATTAAACAAGAGAGAAACCGTTACAAAATAAAAATAACTACCAACCCATACCAATAAGAGTAAATACAATTCAAAGAGTATTAGCAGTAAACACTGGCATAATAGCACCAATAATAGATTCAAACACAATCAAGTTGAGAGACAAACTAACTACTCCTGGTCAAATATTACTCCAATGCAAATGAAAGTTGCTAAATCAAATAATTACTTGAGTTAAAGTATTGGTGTGCTGGCTTTTAAAAAAATACTGAAATATTCATGGTGCTTTTTTAGAATTTATTTTTAATCTCAGTACATTCTGTCACAATACATTTGCAGATCCCAGTGACAGCACACTGACTGCACTGACTTGTAGAAACGGTAGAGCGAAACACTTGTTGAATATACTGCAAAGCCTATATTATTGCGCAGGGAAACATACATTGACAATGACACTGATATATCCCTCACAATTTCTAAACAATACTAATGACATGTCACACTGCCTGTGAATATAATCCTTTGAACCGTAGGCCTATTTCTACATGTATTTTGGATAATCTCTGACCTAATACTGAAAAGCAGAGGTAGTCACAAGTGTCCTGTGCCGGAATAAAAGTTCTCTAATAAATGATGAGAGAAAAGTAAGATCAAACTTTGATTGAAGAAATCATTGCAAAGTATAAGATCAAGTAATGAGTGAACAGATACATTTATTCTTTATTTATTAATTCAATCTTGAGTGCTACATTAATGACACCTGAATGAAATAACAGCAATAAAATCATTATTCAGTAATGGTATAATAATATAATAATAGTGTGTAGCCTAATAATACTAAATAATGTTTTATGCAAAGAAGGCCTATTGACTTGAATTCAATCTGAAAGTGTCATATAGCAAATATATGATCCCACCCACACAGTCCCTTTTTCACTCACACTTCACCTGTATAAAAACAAAACAAACAAGTTATTTTGGGAATTATTTTGCTTGTCATCAGAATCTCATCATCTTATAGGCCTATCAAATTTGCTTGATGTAATGATGTTTATTTTTATTGTTCCCCGAGTTCCTGCCTTTGCTTTGTCTGTCAAAGCACTTCGTAAACAGCTGTTTTTGAAGGTGCTTTATAAATTAAGTTATTATTATTATTATTATTATTATTATTATTATTATTATAAGAAATGAAATAATTTGATTGTGCCTTCTACGTAAAACATGGTTATACTTCGATGACATTTAATTCATTTATTTATTTACATGATGATGATGATGAATTAATGATTTTTTTCAATGCTCGGTAATGAAATCAAACAAGTATCAAATACTAAAGGTGGGGCTAAATCCTTATCTAGGAGGGTAAATAGTAAATGTGCGACAAATCGCTGAATTTAATAGTATGACCTTAATGAGCCACCGTAGTTACGTACAAAGTAGTAGGCGCGCGCACTCCGGTGTCCCGTCAATGCTAAGCTAACACCAGCAGTCGTTATTATAGTTTAAAGTGTGCACAACGTTTCTGTTTCAATGGAGAGTATAAATGCAAAGTACGTGTCCCAGAAAATCAGTAAGACCAGATGGCGACCAGTATCACATTCGTCTCTACAGCAACCAGATATCTTTGCGACTGGCTCGTGGGATAACGAGGTTGGCAAGTTGTCAGTTACTGTTATCATACTAATAATAACCAAACTTCATAGAAAAATGTATTAATTTTAGGTTAGTTTACGAATTTACTGCCTCATACACATTGTAACTTTCTAAATACGACTTGAAACGTGTTATGAATCGTATTGTGTATTTTCGGCATGCAACTAGTGCATTAACAAGTGTTAAATTTACTGTAGAGATGGCATGATAAAATAAATTTGTCATTTACTAACAAGGTTTAAAGGCTGACTTATATATGTCTGCTGAGATCCTACCAAATTGGGAGTCTAATGGCAAGTAAAAGACATTTTGCTTGTTTGACTGGTTATCAGAAATGGTCTATTAGATAGTATATTTCCTGTCTTTTATTCTTTGCTTCACATTATAATGATTTAAACGAGTTTCCCCGTTGTGTGTCCATAACTCCATAACAGGACAACAAGATTTCCTTTTGGTCCATTGGGAATCATGGAAGTTCTGGCATGGATGATGGATTTGAAGGAGATCCACAGCTTTTATGTGAACACAAGCACGATGGAGATGTTCTGGACCTTCAAGTAAGACAATCACTCAGAATCCAAACTAATAAGTGCTACTAAAGTGTAGCACTTTAAAGTTACTGTATATGTAAATATTAAAGATTGTTCAGTTGTGCAATTGGCCTGAAGTGGGCACTTTGCAACATGTAATTTAGTAATGCACCAATCTAACTTTTTCTCTTGTGTACCAAGTCTGATAAATCTGATTTACTTGCAATCACAATGTTGCACTGTCTGTTAGCTTTGATTGTTCACAGTCAAAATGTTGCAATGTCTGTTATTTGTCTGTATTCACAACTATGTAGTACTGGTCATTTTTGGTCTGCCATTCGCAATCCACAGTCACTAACCATCTGCATTCTCCACTTTAACCAACCTCAGGATGCAAATCACCTTGTGCAATACTATATATTGTGCAATATGGTATATAGTTTATGCAATAGCTTGCAATACTGTGTATTGATTGTGAAATAATGTGTATAGTCGATAGTGTAGAGTCTGTTGATAGTTGTTTAATTCAGGTCATATTTTGTATTTTATATTCTCCTTTTGATATTTTTTACTGTATGTTTAACGTTGCACTTAGGCGCTGTAACAAGTAAATTTCCTCAGTGTGTCGATCAATAAAGTCTATCTTATGCTATAAAGTACATAATGATGAAATTCATTTGTCACCGTGGCTGTATTTATTGCAAAGAACAGATTGAATGCACAATACTTTAGACGTTGATGTAACATCTTTGTGGATTCAAGACAGGATGTACCAAATGTCTGTAAAACTTTTGTTGTAATAGAAGTTGGTGTACTTATAATACCAGAGCTAATTTCATCTCTCTCCTTGTATGTTTTGTTTTTAAAGTTTCTGGACCAAGACAGAATCGTCACGACATCATCAACTGGAGCAGTCACCATCTACCGCCACCACCAAAAGAGTCAGGTACATGCTGGCAGAGTAATGTCTTCAAAATCCACATTTTTCACATACATTAAGCTCATCCAGTTTATGTAGGAGGACGTCCATAATGAGTCTATAACATGTGGACAAATTACACACATTCACAGCAGTATATTATTCAGAGAAGTAACATGCACCAAGGGTTGCAGTGAGGTGCTAATCACTAGCAGAAATTTGGCACACTCTGTAAATAATATGTATCTTATATATCAATAAAAGAGCAATGCATATTTCTTTCAAGACATTTAACAACCTGTGAACAACCATCCTATATTTTCATATCTTTCTTTCAATTTTTCTTTTTATTTGAGGTTTACAGAACTACAGAAAAAAATATACAGAAAGATACTTACAGTATTTGCAATAATGATTACTTGTGTGATGCAGAATTAACAGTTTACAGCTGCGTAGTAACAGAGTGGTATTTCTATTTCTTCCTACTTTCATTTTTTTTCTCATTGTTTTTGTTAAAAAATAAAATAGAAAAGAAGACTATATACATATATGCATACATACCTACACACACAGAGACATATATGCACAATAACATACAAATAGTATACATGTGCATCTGCTCATCCTGCACTCTGATAAAATGAAATGAAACGTTTGATAAAATTAAACAAAGCAAACTAAATGAAATGCTGTTGGAACAAAAAAACAAAACTGTCAGACTGATATTTAGAGATGGTGCATCTTTCAGCTCACTCTTGTGCATGTCACAGTAACAAACATGGATAACTCTGTGAACATAGAAGATATACTATGCAGGATTTTTACTATAAAGACAATGTATACATTCATGCAGAAGTAATCCCTCACAGTCATCATTTTTAACCCAACAAAAGTGTGTGGTGGTTGTATGTTCTCTGCCTCCTACCTACATTTACTTATTTCTGTCTTATTTTCTGTGTTCAGGACGTTTATAAGAGTGTACCCCCACAGCACCCGGGTGAGGTTGGGGCGTTAAAAAAAAAAAGGTAGTGACCAGGTGCCAGACTGTAATAAGCAGGCATCGTGCAGCTAGGCGAAAGGCAAAACCAGAGTGTATATGGGCTTTTACTTTCACTTTCACTGAGGAGCCTGTTTACAAACAGTAACTGAGAATCCTGTGTGGTATACTTTATTCTCTGATTCAAGAAACATTTGACCCTGTTCTTTGCCAGGAATAACTTGGGGCTAGACTTACCAGGGTTGACCTTTGCCTTCATCTTCCCGTTGTGAGAGGCGTATAAAAGGTACATACCTTGAGGTCATCATGTCCATAAGATGTTATTGATGACTTCGTAAACCGTCATTTAACACGACTGAATTCCCATCGACAAACAAGAGAATGGCCACACAAATGCGTTACAGTTCAAGGAAGTGAATGTTAGACAAACAGGATACATAACATACTTGTGGTCTGGTAAATATTCTAATTGTCCGATGTCCTCTCTCTCGACTGCAGACAATATCAGTTTCTCAGCGCTGGCTAAGAGCACATCGTTACCCTTGTGACAACGCTCCCTGCACTGGTGTTGTGTGCAGCAGCCCTGAGATCGTTACAGTTGGTGAAGATGGTAGGATCATCATCTTCAGAGCCGACCAGGAGGGAGTGATTCGTGTCATAGGTGAGATTAAAATTAAGCAAAATGCACATAACATTACAGTTCTTGGTATATGATAGCATCTTCAGGTCATGTGAGTTGGAAGAGTATAATTTGACCAACACGTTTTGTTTGTTTAACCATTGCTAGAGAACGCAGACAGCAGCACAATTCATGCTGTGACGTACCTGAGGACAACAGAGATTCTGACAGTGAACTCTATTGGACAACTCAAGCTGTGGGACTTAAGACAACAGAGCAACTCGCCATCCCAAATTCTCTCCCTGTAAGATCTCCTAACTTTAACACTACAAAACCTTTCTTAATGTTCATTTTTCTGTGTTGCTCTCTGCTTGGGGCATTCAATACAGGGTTCCCACTGTCATGGAAAACCTGCAGAAGTCATGGAATTTCACAAACTTGTTTTCCAGGCCTGGGAAAGTCATGGAACTAGTAAAATCCTTCAAAGTTTGGACAAGATGTTGATTGTAATTAAACTAATTGCAAGGTTTCCCACACATTAATTTATTAGTGACAGCCATCCATGTATGCCGCGAGGTGGTGTTGTGTTTTAAGAGGGTTTGAATCTGATATTAAGGGAAAAAATAATGTTATGAAAGTGTGATTTAACATTTAGGACCACGAATGCCAAAGTTTCCACACCTATGCCGCACTACTACTGTTGAACTGTACCCCACTGCACCTTTGAGATAATGCAATGTTTGTTTTACACATTATCATGGACATTTTATTTGGGGTCCTTGAGAAGTCATGGAAAGATTTTTAAATTTTATCCAAGGAACCATGAGGCAACCCTCTTTATATTTGGGTGATTTTGATCATGAATTGTTTTCCTTTCAGGTCAGGGGATAGAGTCCCTCTGCACTGCGTGGACAGACATCCGAACCAGCAGCACATCGTGGCCACAGGAGGCCAGGACGGCATGCTGTGTGTCTGGGATGTGAGACAAGGCAACACACCCTTCTCGCTCATGGAGGCACACTCTGCTGAAAGTAAGAGTTTATTGTGCGCAGATGAATTATTTTTTACCAGTTTAAAACATACAGATCGAGTCTGACGTGGTTGTACATAGAGAAAGATTCTCCTTTTGTAATGCTTTGTTTTATAAATGTTTTTCTTTTTTTTCTTTTTTTTTTTCTTTTTTGTTACAGTGTGGGAAGTCCACTTCCACCCAACCAACCCAGATCACCTGTTCACGTGCTCAGAGGACGGTTCACTGCTGCACTGGGAGACTTCCGCACATTCAGACATGCCCTCCTTCTTACAAGGCAAGTCAAGTAACTCTGTTATTTATTTATTTATTTTTGTTATTCAGTTTTTTTTAATTAATTTTGGCATTTTTCTAAACATAATGACGCTTATACTTAATGCACAAATATGAATTATGTAAAAATAAACAGATCCACAGTCAGACAGAAGAAACAACAAGAATAACACAAAATCACACCAAATTAGACAAGTTAAACCAGAAAATAATATAAACCAAAAAAAGAAAAAAAGAAAGAAAAGAAAACATCTATTTTAACAGGCAGCTACAGAACCTCCCCTGCACGCACACACTATCTGATATGAGCCACTAAGATTTGCCAGTGATTCTGTTATTCAGTTTAGCAGCCACCTTTAATAAGACACACAAAGGTTTCAAAGTTAGTTAGTTAGTTAGTTAATTCATTTATTGTCCACAGTGTGGAGATTTGTCTTTGGTCTCATAAAAAACAACAAGCAGAACAACACAACAACAACAACAAGAGAGTGGGATTTACTGATGCTTTTTTTGACAAAGAATTAAACGTTAAAGTCTCTTAAACTTGTGTTAAACTTGTCCTTATTTCAGACTTTTAACCAAAAACCCATGAAAAAAAAAAACCATTGAATTTGAGACGAGGAAACAGGGATTGTTAAAATGTTAACTCATTCCTGAGTTTTAAGACTCAATACTGCACCACTAAATCAGAAATACAATAAAATGCAATTAACATATTTGGATAGTTACTGAGGTTACATCTTTTAAAATAATAATGTTGAAAGTATTGTCATGATTTTAGAAATTCGGTGGTGGAATTTAATTAAATACATTTCAATCAATCAATCAGACTTTATTTCTTATAGCAATTTTCATACAAGCAAAACTACAACACAAAGTGCTTCATCCAATAAAACCAAAATTGTATTTATAATAAATAAATAAAGGATAACATAACAAATAATAGATTAAAAAAAAAAAAGATTTTATCTGCAAATAGTTGCATCAGGAGCTGAAAATGATACATGACAGCACAATCATGTAATAGAGACTGATAGAATCTTAATCGGAGGCCATTTATATATTTAATTTATTAGTCATACAGATACAGAGTTTATCTTTTGGATGTCAGAGCGACCGCAGAAAGACTGAGTCAGCTGCTGTGATACAGATAACCGAGAACTAAAATGTCTTCATGCTAAGGAACAACATAATGCATAATGTGGTATTCATAATAATACTCTAAAATATTAATAAAGATGGTTTTGTAACTATTCTCCAGGTGGCAGGAACAACAGCATGATATCTCGCAGTGCAATGGCCCCGGCGGGAGGGAACCAGTCCCTCATCAGTGCCTGGCTCAGCGGAGACACCAGTAAAGGCCGTCTGGAGACGACTCACATGCTGCCCAGCCAGACGCTGTCTGTCAACAGTTTGGACGTACTTGGACAATGTCTCGTCTGTGGGACCGACGGAGAAGCCATTTTTGTCAATAGACAGGTCCCAGTTTAAAAGAGTTGCGAGAGTGCAGCATGAGATGTGGATGAATGTCTGTTTATTTGCTGTCAATCACAACAGAGGTTTTATTGTCTCGCTTGATCACACAGTGTGCCCAGAATACTGTTTTCAAAAGTGTGCTTATGACATTTTGGTTTTTCTTGTCTGTCATATAATGTTGCATACACACTATATTTGTGCATTTTTGGATGGGTTAATCAGTGGATCAAGGTTTTTGTAGATCATTCCAAGCAGAGTATATCAGCTCTGTTGTGCTTTTGTTTTGTTTTGAAATAAAAGAAAATAAATAAAAAGCCTTTACATAAAAATTTCATGAGTCCACTGAAGTTTTTTTTAAGCAGAAATCCAAGGAAGGGCTCAGGACTTCTTAATGTTTTTTGCCTGGTCACAATGGATGTAGCACCTCCACTGTTTTAGTCTTTATTTAAATGAATACTGTTGCTACAGTTAGTGTATACCTGCTTGTCCACCATTAATCTGTCAAATATTGTGTTACATTTACTTTAAATTACCGCTGCCGAACTTAAAACACTCATGTTAACTAGTGATCAGGCGCTACAGAAAAATGGATGGTCCAAAGGTAAAGCAAAGGAGGATGGGGAAAGGTTTAAAAAAAAATTGTCAAGCTTCATCCGGGTAATTTGTGTAAAGTCTGCAAACTTCACCTAATAATGCGCCAATAGTACTTCCGGTCTGTCTTTAAAAATGACAGTTCTGATGTGATGTAAAAGGTAAATTATGTGTGTTTATTGGCGCTCACTGTCTGACCGAGGTTACCCTGTTTTAAAATAAATTGAGCACAAAAGAAAAATACCACATGGATTTGTATGATTTCTTTCATCAATATTTTTATCCAACCAATTTCTTGCATGTGTTTTCCAGCACTTGATTGCAGCTAACTTTAAAAACTGTGACTTGAACTGTATGTGTCATTCCTATGTTTAGGATGAATTTAAACAGATGAACATTCGCCTAATATTTCTCCCACCCTTGAATATCTATTTAACATTTTGTACATATTGTAAATATTCTTATTTTTATTTCTACTTACGTATATATTGTGTTGTACATATTGGCATCATACACACATTACACATAATTCACATACTAGTTTATGCATTGTATTGTAGCATCTGGTCTTTTTAGCATGTTTTTGAAAGGAGTCAAGAATAACCACTTTGCTCAGTTTTCAAACTTTGAAAGGGTTAAAAAAGTCCTTAAACTTAAAAAAAAAAAGAGTATTTTATTGTGAAATCTACAGTAACCGGAAATGTAATGCGTTTCTTCTTCGTGTGTACCTTGTTGCTGTTGTACTTGTCATCCAGACATCCCAGGAATTCAAAGCGACTAGGAATCAGCCAGCTTGTCACAACAAGGACATTTTGTGTTAAAGTCACGTCTTTGTCGCCGAAAAAAAGTCAAGAAAATATCGTTTGTTGTCAAAACAGGAAAAGTATCGAGGAATGCTGCAGCTACAGTCACTGGTAAGTTGTCAGACGCCGCTAACTGGTAACAAACTGTTGCCAGTTGTGTTCCGAGCTAGCAGCTATTAGCCTAGCAGCAAATGGAGGCCGCGGAGGAACTGCTACGCCGTTTAGTTTAATTTAAAGTGTAGTTTTCATAACTTGGATGTGCAGTTTATGGGTCACCATGTGTCGGAGATATTTAGGCGAACGTGATAAATAACTGTAGCGTAAATTTGACAACGCTCGACGCAAGGGAATTACTATTAAAGTAGCGCTCTATTAGCTTGAGCTGCTAACGATACTTGTTTTGTGGAGGAGTATTTTTTTTTTTTTTATCCCGAGGCACATTTCTATACTTTGAGGCTTTGAACAACACGTTTCAATTAAAGTGAAATGTTAAGCACTTTTTCAGTAAAAGGTCTGCCTCACAATAATGGGAGATAAAATAAGACCTAAGACAGACTGTCGTCATTCATCGATTCAGCGCAGTACATATAGGAACGAAATAATGTCAAACGAAAGGTTGAACAAAAGGTGTAAACAACAACATACAAACACAGGTGCGGAGTAGAGAGATACAAGACAAGGTAGAAACATATGGAATAATAACCTTCAGTACTGTGCAAACGTTTTAGGCCAACTTAAATATTGTTATTTGAACAAGGTTGTAATGATAATACATATTTATTTTTCCGTAGTCTCCTTACATACAGGGAATATGTAAACAGTATTGAAACGCTAATATTAAAAAAAACAACCCAGCAACTTCAACAGGCTAGAGTTTTAAGTATTTAGTATGGCCTCCCTTTCCACACTAAATATTGACTTAAGTCTGAAGTAGGCATTTTGTTCTGACTTCTTTGGTGTTTTAATACATTGTACATGTTCTTTGTATTCTTTTTCTAAAGAGATATATATTATGCCAAAACAGCAAATCTGTGATGGACTCAGGGAGTGATCTAATGATAGTCTAATAATAGTAATCTGAAGTCATCTAATGTTTATCTGAGAGTATCAGTTAATAAATACTTTCTACATCTGTTTTGCTCAACCTGTTTGGCAACATGACATGTGCTCTGTATTCTCTCATACCATATTTCTGTCGGCAGCATGCAGATGTGAAGTCAAGACACCAGAGACCTCTGCCACCCTGCGCTGCCACCCTGGACTGAGTGACACCCTCTTCATCCCCTTCATCGTCATCATACATGCTCTTATATGAAGAGAGGAGAGAAACCCGAAGGATACAGACAAATGAGACCCAAAACATTCCCCACCAGCAACTACAGCGGCAACAGCCAGCAAATGCTGCAGGAAATTCGTAACAGCCTGCGTAACTTGTCCAAACCCTCGGACCCACCTAAAGCGGACATTGGAGGAGCTGGAAAAATGCCTCCTGAGGACCCAAGGCAACAGGGGCGCTGCAGAGACCCCAAACAACCCTACCACAAGGCCTTACAGGAGATCCGCAAATCACTGTTGCCTTTTGCCAATGAGCCCAATACTTCAGGCCCTGAGGTGAACAAACACATGTCGCTGGAACCCCCCTTCGATGAGGTGAGATGAGATTTTGTTTGTTTTTTATTTCTCTCAGGAACATGTTGTTGTGAAAGACTGTGGAGGAATTTCATTCTAAACATAACTTTGTAATAGAGTATAATCACTCAGTGCACTTAGTTTACCGAAGAATTATTTGAAAAATGAAAAGTATGCAAAGTGGAATGACGAGCCTGTGCGGGTGACAGTACAAAAGTAGTTTCTCAGGCGGCAGTTGCCACTTGTTTTGAAACGGTGCATGCAATCCAGGTATGAAGTGGTACAAACTGCAGTGCAGAACCTTTCAGTTGTAAGTTATAGTAAAATTTAAACTGTTGGGAAAACTTAGCAACAAGGTTAATTACTTAGTTTTATTATTCTGCAAAAGTGTTGCCCAAAATGAATGATTTATCAGTATATCAAATCTGAATATTTGAAAAGGTTTCAATAGTCATGTTATGCTGTATTGATACATTGGTACAAGCTGCACTTATTCACTCTCTCTTATTGTTAATATTGTTATGTTTGCTACTAACAGAGAAAAGAAAAATCGCCATTGTGATGTTATACAGGGTTCCCATAGTCATGGATAACCTGTACAAGTCAGGGAATTTCACAATCACATTTTCCAGGTCTGGAAAAGTCATGGAATGTTGTTGTATGCAATGAAATTGTTTGATTAATCCTCTGTGGATAACCTTCCATATAATGTAACATAGTGGTAAATTTATTTTCTGTAGCTGTCAACATAAAGTAACTCTTATTAATTGATACATGACAGTGTTTGTTTAACATCAAATATGTTTCTTCATTTTCTCCCCACGTTGCCTCTCTCTCTTTACATATGGCCATTTTATGAAATTATGTTTGAATATATTTTGAATCTGGTATTCTTAAAAAATGCCCAGAAAGTGTGGCAAGAAAAATATTAGTATGGGTTCTTGAAAAGTCATTAAAAAGTTTGGAAATTGTGTCTATGAAAATGTGTTATAGCCTTGTTGTATTTATCTTTTGATAGTTTATCTTTTAATAGAACATTTTAATTTTTGCTGTCAATGCCAGTTATCCCCCGGTATTGAATATGGTATTGAATACAGTATTTTTCAAGATATTGAATCAAAGTTGGAAATTCCAGTATTGTGGCAGCACTATTCTGCAACTATTTTGACAGTTGACTGAGTTACAAACCTCCAATCATTCTTTGATTACAGTTACTTCAGTGTGAAGTTTTATATGAGTGTAAACTGAATATCTTTGGACTTTTTTTTACAAGTTCATTAAAAAAAGCTTATAAAATCAAACAAACGGCAGGAATAAAGTGTAGGAAATAAATCAGTGATTAACACTTAAAATTAAGACTGTAATTTTATTCCAAATTAAAACCCAGATTAAAAAGATATGTCTTTAATTTACTTTAAAAATTACAGAGAGAGCTGATCTCTAATAACCCAAGGCAGTGCATTCCACAGTGAAGGGGCAGAAAAACAGACAGCAATCTTACCTGAACTCTTATGAGACACATGAGGAACATTTAAAAGTAAAGTGGTGGAGGGTCTTAGTGATCTGGCTGTAACATAAAATGAAAGAAAATCCCTGATGTGTGGAAGGGCAGGGTAATTTAAAGCCATGAAGACAAGCAAAAGAACCAAACGATTAATTGAGTGATGAAGCAAATGATGTTTGAAAAATCGACTTAAGAATAATTATTTGCACCTTTAGCCCACAAACATGATTTTTGAAGACTGCAATGACACAAGAACGCTTAGGCAAAATAATCAGTCCTATATAAAAATCATTTACAGTTAATTTGCATTGTCACACTTTGATTACACAGACTATAAATGTTAATTGTCCTTTTTTCTTTTAAACAGAGCAACAGTCGCAGTATGGGGGCAGTCATAGACTACACGGGTAAGGTGATCTACCAGGACCCCATGAGGGAACAGATGGCTGTTGCCAACCCCAACACTACAGGTCTAAAAGCCCCAGGTACGTAACTGTCCACTGGGACTAAATGCTGAGTTTCCTCTTTTATTTTCCATCCAGGCGT
This sequence comes from Plectropomus leopardus, assembly GCF_008729295.1. Classification (NCBI taxonomy): domain Eukaryota; kingdom Metazoa; phylum Chordata; class Actinopteri; order Perciformes; family Serranidae; genus Plectropomus; species Plectropomus leopardus. The sequence goes on from NC_056478.1 coordinate 20,889,246, forward strand.
GTTCATTCAACCTTGACATTGTTTGCAGGATTTGGGACATTTGCTTAAAGAAATGACAATACATGCTGACAAAAAGAAAATGACTCATTGCATTATGTAATGGAAGAGGTGGACTGGAATTTTGGTTTTTGTTTTCATTTATAATGACAGAAGCGGTACACCCAAGGAAGGACATTATAGTATGTTGGCAACAATTGTCAGTATCAAAAGTGTGTTTTGGAGTCCTGGACCTTTATTAAAGTACGCTCAAACAACTCACTGTTTCTTTAAGTGTCAGTTTCAGATGGATTTTGTTTTTCTATTATTTTAGCTACAAGGATTCAGCGATATAAGTAATAATCTTTCGTTTCATCCCTTCACCTTGACTTGAATTTGTGCCTCCACGCTGTCCATCCGTCCCATTCTCGTGAACACGATGTCTCAAGAATGCCTGTCAGGACCTTCCTTAAATTTGGCACAAACGTCCAGTTGTACTCAGCAATGACGTGATTATTTGATTCCGAAAGTCATAAATCAAGGTCACATGTTTTTGCCCAAAACGCAAGAATTAGTTCGCCAATTAAAACAAAATTTCACACAAATATTCATTGAGATAAAAGTGCTTACATTTTACATTTTTACTGTGAAATCATAATGTGGTGCAAAAACACTTTTCTCGCCATTATTCAACATCATATCTCAGGAACAGAAGGGGCAACTTTTGGTTAACTGATACTGAATTGTCGACACTGATCTTGTGTCCACCTTGAAACTGCACTGATTGAATAGATCTTCTGTGCTGTCTGGGGTTAAGACGTGTGAAGCATCCATGTTTTCACAGACATGGATGTACACTGTAACTTCAACTTTCATCTGTGGAGGTGCACAACTGCAAGGTGGTTGTTCTAGTTCTGTTATTTTTTGTGTCAATAGGAGCTCACATCCAGCAGGCTGTGCTGAGGAGGCCGAGCTGGAAAGGCTCTAAGGAATCTCTGGCTCCTCGACACGGTCCTCTTATAGTTGATGGAATGATGTACCGCTCAGACAGCCCTGGACCGCCTCCTGCCTTTCCACAGGGTCACCCTGCTAACAACCAGAGAGTTAACCCACCACTGCCGCCTCAGGTGCGCAGTGTCACACCTCCACCAAACCGCGGAGCCATGCCTCCTGCATCATCCTGGGACAGCAACCCATCAAGTAAGCGTTGCTCTGGCAACATGGACTACCTGGGGTCCCGCATATCTCCCGTACCCCAGGGGGCTTGGCCTGATGGCTACCAGTCGTCAGCACCTCAGAATCAGCGTGGGATCAGCCCAGTGCCCGTGGGCCACCAGCCCATCATAATGCAGACCTCTGGGGGGAATAAGTTCACCTTCCCTTCCGGCTGGTCTCAGAACGGCTCCCCTCAGCCAGACTACATGGCGGGGGGCAGCAGACAGCCTCCTCCTCCGTACCCGGTTAACCAGAGCAGCCGGCACAGTCCCACTGACCAGCAGATGCAGTCAGGAGGACCTGCATCTTCTCCCTCTTACCTAAACGGTGGAAACATCCCTCAGTCCATGATGGTTCCCAACCGGAACAGTCACAACCTCGACATGTACAACATAGGTCCTCCTCAGTCCTGGTCCCAGGCTCCTCTGAACCCCAGTCAGTCCCAGTCTTCCTCTGGCAACAGTAGCAACCAGGATCTGTCCCCGTCATGGCAGCACAACGTGCCGGGCCGCTCTAATTCTTTTAACAACCACCAACTGAACAGCAGAGCACCTCACCAGTCCAGCTCCCAGCCCTCTGCCACCACTGTCACTGCCATCACCCAGGCTCCCATCCTGCAGCCAGTCAAAAGCATGCGTGTCCAGAAACCTGAGTTACACACTGCAGTGGCTCCCACACACCCTCCATGGATGCAGCAGCCTCCGCTGCCTCCAGCTGCACCTGCTTACCCAGAACCCTCAGCCCCTGTGCCTCAGATCCCTGTAGCAGAAGTCCCCAGCTACCAGGGCCCCCCTCCGCCCTATCCCAAGCACCTCCTCCAGCAGCAGGCTGCACCCTGCCCCCCTGCTTACGATCAAGGGGCAAACAAGCTTAGCACAGGCAGGGAGGAGCACGCTGAGAAGGAGAGCAGTGGTGGTGACAGCTCCAGAGACAAGACGACAGAAAGCTCCGAAAGCAGCACTGCAACAGATGGGGAGAAGATTCAAATCACAACATCGCCCGTTCCTGTCCGCCGCAACAAGAAAGATGAAGAGCGGAAAGGGGAGTCTGGAAGAATCGCACTGTACTCCCCACAGGCCTTCAAGTTCTTCATGGAGCAACACGTGGAGAATATCCTAAAGAACCATCAGCAGAGGATTCGCAGGAGGAAGCAGCTGGAAAGTGAGATGCAGAGGGTGAGAAGATCAACAACCGTAGTCACAAAATTTTCTTAATGAATTCACTGTAGCTATAAATAAATCTATTCCACTTTTTACTATTTAAAGAACTACCTTTCACTCTTTCTGAACTTCCTTCTGTGCTATCTTGTCATTGCGATATTGTGTCTGTCTTTTTCATGCTGTTGTATTTTTCTTAGCTGTTCTTTCTCTTCTTTTCTCTCCTTGCTGTCACTTACAGCTGAGCTAAAAGGTAAAGGTATCTCTGCTGTCCTGTGACACAAAATAGTCCACACACACCAGTTGTTCAAGTAAGCTGTTGTTGAGAGACAGGTCTTTGTATTTTAAATGTAAATGCAGCATGTCGGCCCCAGTGGCTGAAGGAGATGCATGCCACTCCATCGCACTCATGTCACTGCTTGTGCATCTTTATTTTGGACATAAGTGATTATTAACACGGTATGTTTGCATTTAGGGGTGGACGAAATGGCCAAAATCTTCATCACGATTTATGACATTTCATATCACAGTCACCATGTATATCACCATACAGTAATTGTTCTGGAAATTCAAATAAGAAACCGCAACTTAATCACGAATAAAAAAATCACTGCCTCACATAAAACATTTGATTTTAAAACGAAAGACTTATTACTTAGTTATTTGTAATTACCAGCTGTCCAGTCCAGCTGAGTAGGTGACAGTATTTCAAGCTCTAAATGGCCGATTGTTGTCATTAGTTACACTAAAGAGAAGTTTTGTTATATAGCCAACATTTGATGTTAGAATAGAAAAGAGAATATGTCTTTATTGTCATTGCACAAGTACAACGAAATTGAAATGCATCCTTATAGTGCAAGAGAGATATCATAAACCTACTAAGAAAAACTACAAAAAGGTACCAATCTAAAAGAAACATCAAACCGCATCTTTTTACTCTCTACTGTAACTTCTACACTTTATCCATTGACTCCAGTGTTGTGTTGGTGACTTTTTCCTGGTGGCTGTTGTGCATTCAGCTTCATCGCTACCTTAGTTAGCTTGTTTACTATATCAGGTGATTATCATCTTTACCTTAAATGTCCCATGAGGCCCTGTTCATTTCTAACTCTATATGGAAAAACAGGAGTGAATAGTCCAATATTTGTATTGAACAGCCAAATCTGACTTAAATGACAAAATTCTGCGATGGGTACAGCCTGACCTACTGATTTGCGACATAACTCTCGTGGCTGAAGCGATACTGCTTAATCTTTGCCAGTGGACACATTTCTACCATCGCGACATATATCACCATATCGCCCAACCCTATTTGCCCTTCTAAATCATTTTAAATGCATTTTGCACTGGTTTCTCAGAGTTGATTCCCTTGATGTCAGTTTATGTCTAACCAGGACCACGTATTTGTTCTTATTTACCTTTTATTTTTTTGAAACTATGCGGGCCATTAAATCACTTCTGACTGTCTTGTGCTCAGGTGGGTTTGTCCTCAGAGGCTCAGGAGCAGATGCGTATGATGCTCTGCCAGAAGGAGTCCAACTACATCCGGCTGAAGCGAGCCAAGATGGATAAGTCAATGTTCAAACGAATCAAGACCCTCGGCATCGGAGCCTTCGGTGAAGTGTGCTTGGCCAGAAAAGAGGACACAGGAGCGCTCTACGCCATGAAGACGCTCCGTAAAAAGGACGTGCTGCTGAGGAACCAGGTGGCCCACGTCAAGGCTGAAAGAGACATCCTGGCTGAAGCTGACAACGAGTGGGTGGTGCGTCTCTACTACTCCTTCCAAGACAAGGACAACTTGTACTTTGTCATGGAGTACATCCCTGGAGGGGACATGATGAGCCTACTCATCCGACTCGGCATCTTTAAAGAAGAGCTCGCCCAGTTCTACATTGCAGAGCTCACCTGCGCTGTGGAGAGCGTCCACAAGATGGGATTCATCCACCGAGACATCAAGCCTGATAACATCCTCATAGACAGAGACGGACACATAAAGCTGACCGACTTCGGCCTTTGCACCGGCTTCCGCTGGACACATGACTCCAAGTATTACCAGAGTGGTGGGTATCACTTTATTAATGTCAAAATGTGCATCCAAAATATTAAATTCATCTAACAAAAAAAATGTCTGAACTAATTGGCCTGTAGTATAATGGATCTGAGGTATTTTAGGTAAAAAAAAATATAATCACACTATAGCACTTACATTAGTGATTAATTTGCCAGATATTTCCTTAAGGAATTGTTATATAAAATGTCAGAAAATGGTTTAAAAATGCACACTTCACTTTCCCAGAGCCCAAGTTGATGTATTTTACAACATAAATATAAAACATATATCATAGCTGAAAAAGAACAAACAACAATTCACATTTGAGAGGCTGCATCTGGTGAATTTGGGAAAATTTTGCTGTAAAATATTTGAATTTACTTGATTATCCTCTAATTTATTTTCAGTGTATATTTTCAGCTGTAATTCCTTCCTCGGCACTCTGATGATCTGAGTTTATAAACATAAATGCTGTCCTCACTGTTTTAAATATAAAGGGCACAATGCCAGAATAGAGCGAGGTATTTATGGTATTAAGCAGTGACCGTCCCAAAAGTGTTAAACAGAGTGTCCAAGTAGTTTAATGTCTTAAAGGGACAGTTCACCCCCAAATCAAAAATAGACGTATACCTGTAGTGCTATTTATCAATCTAGATGCTTTGGTGTGAGTTGCTGAGTGTTGGAGGTCTATATGTCTACCTTGTCTTGAATGTAATGAAACTAGATGGCACGAGCGTCTTCCTCGTTGGCTAATTTTGTGGTGCCGGGAGAGCTAGCAGTAGATGCACGCTTCCTTCTTTGCAGTGGTACGGTTAGCAGGTGTAGTTTTGTGGAAAGAAAATAGCTCCTACATGAAAATGGCTCACAACAAGGTCTGGATTATCTTGAGTGACCTGGTCATGGTTTCTAGAGGGAACTCGCGTTTGTCAAATGTAGTTTTTTGGCGCTCTGAGGACTGCAAGCTGAGTGCCATCTAGTTCCTTTATATTGGAGAGAAGGCAGACATCTCTATGGCCCACTCTGCACCTCACGCCAGATCTATCCAGACTGATAAACAGCACTACAGGTAAGAGGAAAAATAAGTTTATTGGATTTTGTGAAGTGTTCCTTGAAGGTGTTTACTAAATTTATGAAGCAATCGGTATAAAATTCATAAATAATTAACACAGTCATCTTGGTGAGTGTTTATAAAGTAGAAAGTCTAATTTGGAGCTTCAGCTTGTCAAAATTAATTTTCCTGCTCCTGAACTTTTGGCTTGAAAATAGTCATATATTTGCAGTTTTAGTCCAAAAAACAACTATTGCCTTTCAAAAATCCAGATTCTTGAATCCCCTCGGAAGACACAGGGAGACACAGGGAGACACAGGGAGACACAGGGGCTGATCAGTATAATGAGCTAAGTAACGAGCGCTGTACTTTGTTGTCTCTTTCCAGGTGACCATGTAAGGCAGGACAGCATGGACTTCAGTAAGGAATGGGAAGACCAGGCCAACTGCCGCTGTATAGACCGCCAGAAGCCTCTGGAGAGGAGAAAGGCCCGGCAGCACCAGCGCTGTTTGGCACATTCACTGGTGGGAACGCCTAACTATATTGCACCAGAGGTGCTGCTCCGAACAGGTACAGTAGACTGCAGCGGGAGGAAATTTAATTTATTATTTTTCCCCCTCCAGAATTTATATTGTCTTGTTTGATTAAAAAGAGAAAGCATACTTCTTTACAAACAAGGTTCCCACAGCACTTCTGCCTTATGGAAGGGGCATACAACTTTTTAAGTTGGCTGTTTTTTTATTTTTATTTTTTTTAATTTTCATTGATTTTAAATAAAACATGCCTTCCAAACCTGCAGGTTTAGGAGGCATGTTGTGGTGTTTTTAGTATATATATATATATTAATGTTCCTGGTGATTTTCATGGAAAACTAATAAGTTATGTCAGTTTTCTTTTTTCTTTAGAATTAGGTTTTTAGAGAAAACATAAAAGGTATTTGTCGTTTTCTTTCTCTTAACATTTATTTTTAAAGAAAACCATGGGATTGGAAGAAATGTGTTCTTTTAAAAAAATAGTTATATTCAGCAATTTGTTTTTGATGATTTTTTTTGTTAATATTTTAATTATTTTAATTTTAAGAAAATGGTTTCGAATGCATGATTTCTTGAAAAACTGCCAAAAGTGCACAGCTTATCATAGCCAGAAACTGTAAAAAGAGAAAGTATAGTTGGATTTTCACATTTCTGGCAGTCCTTGAACACATCATTGGGGATGCTGAAATTATGGTTAAATCTTATATGTTTGAAAAACGCTGGGCAAGTGGGGCAGGGAAAAAAATATTTTGAGTCCTTGAAAAATGTCAGAAAAGTTTTTAAATTTTGTCCATGAAAATATGTGGGAACCCTGTACAAAACTGACTATGTGCTTTAAAAGTCTGCTGAGAGATGTTGCAGTGTGATTGACGTAAACATGTCTCCTCAGGATACACCCAGCTCTGTGATTGGTGGAGTGTCGGTGTCATCTTGTATGAGATGGTTGTTGGACAGCCTCCCTTCTTAGCGACCACACCCCTGGAGACACAGATGAAGGTATGCGAAGCACCTGCAGTGAAATGTAATGCATTTGCAGACTACATTGTTTCTTATTGTTGTTTCCGCTGTCAAACACCAGGTGATAAACTGGAAGAGCATGCTACACATTCCCCCGCTGGCCAAGCTCAGCCCAGAGGCATCGGATCTCATCATTAAACTGTGCCGCAGCCCCGAGGACCGCCTTGGCAAGAATGGCGCAGACGAAATCAAAGCTCATCCTTTCTTCAGGACCATCGACTTCTCCAGCGACCTACGGCAGCAGGTGGCGCCATATGTCCCCACCATCGCTCACTCCACGGACACCTCCAACTTCGACCCTGTGGACCCGGATAAACTGTGGAGCAGTGACAGCGATGGCGAAGACAACGTCAATGATACCCTCAACAGCTGGTTCCGCAATGGCAAACACCCCGAACATGCCTTCTACGAGTTCACCTTCCGTCGCTTCTTTGACGACAACGGCCACCCGTACAGCTGCCCCAAACCCATTGAGTATGAGGGTTACAACGGAGACGAGGCGGACTCAGAGGGCCCGGTGCAGGAGGCAGCTGGTAGCTCAGCGACTCAGGGCCGAGACCTGGTCTACGTTTAGCACCTGAGGCTAGTTGAGCTGCTTGTAAATAACGAGGTTTTGGAGGTTGCTTGTGTGTGTGAGAAGGGGAATGCAACGGTAAAGCATTTAAATCCTTGAACATAGGATAGTATGTTTGTAGGAGCAGTCAGAACACGGTCACATTAACAGACTTTGATATCGAAACTCTAAGAGCCTGTTTACACCTGGTATCAATCTGCGTATCCGGTGATCAGAACACAAGTGGACAGCTGAGACACATCCTCGTTCACATGGGTGGCTATTGTGCGTCTCCAGTTGACCACTTGTGTTCAGATTCCACTACTACCTATGTCACTTATGCTTGAAGGTCATGTGGCCTCGCAAACAGTTTTTACGTCCACACTGTCACTAGCTGCTCATTAGTTATGTTAGCAGTTGTAACCGTACAGCTGGAGATTGCTGTCGGCAGAATTCAATACGTCTCCATCCGTAGGGCAAAACGATGGACATTCAAAAGTCCACCTTTGTCCAACTCATCTTAAAATGAGCTTGTGTGTGCATGCAGGTTTTTTTAGACATGAGTAAACTCACTAAAATAGGCGTTATTGCCAGTAGACAAGAGCTGTGTACAAGTACAAGATTCTGCAGCAGACAAGTATGCCTCTGTGTGTGTGTGTTTTTTGATGTCACAGACAGGTGGGAGAACAGGAATACAATAGAAAGCAGCATGGACAGAGGTTTGTGAAAACTTCACGGTTTACTTAAATATCCATACTTCAACCAGTCTCTGTTTCAAACTCAGTGCAGACTAATTTGGATGGACGTTTCGGTGGAGCTTAGGAAAAGATGGGGGTAATTATTGAAGGCCCACCATTACATTTTGACAGTTCAGGGGCTAGAAGGAGTGCATTCACCCCGGTGTTGTGTTTCCATCACTGCCTGAGATGATAAATACCCATGTGTACTGTAGAGTCATTTGACCCGGGTGTGAATGCTGATTGTACACTTTCCATTGCATTAAAAAGACAGACGTTTGCAGGTGTTAGCAAGTTTCTTGTGTTGTGGAACGGAGGCTTTATAGAACTTTAGTGCCTTATCACCAAAGCAACCACGACGTCCTGCACTTATCACAGTCCTTGCAGGGGCGCATCAGGATGCATTTGCTTTTAAGGTTCATTTATGTTTGATGCTAGATGCGTATCTGGACATGGATAATGATTGATTTAACAGATTTTTATTTCAAACATTTAAAACAAACAAAACTCAGTGAATACATTTTAATAAACAACAAAAATTAAATCTTACCCTTTGAAAAGGAATAGGTTGAAGTATAAGCTCACTATGTCCTACCTCTGTTCAAGCAAATACAACTGTAGGAGACGCCGAAGACATTTCTAAAACTTGCGAAACGGTACAAATCCCTAATATATTGAAAATAATTCAATGGCCTTACACACCCTCGCCTTCTTCAAGGCTGCCTCCTTAAAAGCTACATTAATATGATTGCCTGAAGCTCCTGACTTTGCCCTCTAGTCCCATCTAGTTGCTGTAGCTATCAAAAAGGACACATGGAATTATAAAAGCAGTAAAATTTATGTTATTTGAAACCGATGCATCTATTTTTGTGCGTAAAGGGAGTATCAGTGAGTCCATTCACAACTTGTGTGTGTTCAAATGTGTCCCAGACCTCCTCTGCAAGTGGTTTCAGTCACTGATTCATAATTGCGTCTTCGTTGCCGGTAACACTTATTAATATCAGATGTAAACAGGCTCTAAGTTCACACTACAAATTAAAGGAATAGTTTTGCATTTTGGGAAAACATGTTTGTTCGTTGTCTTGCCATGTGTTAGATCAGTACCACCTTCATGTTTGTACGATAAATATGAAGCCACAGTGAGCAGTGAAAGGATCTGGTAGGGAGATTTTTGCACAGCTGGATCATATAAACCAGACAGACGTGATGGTGGTTTCAATCTGCTCATCCAACTCTCAGTGAGACAGCAAATAAGCAAGTTTTTCCCAAAATGTTGCTTTTAACGTATGAAAGGTACGCTGTACGATGTTTGTTGCCTGAAGAACAGGAAGCAGAATAAAATCAGGGTGCTCTCTTATCGCAAACTCCCCTTAAAGCCTTAATTTATTTAAGAAACTTGTAACTGGTGAAGCTAGTGTAGATGCTGTTTGAGTGTGGGAATTTTCGTTGTTGGAATTACATTTATCGGTTAAAAAGAAAATCGTCTTAATTTATATTTTAATGTCTGTTGCAATGGGGATTTAGTGTTGTGACTCGTAGAAATTTGCAGGGATAAATTGCTCTAATTATTCATTGCTGTGCCTTTTTGATTTTTTTTTAATCTTTCACCAAATATAAAGAGGGTTAATAATCAGACTGGCATTTAAAAAAATAAGAGTAGCAGTAGCTGATTGAACTACAGTAGGTTTTTGTTTTATTTTTCTAATTTATAATTAAAATGTATTTATAAATTAAGTTGTATACAGTTGATGTAAATACTTTTCTTCTCCCTGTCAGCTGATTTTTGTTTTCTTAGGGCAGGCCCTCGTCAGTGTCCACTACTGCTGCCGTCTTTAAATATGTTGTCTCTCTTTCACCCAAAAACCTAAAAACACTAATTCAAAGGACCTTGAATAGATTTTTTCTTCTTCGCCATTCAGACTTTATGCTTGTCTCTCAACCAAAGCACTAAATAGATGGGTTTTAACTTTTTGTGTTTTATTTTTTGCAATAACCCACATGTAAAAAAATAATGTACACAAGAATTTAAAATTAGTTTTTGTGGCGTTATGACACTATCAACCAGACATGACTTGTCTTAAGGCACCTAACCACTTCATCTTGTAGTACTCTACATTGTGGAGGATCTGGGAGACACCTTAAAGCTTAAAACTCAGTTCCTTAAAAGTTAATGTTATTTCCTGACTTTGAGAATCACTACAGCTGACTTTTATGATGTTGAATTTATTGTGTTTCTGTGCTGATTTGAGAAAAAAAAGAAAAACTGGATTGATGGACTGACTGTGAGAGAGCTGCTCTCCATCACATATCACAATGATTTTGTAACCCGCTGTACTTTGTGTTTAGCAAAAGATCTCTGAATGTAGTTATGGACTTCATGGTGACCACTGGCATTCTGCACTGGTTTTGTGTTTTCATTGTAAGTGAGAGAATTTTATTTTTGTGTACATTGTTGCTCTAGCAGGTTGGGTACAGGGAAGAGGGTGTAAAATAAAGAATGTAAAGAACAAAACATGTTTTCCATGCACACCCCCTGTGTTGAATTTTTGTTAGTATCATAACAGACTGGAATGGTGATTTACATGAGGGCTGCAACTAATATGTATTTTCATCTTTTATTTTGCATACAAAACCAACAGCCAGTAATTATTTTCTCGATTAATCAATTTGTTGTTTGGTCTATAAGAAGTAAAAAATGGTGAAAAATGACAATCAGTGTTTCCCAAAGCTTAAGATGACATCCTCAGGTATTTTCTTTTTCCACAGCCCAAAGATATCCAGGTACAGAAGTAAAGAAACTAGAAAATATTCAACTTTAAGAAGCTAGAGTCAAATACATTTTTATTTAAAAATACTTAAAAGTGCTGTATATGACTATAAAGAAAGATTTTTGATTGTTGAGTCTCATTCCCAGGTTTGTCAAATACTGACACTTTGGGTTGGTAGTAGGACCAAACCTGACATCTCTCGTCTTTTTTGTGCTTATTTTCAGCTTTTTCTTCTGATTGTTTTTTTTTTTTTTTTTTAATTTCTTTGTAATATTTTGGCCATGTTTTATTTAATTGCTCATTGCCTTCTCCCCATATTTTTGCAAGAAATCAAACAAATTTGCTCAAGTTTAGTTGATTAGAGTTAATCATCTCAAAATCAGATACCAACTTAAATGTAGTTCCGACCAAGCAATGTGATTGGACAGGAGGCACTCGTGAGCAGAGCAGCACTGAGACTTTTCACTCTGCATGTATCACTCCGCTCAGCAGGTGTTCGAAATTACGTTAACCGTTACTTAGCTTACAGTAGGTCGTCGTAACAAACTTTTCACCGTAACGCCATTCAACATATTTGAGCCTACATAAACTACATGTGAGTTAAATTATGAATAGTTCTCAGAAAAGTACGAAGCGAAGGGAAGAACCCCGGATACTTCACTGCAAATCTCCAGGTATGTTTGGCTAACCCTAACATCAGCTAATGTCATGTCTTATTTTGTACACAACCCAAAGATGCTCAGTCAGAGAAGTAAAGGAGCTAGCAAATAGGCTACGGTGTTTTAATAAAGCGGGTTTTTCCCCTTAAAAATTACTTTGAGATGCTGTATATAACTGGAAAAATATTTTTGAGTCTCTTTCCCAAGTTTTCGTGTCTCTGACCAAATCACAGCCGGGGAACAGTACAACAGCACCCTCTCTCGTGTCATTTTTAAAAAGCTAAAAAGACAGAAAGCTATGGGTGAAAAGTCCATTTAGATTTCCAGTTTAAGTTGGTACATGTGGGAAAAAGGGTTAAAGGAAGTTCTGTATTCACCAATGGGGGGAGAAAATATATTAACGTTTGGTAAAAAGTTATTAGTTATCAGCTTTTGGGTCAAACCTATGAGCCACTTCCTGGGTACATACAACATACGAGTTAATAGATAACGTGTTTTTTTTTAATATGTGAAAACATATGCCGATCTTTCAAATGATAGAATAAAACTACATAGAGGCATATTTTGGGAGATCAAAAGCTGAAAACATAAACGGGAAAAGGGCTTGACTCTTACCTTATACTGTAAGAATCTCATATAAGGCTAAAGGAGTACATTTACACAAAAGATACCCTGCTAATTGCCTTATTGCTAAATTCACAGACACCGGCACTTCCTGCTCCTTTTGCAAACATATCAGATAAACTATTACACATAGCTTTTTTTTTTAAATGTGAAATATCCAAAAAAAAAATTTGGACAGATTTCACTTCTTTGAAACCTCTCACTCAATCTACTCCTTTAACCTCAGGGATATCATCTGTTATGATCATTCAGACAATAGAGCTCCTGAATTAATGTTGTTATTCCAAACGCTAAATTTGTCATTCAAGAACAGATATTCTCAAAGTCACATCTTAAGTTTGTATCTCTCCTCCTGGAACAAAAAGCTCACCTTCAATCACTCAGCATAATAAATAACAAAAAAAATGTAAAGCTTTTGGAAAATTATGCTTTTCACTTTCCCAAATCATCTGACTGAATGTACCTCTATATTTGTATGTTTGTACCCCTGTTTATCTAACTTTTTATATGCTTGGTTTCTTTTTCATTTATATGTATTTTCTTGTCTGCTCATTTGTCAGTTTCATTTTTATCATTTGTATTCCACATTTATGCTTGCATCTTCCAGATATATTGTTTTATATTACTATCATTTTATTATTGTTGTTGTTTTATTTATTTTTTAACCGGTGCTGTACCTTTTGTACCTGATGTTTTCTATATGTTTGGTTTGTCCATTTAAAAAAAAATAATATGAAATAACTGGACCACAATCTTTGTGACATGTAAACATTAAAACAACTTAACTTTGTCGTAATAAATTACTGTAGATAGTTCAGACCAGCAGCCATCAGGGGGCGCCATGGAAAGACAGGATAAGTTCTGTGACAGTTGACACCTGATAAACCAGTGTCCTGCTTACTGACTGCTCGAAACTCCCAAAGACCCTACTGTACTAGTATACTAATATCATAAATATGTGTATCAACTGTTGTTGAGGCAACATGGTCTGAAGATTTATTAGCTCAGTCTATACATATTTTCTCAGTTTCTCCAAACTGAGTAGCTCCTTTATTTTTGTTGTAAATTGAAACAGTGGAATCTAAGTATCCAACATCTCAGTGGAAAACATGGTTTTAGTCTTAATGCTGGCACTTTTGAGCAGTGGGGGGATGTAACTAAGTAGCTTACATTTACTCAAATAACAGTATTCGAGTACCCAGTGATGGAAAAAGTATTCAGATCCTTTACTTAAGTAAAAGTACTAACACCACACTGTGAAAATACTCTGCTACAAGTAAAACTCCTGCATTGAAAGTGGTAAAGAAAGTAAGTATAATCAAGATAATTGCTCCACTGCCTTTATCTGAAAACTTTAGTAAGTAGTTACTTTATAAATTGAGATTTTAGCATAAAATTGTTTTGTTAAAAATTAAGCTTCCCCAAATACTCTTACTAGTGACAGAGCATTTTTACAGTTTGGTATTATTAATTTTACTTTTACTAAGTGCAGGATGTGAATACTTCCTCCACCACTGATTTTGAGTAATTTGTTAATTTTTCTTCCATTCAAGTTCAACAGTGCAACATCAAAACACACAAGTGTAAGGTGCAGTTGTAAGATTTGTAAACTTTATGGGTGCATTCACAGAAGTCTACGAGTGCTGAGGTCTGTCCAAATCCACAATTCATCCAGCCTACAACGAGCTTCAAGTGGAATTTCTGCAGACTTTTATCATTTCCGCTCAGAGTGCAGACTTAACCAGACATTGCAGGTTTAATTATCTACAGTTCATAGCAATACAGACATGATGCTCTAAATTTTTCCAATTAAATAAAACGACAAAAAAAATATGAATTGCTGCATTAAAACTTAACTTAAATCATGTGGGCCAGAAATAATATTTAATTACATCATCAAATAGATAACACAAATATGATATGCAAATATGTAGAAGTGTAGGTAATCAAAATGCTTTTTTTACTGCAGCCTACCCGAAAGGCTAAAAACTGTGGTGTAATATAGTGGCAAAGTGACTGAAAAACATCCAAGGAAGGTCTTCAAGTGTCAGTACTGCCCAATTTATTTAGCCATAGTTGCCTTATTTACAAATATTTCTGTATTAAAATATGTGTAGACTATATGTTGCTCTGTAATGTGTGAATATCATTTTGTTCAGTCAAAAAAAAGCCTGTACAGGGATTTATATCTTATCTGCTGGGACAGATGAGCAGACAGAGTATGACAGCAGTTATCACAATGGACATGAATGTAGTTGTAACTCAAACATTTCCATGGCAACGAGTGAAACAGGCCCGAGGCCTTTTTATCAGTGACTTCAGTGTCTCTGCCCTTGCAGACTTTTTGTGATGTCAGAAAACATGTTACAGTATGTATGACTTAAAGTCCTGGAGGGCTCAGTCCACAAGTCCAGAGGATGGACATTTGGATTCAGCCTTAAAGTACAAACATGCTATTAACACTCCTGCTTGTTTGTGTTTGTTCAGAAAAAAATGTTGGTGTGCAGACCCATTCCACGGATCGATGTTTCTCTGCATACCAGTGAAGAAGGAAGACGGCAAGACTTGGATGAAGCAGTGAGTAAAACCCAGATTACTAGGGGTGGGCAGATCAATACCAAAATATCAATACAATCAGCATTACATTTTCATTTAAAATCAATCCTCCATCAACAGGATCGATCCCAAAAAAGGGATCAGTTTCTCTTTCCTGCGTCGTACCTATTTGTATTTCAACAGTAAAACTAACTCTGAAAACAACGCTCCATTGTCGTTAACACAACTACAGCACAAGCTGTTTGCTTCCACACTGCATTTCTGTTGTCTGCACTCTTAATAGAACACAGACAGCACACCACAGCGTGCATCCTGACACATGATAGCAGTAATGGCTCAATGAAAAAGGAAAAATAAAAACGAAAAAGATAACTTATAGCTGCAACAAAACAAAAGACTCTGAAAATCTCAGGCAAGGATTATCTAGGTATGTAGTAGTAGTGAAATCAATATTTAGTCACATCAGCTCTTCAGCATTAAATAATGTAACATTTTCATACTGTAACTGGTCATCGGAGTGCCCCTTGGATGACTTTTTTTTGTAGGCCAACACAGAAGTTGGCATCACCCTGCTTCCCTCGTGAAAAAGCCCATGCAATTCTTTCATTGGACTTTGGATCATTGCAGAAAATAGGCTCCATGGTAAAGAAATATTTTTGATACTTAATTGTTTTGTTTAGCAAGATAATCTTTAGAAATGAAATCCACTTTTATGATTTTTTAGGCCTAAATGTAATTGCAAGAAGTCAAAAGCTAATGTTAGGGCTATAAATGGACTACACCGTGGTGGCATGATTAAACATTGCCACCACGAGGCTGTAAAACTGTGCTCGGCGAGGCTCAGCATGATGACACTGTAGTCTCATTTAGTCACTTGTTAGCAAATGCCTTTTTTAAGACACAAAAGCTTCAAAGTTTACGATTGGGGTGTTTACTGACATATTTTATATCTTAAAATGAAACTTTAAAGTCTCTTAAGCTTAAGCACAGATCTTATTTCAGGGCTCTAACCGAAAACCTTTAAAAAAAAAAAAACTCATCGACTTTGAGACGAGGGAACTGGAGGTGCCAAAATGCCGATTCATTTATGGGTTTTAGGACTCATTACAGGGGCATTCTATTAGCTGTTTTCCCCTACGTGAAAATGTATAAGCCAATTTTAATAATAAAAGCTGTCATATCGGTACAGATATTGGCAATTCCGGCCCTGTATTACTTGGTATTGGATTGCAACCAAATTTCGCCCACAAAAATGATCACCCATCCCTACCAGTTACACTATAAAGTACTAACTGACAGTGGTGGAGATTGGAGACAGTTTAAGGGTTTGAATATATGTCCATACAGTTATGTACTGCTTCTATGGGCACTGTACTGAAAGTGTTGGGTGGAAATGCTGCTAGGTAAAAAACATTCCTAATTTTGCAAGAAATCAACTGAATGGAAACAGTGTTTTTAATCTGACATGAGTAGACACATGAAATTACACACTGCACATGATTGAGGACAAACAAGTTAACTTAAACAAGCTTATTTTTAATGGATCTGCAAAACTGTTTGAATTTCCAAAGAGAACTTCGGTACCTCCCGCCCACAGTTACCCAGTGGCAAACGTTACACAACGTCACAGAAACGCTTCCAACCCAAAGAAATCTGCATGCAGGAAAAAAAAAAAAAAACAACCCAAAAAGGGAAAAAGAAATAAAAGTAAAATAAATCATACAGATAAAAATAAAACATCAATAAACAGGACATACTGTATAATGCCGTTCTCTTGGCTGGAGGAGAAATTCAAACGCTTCTGCTTCAGTTCGGCATCCTCGTGACAGAAGCCTGAACCCACAGAATATTAAACTGTAATTTCACTGGGTGGATGTGGCTCCGCCCACCACACAGCCCCGCCCCTGTCTCCCATATAAGGCACAGGACAAAATAAACCCCCACATACAAAAGGAGCTAGCCACGCCTCTGTCACTTGGTAACAAATTGTAAATGACCAAATACGGTTAGACAACAGAAACCCCACTAAGTGTACAAAATGTTAATCCTACATTTGTCTTTTTTTTTGTTTAATTTTCTTTTATTTTGATTTTCTCTGACTGAAGGTGAGTGCTGTGGGTGGGGGTGGGGTTAAGGGTGGGTGAAGGTGTCCAACCAGGTAAGCTCAGGCAAAGGAAATATTAAAAATATGAGCTTGTCTTTTCACACTTTTTTTCTCTTTTTTTTAACAACTTTTAAAACAAATGACAAGAAACGTGACTGGATTTCTCTTTTTATCAGAAATAAAAATGATCATCATATGGAGAGTGGAAGAATATGGTGGAGGGTGGGGGAGGAGGGGGATTAGACAAGTGAAGTGGTTTATTGTTTTATTCTGATAAAGAGACAGACAGAGAGTGTCAGTGTGCAAGAAAACTCATGAGACAGGTTAGAGAGCGAGAGAGTTAGCAGTTAGAGAGAGAGAGAGAGAGAGAGAGAGAGAGAGAGAATATGTGTTTGTTTGTGTGCGTTAGTGTGAGTGAAACTGAGGAGTTGTTCAACTGCAGCACTTGCTCTTCCAGCCTGTGACTCCACCTCCGCTGCTGATGTCGACGTTTTCACTGTTGGGCTCTTTTACGGGCGTCTGTCGAACAAAATGCACAAAAACAATTTGTAGTAAATACATGAGAATTGAGGAAAATCATCCGTCATCTATTCATTTTATCTCATTTGACATATTTACAGTGGAAGAAAAAACATACAATGTGTTTACAATTTTCAGAACACTGACTTTGACCAAATCACTGTAACAGTGCACAAACAGCAATCACTTTCGGGTAGACAACCGGAAAAAGATTTGAATTGCAGAGATTTGTAAAACTGGCAAACTTGTTTATTTCTGTGGTCATTTTCAACTGTAATTTCAGATAGTTAAGCATAGTGACTTCACCGATCTGACATTTCTACTGTGCTTACTTTATGGACTGTCTTGCTTGCTAACTTCTTTGATAAACCAAATCTACCGTTACAGAAGCTAAGCAATGTACTGCTGTGGACGAGGACTGTATTTTAGCCACCTAAAAAGAAATCTACATCAATTTTAGTGTACACAATGTTTAGAATATTTTGAGCCCTTACCTCACACACTAGTCTGATGGAAGTAACTGTAGACCATTAAAAAAGTTAAGTAAAATAAGTGTTTTGTCAAAATAGTCTGGAGTGGAGCAAAATAAAAATAAAGCACAATGTCGATCTGCAAATAATACACGCAGGCAGAAAGAAGAGGGAGAGGTCGCCACATTGCAGACTGTGATGCAAGTGCAAATTCTGATTTGAGCAATTTAATTATAACAACTTCATGAAAAATAACTTTGGTCAAAATATAAGACAGCCTTGTATGGTTCATTTGAGTTTCTAGGACTTGTTAAGCACTTTGTAAAAACATGCTATTTTCAAGGTAATCCAGAACTGTATTTTTCCTCAAAATTCACACACTTAAAAGGACCTTGTGCAAACCCTGGGGTTTATATAGACCTTGTATGTTGTTCTTTGTTGTTTTTTTTTATATCATTTCTATTCTCTATTTTTTCACCTACTTTCATGTTCAATGTACATATAGTTGAATGTTTACCTATCTTTGATTTTAACTTTGTTTTTTTCAGTCTTCCTGAAAATCCTTCTGTGCAAGTACATTAAGGAGCATCCGAAAACTGTCCTGCTACTTCTGTTGGCGACGAAGCAAGATAACAACAATCTGTGAGTGTCTGAAATCCCATTTTACTGCTCACTTCAGAGTAAACTGTAAAGTGTTTATTATGTAGAGATGAGTGAGTACATTTTTACTGAACCAGTTGCTGGTTCATCCAGTGTGACTGACAATGAACTATGACCAGGATGCACACTTTTATGTCTTTGACTATCTGGAAATATGTTTTCACAAGATCAGTAAGTTAGTCTTTCAGGTAAGACATGGGACTTGCGGGCTGTTAAACGAGTTTAGTTAGGGCCAGTGCGCTCGACTTGGCCAAGGTTGTAAATACTACTATTTCTCATAATACATAAAAAAAATTTACCAAATCTGCAAATTCAGAGTGGACTTAGAAATTTCTGATTTGGGTGTAGACAATAATTTGGGTGTTTGGTATGGAGATATGAGTGCTGATGGAAAGTTTTTAGAATATTTTGGGGGAAAGTAAACTCAACTCAACTCAAGCCGGCTGACGGTGTCACCTGCAACTCATCAAGTCAAATTTTCAGCGGCTGGTTTAAAACATGACACTGTTTCAACAGTCAACTAGCTTGTGGTTAAGTGGCTGGCCAAGTCAGTAAACTGTCCACAGACGGCATGTTTGCCTGCTGCAGTATTCTCTGACAATAGACCCCCGTCTCTTCCAAGCCTGTCTCAATTATGTCCCCACGCCCCAACGTCAACAGGTTGGTGGGTCTCTGCTGTTTTTGCCATTTCATCACTAAAATGCAACTGTAGTCGCAAGTTTCTCATTATTACTATCTGAATCTTTGGTCTGAACTAGGCTTTAAAGGCCACAATGTGGACAAAGAGGAAGCTTGTGTGTTCTTCTGATTGACAATCTATATTGTAAACATTTAAGGTTAAACAACAGCAGTGGCTACATCACCTGTCAGCATATTATTTAGCCATTTAGGCTGCAGCATGTTTTCATCACAGTTAGATACCCTTCCACGTAAAATTTGCATCACAAATTTGCATCTTACTGTTGACCAAGGTAGTCTACATAAACCAAAGCTAAGAAAAGGCTACTTGGAGAGTAATATGGATTGTAATAATAAGACCCAAACTGATGCATTTCTTTCTGAGATTCTATCAATACATTATATTTATAAATAAATAGATCAATACCAGAATCTCAGAAAAATATGATCCAGTCAAATAAAAGCATTCCTGTTGTTTTTACTATTATAAAAGGAATGTACATACACTTTGATAAATCATTATTTAAACACACACACACCTTTCTGAGGATGTCTTCTGCTAATGTGAGGAAAGCCTTCTCGATGTTGATGTTGGCCTTAGCACTCGTCTCAAAAAACCTAATGCCATGCTCCCTCGCAATCTGTGGAGAAGAAAGCAGGGCGAGTTAGAACGATGAGTGTGTCAACAGTTTAAGAAAGTCCAAAAATAAAGTGTGCAGAACAGAGATCAGGTATCACTGCTGGCAGACACACAAAAACACACTATGTATACTAACACTTCCATTCTTATCAGGTAGATGTATGTATGAGTCAGCAGATCTGTATATGATGTTGCTAAATCTGCAGAGCGACTAGTCACTGCTAGTCTGCTTTGGTAAATTGAGCCAGAGCTCTTAAAAGGCCCCGTGCACGCACACATGCACACACACAGATGTTTTCACTTGCTCTGGCCGATTACCTCTCAGCTCAGACTGAAACTTGGCAGCACTGTAGCAGAAGTTTTAATCAAGTGACCAAACTCTCATATACTAAGAGAGGACGTGTACAGTAAGTGACATCACTGAATACAGAGGTCACTGCAGTGACTCCCCCCTAAGGGGAAAATTCTCAAAACATTTCCCATCAGCGAATAATACATTCACAGGAGGGGAAAAATTACATCTTACTTAAATATCTTAGAAATGGCGTGCTATTGACTGCACAAATATTTCATTCACAAGGATTTAGGCACAAGTTTAAAAAGACTGCAACAAGAGAAGCACAATCACTAGAGTTGGAGAGAATTTGGACACTGGTGCTGAATCTGAGACATAGATCTCATTTTGTGTCAGATAAGTTGCAGTTTTGGTTTAAGTCATACCTGAAACATTGTACTGCACAGTGACTATACTTTGTGCATTTCTTGTATACAGAGATCCTACAGCTTAAAACAGGTCAGATTTAAGACTTAAGACTTTTAAAGCTATTCAGAATGGAATTTATGACCTTTTTTATGATAAACATATTCAAAGAAAAAGAAACCATGAACCAACGTTAATTACTTGGGGTTAGGAACAGTTTTGCCCAAATATCTATTCTTACACAAAACAATCCACACTCAGCATCACAAGTAGTTGCGCTGATATTTCTACTAGCCTTCGTCTTTGATCAGACATTGTTTGAGGCATTGTTGGTTTGTAAAAAAGAAATATCTCCTCAGTGATTTGGACATGTTGTGATTTTGTGCTGCTGTTTTCTATGACTGTAACTGTTAGTACACAAGCAATCCCTTTCAAAATAAATTACACCACTTTTCAGATTTTTTCTATGCCCACAAACAGTAACAGTTATTTAATGCCACAAGCTGTAGAGACAGTGTCCTGAAAATAAAGTCATCTGCTTAATTTTTGCTGTAAGTATCAAGCACCAGCTGCAACAATATTTCACTGGCATCAGTTACTTCAACTGTTATTTTGCATACTTAAACAATGCAGTGTTTAGTTTGAGCATGAATGCAGCAAGTTTTAGAGAATATATGAGGATTTCCAAGACAAGTTGACCCATCATTTCTTGCAACACAGATCTGGAATTTGTCTGGAGGCTCAAATATAATCAGTCTTATATTCATCAAGTAAACATTTACATTAAGTTGAATTATGAAATGTTGCTTTTTATATATTTTATATTGTTAAAATGAGCTACAACAACACATGTTCATGAGGATGAATCAATACAAACTTTAGTGTTAAATGTCCTGTTGTTACAAGGCCCTCCGGTGGTGTTGTCCCCGATCAAGGGCAGCTCAACTGTACTTGTTAAGACATTAAGGAGCCACACATTTCTCTGCCCTGATCCCCTGAGCTCATCTACAAAGTCTGGTTATTCTTTAACCTTCACTCAGCTGCAGCTACCTTTAGAGAAACATTGCATAGTTAACGTAATAAACGTCCCTGTGTACCTGCGACATGTGGCAGTGCAAAAACTCTTAGTTAAAATTTTAAATGAAAAGGATTCCCTTTGTATTTTTATATATTTTAGATCAGTTTTGTTTCAAGAAACTGCTGGAGTAGTTGTTGTCATGAGTAGCTGAGTTGTTGAAGTAGGCATATTAAGCCTTCATGGCATGCAACGACAAACAGCAGCTTACTGAACATACTATAAGGAGGCACTGTTTTAGTGGATGGTGTAAGCTGACATTTCACAAGTAACTTCAAGCAGCTTACAAACTATTTTCAACAGTTTTAATACCTTTTATTTAAATTCCATTATGGTAGTCTCTCTTTACCTTCCTGCTACTTCATATGCTGTTGTTTGTTTAACTTTCTATGAACTAAACGAGTAGCTGAAAAGTAGCTGCAACAAATAAGTCTATTGACATGCAAGACCTTGATGATGAGTGGCTGCTTATAGCTGCAGTGGACTGCACCATCTCACCTGCTCCCCCTTGGCTTTTGGTACGACCCTCTTGTCCTCCATGTCACACTTGTTGCCTAGCAGCATCCTCTCAACGTCCTCATTCGCATGCTGAAAAAGAGAAAAAAAAGAGGGATTACCTAAGAAAGAGAGAGAGATTACTTCTTCATATCAGCAACATTAAAGTTAGCCTCATCTCCACCGGCACATGATCCCACAAGCCAGTCTATCAGTTATAATAAAGGACACAAACAGGTTATCTATTTACATTTCAAAGCCTGTAATAGCCACTACAGCAAAAAATTATCGCAACTGTCTTTATCAGAAATGCATGAACCCGTTAGTGACACTAGTGTGACAAAACCAGCTTCCCATTTAATCTTCTAGACCACTGGTTCCAACGTCACTGTCAGGATAATCTTAACAGGTCTCAAGACAAACCTTTAAGGTGACAAGTTGATTAGAAGAACAGGAAAACACTACCACATAGACTTGCGTTTTTTGTTTGTTTGTTTAACTCTTTAAACTCTAATTGATAGTTTTAGGGATGCAACTCACAAATATTTACATCATCAATCTATAAAATCAGACAAAAGTGGAAAATGGCCCATCAATCTAGAATGACATAGAATAAAAAATGGGAGGATTTTAGCCTTTTGCCTTTAAAAACAATCTAAGAAATTCATGGACAGTCAAAATGATTTCTGATTAATTTTCTGTCAGTCGCCCAGTTTATTTGTCTTAGCTTTAATAATTTTACCTCTTGAAAAAATATAAAGAGAGATATCTAGGGCTGGATTGATTAAACGTCCATATATTTTCACAATACTTAGTAGTTCTGTCTATAAAATATAGGGAAAAAAGTTAAACAGGTCCATCAAATTAGTTGCAGATTAAATTTCGGTTCATCACCTACTTGATGAATTGACCTATCATTGCAGCTGTGAAATAAACAATAGAACAAAATCACTCTTTGGTTGAAGAGGTCACAACTCATAGAACACAGGGACCTCTGAAGGCTACAAGCCAAAAAAAAAAAAAGTTGGGAACCCCTGTTCAAGTATGTATTCATATTACTCTCCACACAGTATGCCTGCATCCTTTTAACCCTCTCTGGAGTCAACAACAAGCTTTCACCCACAGAAGTGCAACATGAGCAAGGTCAAGTTCTAAGTTTGCAGGAAATGCATTGTGTTTCCTTTCCTTAATCAGACTCAAACCTCTTTCACAGTAAGGATGGAAAAATTACAAGAAACTGTTCCAGACAAGCCCAATGCCTGGTTGTCTCACCCACAGATGTAACACCTTCATACTGATCACGTGTTGCAAGATTATAGTGTAGTGTTGCACCCACCCAGGCATAGTAAAGACAGATCATGTCAGCTATTGATTAAAACGGTCACAGTAATTAAACTGATGCGTTTAATCTGGCATGGATCCCATAAGATTACACATCACATAACAGAATAACAACTACTGAGATAAAAGATTAAGATTTAAATAGAAAACACAACACAAGGCTAAGTAGCACCAACATTAAAACAACAGGGAAAAGGAAGCTAAAAGTTACAATTACCTGCAGAGACGGATCTAGCGTTACATTAGGCTTCACTTTCTTTCCCTTACGGCCTTGTATCCATCATGACAAAACAAAAATATAAAAACTACTTCTCTCAAACCCTGTTAAATTCTCTCTCTCGGCTGCCCACAATGCACAAAAACTTTGAAGTATCTCATACAGGACTCCAGTATTGTGTAACCTCTTTTTAACATTGATCTAATAATCTGTGCTGTTAATAGAGACAAGCAACAAAGTGGCTGATTTTTGTCTGATGTTAAATATGAGTTGATGATAATTACTGACACCATTATGAAACTTAATCTAACCAGAAGTGCAAAAAACAGAGACAATGCAAAGTTATGTACAGAGGATATCCAGAACAAACAGTATTAGGATATATATATATGTATATACGTATGTGTGTGTGTGTATATATATATATAAAATGAGAAATGATGAGAAATGAGAAATGAATATGCTATGGTATATACCATAAGCAAGCAAAATATATAGTTCAGATTATATATAGTGCAAGTGGCAAAAACTGGTAATGGTTAAAGCGCATAAAGAATAAACAACTTTAATATGTCGTGTATACGCTATAGATCAGACAAATACAGTCCAGACTATCACTGTAATGGTTCATGTATTTGCACCAAACCGTCACAGTACAGAGGTCACGGTTCGGTGTATGTAGGCGCATGCAGAATACACAGTAGGTAAATTGCTGAACGTAATTTGGAACCAAAGTTCACAAGATCTAATTGTGCTAAGGTTAGAACAACAAGCGGTTTAGCGTGCGAGTCCATCACACTATGGCGAGCTCCGATGAAATGGCAGAGCTGACCACCATGCCTGCAAGCTCCGTTACAACCGCAACAGAGTATATGTACATATATATGTATAAGACAAGGACGGTGTGTTGTCGTTGCTCAACCGTTGCAGGGTATGTGAATGAAAACACATCTAACTTGCTAATTCACATTCGATGGCAACAATTACATGCACTGATTACCAACACACGGACAAATAACACTGGAGCCCTTCTCTGTTTTCCTGTTGCTTTCAAGCAGCCTTAAGATGCAAAAGCAGAACAGGATAAAACAATTACTGAAGCAGTTGGCGTTTCAACTGGAATATAGCTATGTTGAAACTAATCGTTATACGCCTCCTTTGCATGAGTTTTATATTTTACAATTCTATTTATCTATTTTCAGTGTCATAGCACAAAAGATGCTTTTAAGTTTTATAGCCTGCTGTGACCTGTTGCCTTTTGGGAAGTGTTTGTACATTGTAATACAAAAATGGCTAAAATGGTCCTTTTTTTTTTATGAAAATAGTTTACCAAAGTTGCCAGTGGGCAAAATGCTATCTCAGTGTCTGTCTTTGACACTTGAACTATTGTCTTTTCAAAATACATGAAAAGAAACACATCCTTTTTTCTAAGTACCAAACTCACACTGAACCATGACTTCTGTGTAACACTACACCCCGAGTATATACGGTGGTATAAATATGAGTATGTTAAGAATTCTTATATAATTATTTGGTACTAGTAGATATAAAATTGCCCTGATTAATGGTATGATGCTTATAAAGAATTTAAAATGTTTACATAATGTGAGTGTTAAGTGTCGATGTCTACACCTGTTACAACATTAATATAATAACTGTTACAGGGCAATCAGATGCCATCTCTAGAGTGTATTAGCTGTTATTCCAAACACACAGAATAGAATAATAGAATAAAATAGAAATAATTTATTAATCTTGTGACGGAAATTGTTTTGTTATAGCAGCAAGTAAGAGAGCAGCAACTGAATAAAATATTCATTACAAAGGCAAAATAATGCAAATATATATACAAGGAAAGCACTTAACATAGAGTAAAATAGAATTAAATGATATAGAATAAAATAACAATAATAATGAAGATGTGTACAGAATGTTCAGGGAACTAATAAACAAATAAAAAAAAACCCAAAAGATTAACAGCCACAGTTTGAAACAGTGAACATATCTTTGACATCATCAGGAGTTGAACTTTGGTTCCACTTTAATTCACGAGGTAAAACAGTACAACCTCTAGTTGTCTCACAATGAGCCAGATGGAAACAGACATCTGGCTCAGCTGATGTAATTTAGTCACACTCCTGCTACACAGCTCACTGAATACACATCGGCCAGCTAGTTAGCCATGTTGGCTGCATTCCCTCAAAGTATTTAAGACACTTTGTCAGTATGCCAAAGATAAAACAATAGATGAAAATCAAGTGCAAACACAAAACATCCTGTTCACACTCCTCATAAGACTTTACCCAGCACGGCAATACACATCATGATATCGAGTCAGACTTTGGAGAGCATTTGTGTCTGTGTGCACGTGTGTGTTTTACCTCGTCAATGTTACGCAGCCATTTGCTGATGTTTTCAAAGCTCTTGGCATTGGTGATGTCGTAGACCAGCATGATGCCCATGGCTCCTCTGTAGTAGGAGGTGGTGATGGTGTGGAACCGTTCCTGTCCCGCTGTGTCCCTACAAAAACACATACATTTTTTATTTGTTTGTATTAGCTGTTTTCTTGAATTAACTCCAACCCCTAAACACATTATATCACCAATTGGCCATAAAATCTCTGCAGTGTGACATAACTGTTGCTCAAATGCCGATTACTTCACAAGACTGAGATTTTTGCTTTCAGTGACAACACAACCACAAATGTTGACAAAGTTTTGCTTGAACCGGAAAAGCAAAAAACAGGATAATTTAACATAATTGTTCAGCATACAGAAACATCAGCTCTAAATTTGTGATTTCTACCTGGCATGCTTAGTCCTCTCAATTGTGAAAATTTGACTTCATTATTTATGCCAGTTACAGAACATAAGGTGTGCCAGTCAGAGATTTGTCTGTGTCATTATAATGCAATTCCTTTGTCACCAAAAGAGGTTGACCAAAGTACCCTTAAGCATTTGTCCCATTTGCAAAATTGTGACTGAGCATGAAAGTATTTATTTTAAAAATGTATACAATATTTACGAAGCCTGATAAACCTTACAAGTCAGGTTGAACCTTGCAAAGACACACATTCATCTTCTCTGCAGGCTAACCATATCCCTCACGCGTCTAGCATGCACCTCAACTGTAGAATTTTACCTATCACCTGCCAACATCCATCATCACTGCTGACGCAGAAGAGAAGCAGCCCTGAAGCACCAGGCTCACATGAGCAAATCAAACCTACTCTTACACTAACTGTTTCACTATGATTTTAGAAATAATTGCTGAGTGTGCAAAATTTATCCTGGTTCCTCCTTTATTCTTTCACTAATAACATGATGATAAAGCTTATATACAATTTGAACTGAAACAGACAATTAATACACAACAATTTTGCATATCAGTTAATTAAAACTTAAATTATTTTTCAACAAACATTAAGAAACTTTGCTGGTTCAAGCCTCGCAAATATGACGATTTCCTGCTATAGTTTGTCTTGTATGGTGGCAAATTGATTACCTTTGGGTTTTGAACTGCTGTCCAGACAAAACAAAGACATACATAGCTACACCAAATAATTAATTAATCAATCAACTTAATATCTGGGGAATTAATAGATAATGCAAATAACTGTTTGTTAAAGCCATGAATGCAACCATATAATATCACATCTGTCAACCTAAGTTCAGTATTCATGTTTCATCATGCTTGCAGAGGAAATTTTTAAAAATCAAATAATTTTGGTTGAAGAAAATCAGCTGTTTGGACTACAATGTTAACCCTGCAGCAGTGATCCTGATGGACTGATGACCATTTCCTGTCCTAGCATAGTTCTGGGCTTGGGGGAGGCATGTCAAACAGATGTTTCACTATTACAAGGCACAAACAGAAGAGGCAGAACTGAAAGACGATTCTCACATCAGTGTATGTATCCGTCCTGTACTCCTCTAAACACAGAACTTAAACATGGATATACAAACTCAAAACAGTCCAGTGACTCACCAGATCTGTAGTTTGATCTTCTTTCCTTGTAATTCAACAGTTTTGATCTTGAAGTCTATTCCTGTAATACAAAAGAAAGGATATTAGCTCACACAGCTCATATATGACACATATGACATAATATATATGACTAACTAGCACATGAAGCACTGACAATGAGAGGCAGACATGAGGAAACTGAAATGAGGATTTACAGACACTGATACAAACTGAGAATCAGAATCAGAAGAAAAGAAAAAAAGAAAAGAAAAAACATTTAGGAGGAGACAGAAATGGAAAGTGAGTGTCAAGTGTTTCCATCAGGGAGACAATAACATTATCTCTTCCTGATTCTGCACTGTCATGCCCAGACCTTGAGCCTATCAGCACACAGCTATGGCATCAGCAGCTGGCTAACAATGGGTGTGTACACACACACACACACACACACACACACACACACACACACACACACACACACACACACACACACAGAGTATTCACTGCAATAACCTTATTACTGTAAAACCTGTGCTTAAACTCAGCGGGTTAGAAACATGATGTTATGCATATTTGAGGGGTATTACTGACTTTTAGTTTTGGTTGGAGCATTCTGACTGTTGGTGCAGTGAGAGGATCGACTGTGGTGGGCGAGCACACAGTTTTTCCTATGTGAGCATGTTTTTCAATGTGGAAACCACCAGATTTCAGTTTCCATTTTGGCTGGACTTAATTATTTCTGATACAAGGCAGCTCCGCAGTGTTTTCTCTCAGGAGGTTGACGGCATCTAAAGTCTTTCTTGGTCAACTGTCTCATATTTTATCCTTCCTTTCTACCTTTTATCCTACAGTTTTCTTTTATTAAAATATGTTTATTTAAATTTGTGTTTTTTAGAAATTTGCAAACAGGCAAATGATTAACAGTGCTGCCCTAGTGGCAATCTGGGAACCCATCAGCTATAGTTGTGACAACAACTAAGCCTCTGAGGGCAATGGCCAAAGCTTTGGGAGATTGTGTGTTGTAAGTGGATACCCAGGCCGCCCATTTTGGCTAATCTCTATAAATAGATACCTGCATATGAAAGAAGTTAATTTTAGCTAATATAAAGCTAAATCGTTGTCAGACGACAACCAGTGGGTTTTGAAATTGCATTTCGTCCAGACAAACAGTTTACTTGCCATTCAAACATGGCTGACCAATACTACTCACACTTCAAACGGAAACCAAAAATCTTGTTCTAATAACCAACCATTCTGCATAGATATCTGTTGATATGGATTACCTTGGTGGTAAACTGAATCTTTGGATTGAAGATTTCTGGTTAAGTAAATTGTGCATTTCAAATCTGAAGATGAATTGATTATTCTACTTACTGCTTCTTCATTGTACGCATTTGCTGCTTTCTCTGTTTTAAATCAGTCAATAAATGTAAAGATCTAGGTGAAGACGTTACCTTGGGCTCTAAGTAACTAAAATGTGCATTTACCACTAGATTTGGAAATGTACGTACTAAACTAAGAATTACTTTCATTATCACTTAAGCTGCCCATAATTTTCTTGGCAAATCGTTCACTCAATTCAATTCAAATGACATATTCAGATAGCTTCTTTTGCTCGACCAACAGTCCAAAAGTCGAAGTTATGAAATTGCTTCTCGTATAGGCCAAAGACAAGCAGCAAATACTCTCATTTGAGACACTGGACCCAGGTAATGTTTGGCATTTTTTGCTTGAATAGTGACTCAATCAGTCAATTATCAAAAAAGTTGCTGACAGACAGAAAATGCAGACAGTCACTGCCATCTACTTGTTGCAGCTAAGGTAAAATATACAAGGTTCAAAAGTAAAATGTAGACAAATAATTCTAATGAATTATTTTGTTCACAATATTAAGTTAAGTTTTCTCATAATCATGAAGCCCAACAGGAGGCCAATTTCAAAAGGTGTGAGTCACAACTGTTGACACTTTTTGGCCATGGGTTTTCCAGTTTAATAGTGGGCTGTCACTTCAGCTCTTGTCAGAAATTGTGGTTGGTTAAAAAGTCCCAAAAACAGCTGTGTTCTAGGTGGAGCAGGGCCATAGAATAATGAAGGAACTGGCTGCCAAGGTGTGACTCACAAAATATTATCCACTCCCCAGAGAGAGGGAGGGAGGACAGAAAGATAAAGTTAGATAGAAACAAAGAGAGACAAAGAGGAGCTGAAGATGTCTACAGATAGGACACAACTTATTGTACCTGCATTGATATTTTACCTTAAAAACATTCAACAGACGCAATTAAATAGTAGGCATAAAAAAAATAAAAGTATAAGTTTTCTTACAACCAGAACTAAGTTGTGTTGTGATAAGTCAAGTTCAGCAGGGATTGACATAACATTGTGTGTTCCTAGCGAGGACTAATTTTTTTTTTTTTTTTTTTACTGCTGAGGGATACTAGCAAGTTGTCAAGAAAATATGTGCATTGTGCAATCACAGGCTTACCCAATCACTGGAAAAACGGGCACACTTAAACAGAAGAGAATGACACTTGAATTGGAATTCATGAGCAAAAAGGACATGGTTTATGGTCAGCCATCTTTCTTAATCCCAGAGGAACCATTCCTTCCCCAAGTATGAATTCCAATGTAACCAAGCCATTGCCAGTTTCCATACAAAATTCATGATGGTGTTATGGAAAGAGATTTCAGATCCTAACATGATGCATATTCAGCACTCTTAATATGCATAACCTCAAGTACACAAGGAGGGAGGGCAGAGACACTCTGACGATTGGAAATGAGGATGAGTGAGGGGGGGGTTTCCAGTGGGGGTATTTTGAGAAGCAGCTGTGTATCTGTGTCTCCAAAGGTATGAGTGTCAGAAGAACACACTCCTGTTTCACATGTCCTGGTTCTGCTGGTTCTCCAAAAAGTTCTGTTCCTGTTGGGAATTTCCAGTTTTGACATAAAGGGCCATACCTGATTTATGTGTAGGGCCTCCTCTAAATGTGAAGTGGTAGAGTTTTTGCAAACTTTGGACTGTACATTTTGTTCTCTCTACACCACAGTACTGTAATGCATTTAGTTTGTTGCATCCAGTGATCTTAGAGTGGTGTCTGCCAAAACATTAGAAACAACTAAAGCCAACAAAATACAGGCAAAACAATTCAACCCACAAACCATATAGCAACAAAACCAAAAGGACATCATTGCACACCAATGACACACCATCACTAATTACTGTCCATTCCCTCCGCTAAAACACAGATTCAAATACATTTGCAATGAGTTTGAAAGGGGGTCTTAATAAGCAAAACACACACACACCAGCTTACAGAAAGGCCAACTCGAAAGGCCGACTCGCCCTCAGTGGCAGTGGGAATACTGCTACTTAGCTTACCCGTTTACCCGAGTTTACCCGTGTTAAAAAACCTGCGTGCATCCACCAATTGCGGCAGGAATGAGGTATTATTTTCCCAGAAGCAGAATCAATAGGCAGTATCTAAAAATCATTATCACTGGACTCTCACTTATTTTACTGTATATTGTTAAAAATAAGAGCTCCCTGACAACTAAAACTTTGGATTATGATGTGCTGAGAAATTATTTCCACCAGATACTTAACTTCTGATCACACAGCATGCTGGTTTGTTTTGAATACAGATATAGAGCAAAGACAAGCTGGGACAGAAGCTTATGACCATGTTGTAGTTTTTAAGTGGACAGCTCTCAAAGAGAATGTTATGACATTCATATAGTGCCAGTTCTTCTCAGGTCTTGTCAAACTGAGGGGGGAACACATGAAGTGTGCACTTCCTAAACTAAGAATTGTTCCACGAATTAGAAGAATTAGTGAAAGGTGACAAGAAAAATACCTGAAGATTAGTTTTTTAAAATGATTTTTTAAAAAAAAACTATATGAAAAATGGAGACAAAAAATACAGAAAACTATATATTTTTAAGTATTTTATTTTCCAAATTATTTTCCATGAAATTGTATTCAAGATTTTATTTATTTTTAGGTCATTTTCTTGTTCATTTGTTTTTACCAGTTTTTTTGGCCCATCTTGTAAAGTTGCTCATTGCCGTCATTTTTTTTTTTTTTTTTTTAAATAAATCAAATCAATTTTCTCAGGTTTTAAAGGGTGAAACAACTTCTAAACTAACATAACAGTATGCTTTATGTTTACCTAAGTTCTTGGATAAATTAGACTAGAAACAAGCAAGTTTGTAATAGATATATAGACAATTGCTTCAGCAGGGTCCAACACATGTAGTCTTTTGGAGCTTATTCTAAAGTTTTGCTTAAGGGTAGACATGAAGTATGTTGAATATGTAATTTTTTTCTTAAGATAAGGAAAAATCATCTGCAGTTACTTCAGACACTTACAGACATTGATACATTTGACTACTACCCAACTCTTCAGGGAATGCACCGCTGCAAGGAACAAAGATCACTATTGGTCTTTGACTGCTGAAGAACCTGTGCGTCTGCATCTGACCATCATAACACAGCCTCCTCTTAAACTGGCAGAACTCTGATATTTTGAATTTAACTCAGCCTATGACTAGAATTTGAGGAACAAGACAGAGTGTGAAATCAGACAAAAGACAAAACATCATCAAAACCATAAACAAACATAAACACACGTGTGAAAGACAGCGTCACAACAGTGTGATGCTCACTGCTGTACCTCAGCAAATACAATCGGGCATAGATGCCACTGGGAACACTGTCACCCATTGGCTATTTGTTCTGAGGCATACAGTCAAAGGAGATGTCAACGCTTAAGTTATGACAAGATTAAATAAAAGCTAAATCAAGAGATCAAGGATATAATGGTAGTGCATTGCGAACAGTCAGCTTCGTGCAGTTGGTTCAGCAACACACGTCTAATGTTACATTATTACTCAGCACTGATCTTAAGCAACAGGAGTAAGTGGAGCCTTCACTTGGGCCGTGCAGGGATTTGACATAGCTTGACACTTGACTCATGTGAGCATGATGCTGGATGCATGATAGAGGACAGAGAGTTAAAAAGCTGATGATACCACCATGACGAATTGTTTATGGTTCTCTTCGGAGTAGTTGTGGAAAGTAGGTAAGAGGCACTTGAATAGTTTTTAGTGGCAATTTCTTCTACTTTATACTTCTACTCCACTACATCTCAGAGGATACTATCATACTTTTTACCCCACTAGATAAATAACCAGATAGTTTACTTTATTAATTCTTTAATGGAAATTAAGTCATCATTGCCGCCCAATACAATACGACAACACACGTTAAGACACAGTGACAACAGATTAAAAACAATGATAACAGATTAAGAACAATGAATAAATATGGATAAAATGAGCTCAGTCCACAAGAAGCTCAGTGTCAATGGATCTGGCAGAGGGGAGTGAGTTATAAAGTCTAACAGCGTCGGGCAGGAATGATTTCCCGTTGGATCAGTCAGTGGCTAAAGGAACATTTCAGACTGGTCAACATGTTGTGTAGTGGGTGAGAGGCATTATCTAGGATCATCTGCAGTTTTGCCTGCCACTACAGTTATCCGACAGCTACAGTCACCAGTTGCAATGCAGATTTTGCATACAGGACATGTGATCTTCACAAAATGTTACCCACATAATAATGCAGCAGTAATGAAAGACTAGTAAAGCAATGTATTTGACAATCTGAAACAAGAAGTTTTGAATAACTAGTATTTTTTTTCTTTTGGAACTCAAGGTTGATGTAACAGGCAATGATTGTGTACCTCTACTAGATTTTTAAAACCTTCTTGTAATAGGGAGTTTTATGTTGTGCTATTGCTTCTTCGATTTGTTAATATATCACTATTGTTGGTTGCTTGTGTTGCATTTGTTATTTTGAACAAGATCCAAATATTTGTTACCTTTAACGGTGTAATTCATGACAGGACAGCTCCACACGTTGATACCGAGATGTAAACACCAGTCAATTATATGGGAAGACAGCTTTATTTGGGGCTTTTGTAACATCAGCACGGCCCTGCACTGTTAGCCTCTTTAGCTCACTGGCTACTGGGTCAAGTGCCGTGACAGCAATTCCTCCGGCACTTAAACCGGTTATACTTGCCATTTATGGCAGGCTACACCAAAATAACAATCATGTTTTGTTATTAAAGTCCTGTGAAACAGAGGTGAGTGGGTTTCGCCAAGAGGCGCAAGTAGCTTTCCAGATTTTTTGAAGTTGTGCAGGCCTGAGGAGAAGCTAACGTCAGTGCACGCTGATAGCATGCTAGCTAACCAAATATGTCCTGCCTACCATTTCCAGCTGCGGGAGAAAGTCAGGCAGCTGTCAAACTAGCTCCGATGGGAGATTAAGCAAAGAAATAAGGTACAACGTGCTGTAACTGTGTGCTGTTTCTTACCTATGGTGGAGATGAAGGTTGTGTTGAAGGCGTCGTCAGAGAAGCGGAACAGCACACAGGTCTTCCCCACGCCCGAGTCTCCGATCAGAAGCAGCTTGAACAGCAAGTCGTACGTCTTCTTCGCCATTGAAAAACAGCTTGTGTTAACCCAGACGAGATACAAAAAAACTGATAACCTAGCACACCTATGTGAAGTCTAAAGCCAGCTCCAACCTGTCCAACTGCCCCGCTTCTTCTTGACTGTTAACGGTTAACAATCTGGGATTTGTTGATTAGCTTGGCAAGCTAGTTGGCTAAATACCACCCAAATAACGTGCCCGTGGAGAAGTTATAATTCCCAAGCCCGACTGTTTCCCCCCCTTACAGCATGAGAACAGAAAGCAAAAATAAGGATCTCCTCCCGAGTGATTCCTCTTTTCCACTCTTTCTTTTCTCCCACACAGTCGGGACAAAATGGCTCCTCTCTCTACCCCGACTCACTCTTTCTTCAAACTAACGGCGAGCTAATTCAAATTCTCGGCACACCCCGTCATTCCAGAGCCCGGCTGCCCACAAGCTCGACCGAGAAGAATTTGAAAAAAATCACAACGTCAGAGTCTGTAAAAATCGCTGTCTGCTGGGAGTTATTTCGCTTTTTTTCTGGAGAGATTTCAACCGAAATATAGACGACCGCCGTCGCCTTCGAATGGGAGCCACCACGGCGACACCCTGGGCCCCTCAGACACGCCTTTCTCCCGCCCCTTCTGTCAAATTCCACGCCTCTGACTGGTCGTGGTTACCGTCATTTTGTAAGTGCTCTAATGTGATTGGCTGTCCTCGCAAAGGGCGTATCTTAGATGACAGAAAGGGCAAATGTTACTGCGCACATTACTCGGACATTTAGGCTCAAAGCTCCCATTATTTCATTGTATGAAACGTATCTAATGATCCAACATGGCGACCGGTTTCTTGCGGATCTGTCCTAGCCGGGGTGTGTTTCAGTTTTCATGGCAAGCTGGCATTTGATGCGGTGACTATCCCAGCTGTGAGTCAGGCCAAGTGATGTCATATATAAGTGCTTATGTGCTTGTTACGGGCGTTTCCCACATCCTCTGCTTTGTGAACTGTGGAGACACTTATCCTCTGAAGTCTTTTAATAACTGGAAACACACAAAGAGTATCTGCATGTACACAACATTGATGAAGGTTCTTTAGACTCTCTCTCTCTCTCTCTCTCTCTCTCTCTCTCTCTGTGTGTGTGTGTGTGTGTGTGTGTGTTGTGTGAGACTCTTTCCTTCTTCCGCCTGTCAGAGTAGTTTGACTCTCAGACACTCCTTAGGAATGTTGAGTATGCCCTGCTTTCTACTGCCGAGTACAGACATGCCACAGAGTTAAAAAGAAAGACATACGGAGAAAAAGGTAGCCTTTAAAGAAATAAAGAGAGGAAGAAAGGTTTAAAGATAAAGATTCTGAGGCAGACATAGCCTAAAGAAGGAAAGGTAAAGGACATAAAGAAATGAAAACAAAGAGAATGGTAAAGAAAGTAAGGTGTGATGGCATTAAAACTGAAAAAGAGAAAGGTTATAAGAGAGAAATATATTAATAAATATATAAAGAAAGGTAGGTCCAGTTAAAGGAAAATACGTCAGCTTTGTGCTGTAATGGTTATTATAAAAAAACCTGTTACATAAATAAAAAGTGTAATGGGGGCATTAGATGAAAAGTCAGGGTATAAATGTGTACCAAATTGCATGAAAATACATCAAACAGTTGTCAGGAGTGGAGAATAACTTACTACATTTGCTCAAGATTAGATAAGATAGAGATTCTTTCTTCATTTCAAAGCAATTTGTTGTGCAGCAGTTGTACCTTTTTTTAAAAAAATAATTAATTAATTAATGACTTTAATAAGAGTCAGATTAGTAGGCAAATTATGTCAAAACAACTTAAGTGATCCACAGAGGGAAATTTGCAAGCTACCCAGCATTATAAATTATCAGGTTTATTTAAAAATATTGGTTGAAATTAGCTCCATATTTACCAGCTGCAATATTAAAGCTAAAATAATTATAATCCAATAATAAAATGTACATTCTGAAATGAGTCATTCTGCAAAATAAGTAGCTTGTTCCCTTTGATACAATGTATTTTCAAGGTAATATGTGTGTACTTTTACTAAAGTAAAGTTTTAAATGTATGTTTGTTACTTGTAACAGAGTATTTCTACTTTTAGGAAGACATCTGATTTCAGTGATTTTTCAATTGTTTCCAACAGATAAAAAAATGTGCATTTTATTTGAAGGTCCATTGTGTAGGATTTAGGGGCATCTGTTGGCAGAAATTGAATATATAATGCATAACTACGTATGTTGTCTTCAGTGTATGATCACCTAAAAAGATAAACTGTTAAGTTTTTGTTAAGCTAGAATGAGCCGTTTATATCTACATATGGGGTAGGTCCTCTTCTGAATCCTCCATGTTGTAGTAGTCCAGAACTGACAAACAAAACACTGGCTCCAAAGTCATTTGTGTTTTTTGCTTTTTTGTGTGTGTTTTTCACACTGTTGCACCATAGTTCTCCTACATGCTGGGCACACTGGAGAATAGTCTAAGTAGAATATCACAAATTTATATGGATTGTTTTTAATGCCATGTGTACATAGATCAAAAGGGAAATCAAATGTTTGTGCAATATCTCATTAACCATCTGATGGTTTCAACAAAGTGGAAAGTTCACAGTCGATAGCATGACCAAAAAGAGAGAGAGGATGCAGCCACTTAAACACAAACCAGCCCATGCAAAGCCTAAAACAGATGTTACAGAGGTTTAAAAGGTGATAAACAGCTCACAGATTTTCTTTGGACAGTGTTGTAGGGTGTCGGTGTCCAAATAAAGACCAGCTTAATTCAAAAAATAATAATTGAGTAGTTGTATCACTGCTCTGTCTTTTTAACAGTTAAGCAGTTATGCCAGTAAATCATGTCTTAACACAGAAATCCTCCCAGATCAGGGCACATTCCTTTAATTTGCTGCGTGGGGCCCCAGGGTTCATCTCACACTCCCACAAACAGCCAGAGACTACCACTCGAATCTCACACTGTCCTGGCTGTGATTGTTATGTACATTTAAGGAGGAAGTCTGATTTCACATGGAGCTGCCTGACATCTTAACCAAAAGATATTATTTGTTTGTTGCTCTAAATTCTTACTGAGCACAAACACAATATGTGACCTTTTCCAACCTGGAATATTTCTATGTACATGGGGGCAAAGAAGTTGAGAGCCTCTGCTTCACTGCGTTATCCTCTGGAAATATCCTCTTTTTAGGCTATTTCAATGTAATGTTGTTTCCCTCACAGTAAATGTAACTAGAGCTTATAAATAACATAACAGAGGCTTAAAAGGCTCTCTACTGGTTCTTCAGCTTATAGTTTACTGGGGACAGAACCAGTGGAAAAAAGTTCTTTGTGTGGTAGTGGTGCTCTATGATGTGCATGCACAACCAACTCATGTTGAATTCTACATTGTGCACATAGATAAAGCACTTTATACTATGCACTTAATGCCATACAGTTTACATTTACAGTTTACATTGCCACTTTTAGTGCACTTTTGTCCTCTGTTTGAATTGTTGTGTTTTGTTTTTTCTTCTTTTTCTTTCTTTCCTTATTTCATAAATCTGTTACCTGCCAAGGGACTATGGATGTTAATAAGCAATTGTGGTAACTCTGGCGTATTTACATTTGTATTTTAGACTAATGTTCAGTAATATGCTATGTCCCTTTTAAATAAACATTAAATTAAATTAAATTGAATTATAGCACCTCAACCTGTGCCAAAGAACTACAAAGAGCCAGCATTTCATGTGTGTACAATATTTCTGAGATGCTTTTAATTGGAACAACTAACAATGCTTTTTTGTATTCATTCTCTACAGATTTCCATTTTAGGCTGTTGTTTAAATACTGTGCAGTCTTCTCCTTCCTGCCGAAAATACTCTTCAAACCTCTCTTTTACAAACACATTCATTTTAGTTTGACAGGCAAATATTCCTGGCATCTTATTTGCAAATCAACGCCCGCTGATGACTCATAAAAGGTGACACCACGAGCGCCAGAGCCAAGGGGATTATCAACACACATATGGGTAATTTTCCGGTACTGCTCGCTCAGAGGCATCAGTCAGTCATTTGTTGTGTGTGCTGCCAGATTTAACACGTGTTCATGAAAGGGAAACATTAAAGGTCATCTTATAGCTTCAGAGGAATAATGTGGTGTGTTGAGTTCCCCCTGTGGCTCAGCCTTTCCGCTTTCTGGTCAGCCAAGTCTACACCAGCATTAATGCACAACGCTGACACAGTCAAATCATAGAAAAGGGAAAATCACATGGAAATGTTGGCAGATTTTAATGGGAATTGCCCATAAACCCCCCACAGCGTCTCCTCCTGCAGTAACAGTCATGTTTGCTTACACAAATTTTCTGACCTCCTTTAGTGACATTGACCGTCTGCAGGTCATAGTGTAGTCCACACTTATCTCACCA
Organism: Plectropomus leopardus; assembly: GCF_008729295.1. Taxonomy (NCBI): domain Eukaryota; kingdom Metazoa; phylum Chordata; class Actinopteri; order Perciformes; family Serranidae; genus Plectropomus; species Plectropomus leopardus. The sequence goes on from NC_056478.1 coordinate 20,927,902, forward strand.
GGTGGTGCTGTTGTATCATGTTAAATGCTTAAATAAGTCTAGTAATGATTCATTCAGCATTTGGCCACTTGTCCTTAATGTGTGCCACTTTCGGAGCCCAGTTGTCTGAGAATTGATGAGAGATCAGCTTCAATGAGCAGCTTGCAGGTTAAATTTACACTGAATGTTGCCTGGAAATGAATCTTTTAAAAGTTGATGAAGGATTTTATATATTTCACAGAGCAATGCTCTTAAAATTATTCTTGTGTACCACTAATTACATCCAGTTATGAACCTGATGTAAAATTACAGATATCAGATTTTTTTTGCATATAGAAATAACAGATAATATTCAGTTAAAGACAAATCTGGATTCATTCAAATACAAACTGTCTCTATCGAAACTGAAAAAGAACAAGTTAATTTCACTTATCATTTTTAAGTTGCATGAACTCCATAAAATCAAGTAAATGCAAGTTTAATTGAAGTAAACTTAACATTAACATACAAAGTAAACATAACTAAACATAATTAATATTTACTAATTTTTTTCAAGGCAATGAGTTATAGATTTTTTTATTTTAAAATGATTTTGTGCTTTATTTGATAGGATAGTTAAAGTGTGAAAGGGGGAGGAAGAGGATGACATGCAACGGCCACAGGTTGGAGTCAAACCAGCGACCGCTGCGGTGACGACACAGCCTCTGTACATGGGGTTCCTGCTCGACCAGGTGAGCTACTGGGCGCCCTCGGTTATATATTTTAAAGACAAACCAAAAGATTTTACAATGTAATTATTCAATCTAAATTAAATTCATTCAATTGTAGGGTTACCATGTCACAGAATTTTGCGCATATCCCAGTTAATTCAAAATGTTGTCAGAGTGCTGTGTGTCGTTTTTTACGTTTAGAGCAGATTTCATCCATGACAGTGTCTTTTCTCTCTGCAGTTCATCTAAAGTAGACTTTTATTTAAGTACAAAAAATAAAACAGTGCTTTAAACACATTATGCAAATGTTCAAGTTCAGCTAAAGAATTAAACTAAACCCCACAAAAGTATTCAACACCGGTTTTATTTTGATCATATATTGTGAATAATATGAAATTTAGATTTTTTTGTCTCTTTGTGTTATTATTAGAATTTAATAGAAGGTTATTTTGATACTTACACAAAAACAACAGCTAGTGCAGAGTATCTAAAATATGATTCAAACTGAAAAAGCCTTATTTTATAGAAAACATATTCTGGGACATATGTACATAAGGAAAATTTACATTTTGCACAAGACGTGTAGATTATGGTGCAGCAATTTAAATGAAGATAAAAAGAAAATGCACAGTTTTAACTTAATTGTCTGCAATAGCTGGAGCATCACAGTGTAAAGTGTCTAAAATATATATTCCGATTATAGATGTGAGTTTAACAGACAGTTTGTCCTGTCTTGGTGGCAGTCTTGGACAAATATCAACTCGACCCTGAGACCAAACTCCATTTCCCATGATCCTTTGTTCCACTCCGCAGTGATGTGGGTGTGGTGTTTGAATGACTGTGTGTGTGTGTGTGTGTGTGTGTGTGTGTGTGTGTGTGTGTGTGTGTGTGTGGTGTGTGTGTGTGTGTGTGTGTGTGTGTGTGTGTGTGTGTGTGTGTGTGTGTGTGTGTGTGTGTGTGTGTGTGTGTGTTGGGTACAGGAGGGGAGCTCCGTCTCTCCGCACACACTGAGAGCCGCAAATCCGCCTCGGAGCATCAGTGAGCGGGGGAGAGGAGGATGCATACAGCGGTGTGTAGCGGATCTACCGGTCGTGTAAAACCAGGGCGATATGAGTGTGATATCTGACGCGAATGTTTTTATTGTTGGATTTTATTTTTCACCGAGTGAATCTGGACGTGAATCTGCAATGGAGCGTCGATCCAGCGCGTGAGAGCTGCTGACCGTCTGTGTAATTGTGGGCTAATATTACAGACAATAAGGAGGGGGAATTAGCCATTAGATATTTCATTTTGTGTGTGTTGTTATAAAAGAAGAGTGTTATTAGGCACTGTAGCTGTTTTCCATTATGATATGATCAAGAAGCCATACTGAATTTGTTATTAATGATTTAATGAAAATAGATGGTTACACTATTCAAGCAGAGGGGAGGCTGATTAAAGACACCATAAAGCCTAATTGGATCTGGATTTTATAAATCATTTTCTTTGTAGTTTACAACAAGAAACAGAAACCAGTCATGTCAAAAAACAAGAGCAGTGAGTCAGTGAAGGTGGTAGTTCGATGCCGTCCCTTGAACCAGAAAGAGGAGTCCAATGGGCCTGCAGGGGGCATCGTGCAGATGGACCTGCGGCTTGGACAGGTGATCCTCCGGAACCCTCGAGCACCAGCCAGCGAGCCCCAGAAAACATTCACATTCGATGCCGTTTATGATGCAAACTCCAAACAGCGAGACCTGTACGACGAGAGCGTGCGGCCGCTGATAGATTCAGTGCTCGCAGGGTTCAATGGCACCATATTTGCATACGGACAAACTGGAACTGGGAAAACATACACCATGCAGGGGGCATGGTTGGACCCAGAGAAACGTGGTGTGATCCCCAACGCCTTCGACCACATCTTCACACATATCTCCCGCTCGCAGTCTGATAAGCAGTACCTGGTGCGGGCGTCCTACCTCGAGATCTATCTGGAGGAGGTCAGGGATCTCCTCGACCCCAACCATGGCAGCGCCAGGGCCCTGGAGCTCAGGGAGAGTCCAGAGTCTGGTGTTTATGTGCGTGACCTTACGTCGTGTGTCTGCAAGAGCATCAAGGAGATCGAGGAGGTGATGAATGTTGGCAATCAGGCGAGGGCGGTCGGGGCAACAGACATGAATGAACACTCATCTCGGTCACACGCTCTATTTCTGATCACAGTGGAGTGTAGCCAGCCCGGTCCAGATGGGAGGAAACACATTCGGGTCGGCCGTCTCAACCTGGTTGATCTTGCTGGCAGCGAGCGCCAAGCCAAGACAGGCGTCCAGGGAGAGCGCCTGAAAGAGGCCGCCAAGATCAACCTTTCCCTGTCAGCCTTGGGGAACGTGATCTCAGCGCTGGCTGATGGGCGAAGCGGGCATGTTCCATACCGGGACTCCAAGCTGACCCGGCTGTTGCAGGACTCTTTGGGCGGGAATGCAAAAACTGTCATGGTCGCTACCTTAGGCCCGGCCCCCCAGCACTACGATGAGACCCTTACCACGCTACGCTACGCCAACCGGGCCAAGAACATCCAGAACCAGCCCAGAGTCAACGAGGATCCCAAGGACGCCCTGCTGCGCGAGTTCCAGATGGAGATTGCTCGCCTCAGAGCTCAGCTCAACCACAGGAAGTGGAGGAGCAAACAGAAGAAGGAGCAGCTGGATGGCGAGGGCTGGGAGAGGGACGGAGATGAGGAGACGGAGGGTGAGGAGGATGAGGGGGCAGAAAAGGAGGCAGAGGAGTATGTGAAGCTGGAGGAGCAGCGGTTGGAGAGGGAGAAACAGGACATCAGAGAAGATCAATTCATGTTGGCGGAGGAGAAGCAGAGGCTCCTGGGGGAGAAGGAGAGGATGATGGGAGATCTGAGGAAGGAGCAAGAAGCCACCGAGCAACTGACCGCCAAGTACAAGGTGAGAGTTTAACCTGTGAGTCCAGTCAGGAGCCACATTCATTTATTCTAGACAAAAGCAGACAAAATGTAAACATGCATAGATGTCAAAAAATCAGATTATGACAAAACAAACAAACAAACAAAGATGCAAAGCAGTTACCCATAATGCTCTGCTCTGATTTTACATGGAGGCAATTGAACAGCCACCACTACATCAATTAATGCTCATAATCTGATCTGGATTGCTCTAAAGGTTGTTTAATATCAAAAACAGCAATAGGAAAAAAAACTAACTTCTGATCCATTTTCTCAATGAAATAGATTTGTGGTGTCATCTTTCTCTCCCTTTCTCACACACACACTAACACACACACTCACAAAATCCAGGAAGTCAGATTAAGAACATGTGGTTCATGGGATTTTCATGTGTGATAATCTGATGAGCTGTTATTAGGGAACATTATGGACAGTAACACTAAGAGTTTCATATCTAATTAAAAAAATGAATCTCCCTGCAGGTGTTATCACAATTTCATTTTTACTAGCTAGTAAAGGGATAGTCCAGATCTTTTAGCCACCTAAAAAAGTACTAAAAAGATCAGTTTTACTGTATTGAGAATATTTTCACCCTGTCACAGACAGTCTGTTCCTACAGAGAAGCTCTCAATGGCTTCAGTTCCCTATCCATTCTTTCAGAGCCATTTCCAGCAAACTGTTATAATTTCCTTTTTTTTCTTTATAAAATTCACTTTCATGTAGATAATTTGGCAGCACCAAGTGGAAGTTTGTGGTAGTAATTCAAGTACACAGTGTCACCTGACCTGGCATCTCAGGAGCCTCTTATTAAAGGCAGGTATGTTGGAATGAGTCAACTATGGAAAATGCCATGAGAATACAGTCTTCAGTCAGTGTGTGTTTGGTTTAATCTTGGTTTATTGTTTGATGAATTTGTTTATTACCCAGTTGATTTGAACTTTTTTTGTATTGTCCTACAAAAAAGTAGGCTCTGCAGTGTGTTTATAGCCTAACCCAACAACTCTCCACACATCAGTCAAATCAAACAAATGTTGAAAACCACCCTGGATCATCAAACAGTGAGTACAACAAGACAGGTCGCTCATGTTTAATTTGGTGGAGCCTGTGGGCGGCTATTTTGAATTTGACATGAGTAAGACTCGATACATTTTCTCATCAGCACCACCAGAATCCATTGAGAAAAACAATACTTTTAGCTCACTGAACATGACAGCTGCAGGTCTACTGTTGCTTCAATCAGTTGGTTTGTTTGTGTTATTATATGACTTTGGTCAACCTAAATGAAAGCTTTTAATTGCCAAAGTCACACAAAAACACAAACAAACTAAATGATTGAGGCAGCAGAAGTCCAGCAGCTCCAGTGTTAACGATGTTAAATGACTATGTTTCTCAATGAAGTCTGGTTTTGAAGAGGGGCATACAACATCATTGCTGTTGGATGGCAAGATAAAGAGGGAAAAAATACAGCCCCACTTAAACGATCTGAACTAGCCCTTTAAGTGCTTAACTCTGAGGATGTCACTGGTAACTAGCAACTGTTTATATGAATGCGCTTGCTGCTAAATTATATAAAAGTTGTTAACCAGCTTCATGATACTGGTTATCCAGGATTACCAATGTTGGGCTCAGTGAAGCCAGATAAGGAGAGCCAGACTAAACTGAACTTGCTTTGTGACTTTCCGCAGTTATTGAGTGTAAATATTTCATAACTGCTAATCTCTACATGAAAACCACTTTGTGTGGTGGAACTTGTTGATCTACTGATGCTAAATCTCCACTTATAAACATTTATGATGACTAGTTTGAACTGACTCCATCACCAGTGATCCTGATAACTGGTTCTATGTGTGTGCTGCCCTTTCTCCGCATATTGGTCGGGTGTCTCATATGTCCAGACAAGAACTGGTGACCATTGTATCTTAAAATGTCAGTTCTTTCTTTGCCCTCCTCACGCACAGGCAGCAATCAAATACTGAGTCTGAGCTGCATTAATTACTTGCTCTGATTCATGGCCGTATCCAGTCGATAAGTCAGCCATGCAGAATGACTGAATCACTGCAGTCTATAGCTGCAGCCTGAGCCATCAAACATGAGAGACTACTGGATCAGCTCACCGAGCTGCTGATGTGAGGAAAAGAGAGGAGGAAAGAGGTATTTTGAGTGTGCATTCCTGCTCTTTTTCCGTCATCAATTTGGGGATGTTTGGTGTTTTCTATGAGCAATGTAGTGCTTAACTAAAAATGGTTTGTGTTCCTACTTTTCCCTCAATATACCAGCATGCCTCTAAGAGCTCCCAGAGCAGAGGTGTGATGGGTAATATGCAATCTGTGTTGGTGGAATAGCAGAGAGATTTCCCAGTTTAGAAAAGCATGTACTGTGGCTGCATTACACTGTGATCTATTTAAGCTGTTGTCAGTGGACAGCATTGATCGGTTTGCCTCCTCTGTGATAGATTTTTTTGCACGTAGGGCTGGGCAAAATGGTTGAGATCATTAACAAATAATGATAATATTTATCATATTTATATTGACAAACCATGTATCTCAATATGATAATGTATGTAAAATCCATAGATTGTATAAAATAATGGCCATAACTACAGACTGTGAAGTCACAAATTGGTTTTTGAACTTCTGTTTTGAAGCCTCGACTTTGTAACTAAGTACATTTACTCAAATGCTGCACATAAGTACAAAATTAAGGTACTTGCACTTTACTTAAGTATTTTATTTTAAATGTTATTTTTTACTTTTGCTACACTACATTTCAGAGGGAAATATAACATTATTATTATTATTATAATATTAACATTATTTATTTTACACATTGAGGTCTTTTTCTATATTTAAAAAAATAATAATTTTAAGTTTGGGGGCGGGTGTCATTTTGTTATTTTGTTTAGAATTATTTGTTTAGTTTTTAAGATTTTTTTTTATGTTTCTTCACCTTTTGAATTATAATTTTTAAAATAATTTTGAGGTACGTTGTGTTTTTCAATTTATTTCTTTAATAATTTTGACATTTATTTTCTTTTTTTACAATTTTAAGGTTTGGGGTATTTTCTATTTTTTTAAATCCATTTTTCGCTGCAGTGCGTGTGTTTTTGTGTATTTTTTAATATTATTATAATTTTTCCGGATCATACTTACTTACTTTTACCTAAGTACTATTTTCAGTGCAGGACCTTTACTTGTAACAGAGTAGCTTCTCAGGATTGTGTTAGCACTTCTACTTAAGTAAAGGATCTGACTACTTCTTCTACCACTGCGAGAGAGTGGGGCTGTGGAGGAGCGAGGATCTCATCCATAGACTGTGGTGATGCAAAATTTTGAGCGTCAAGCAGCGTTTTGGTGAATTTTTCTGCATAAAGTCATGGTTAAAATATCTTAATTTATGTAAAGGAAACAAAATTCAGGCAGCAGGTGACAATTCAAAATAAAGAGATATAATGGAATATAATGCAGTAAGGCTCTAAGGTTATCCCTGCTCAGTCAACTTGTGTAGGCATGATTTAATCTTCCATGCCCTTTTTTGTCTGCATGTGGCATACTGGCACTTATTTACATAAATTATCAATTTATTAATTTTACGTTCCTCCAAAATAATAAACAAAAAATAAATAGATGAAAAAGTAATTCTCATAGATTTGTTGACAAATGAAGAAGAAACATCACTTAAAAACTGTTTATACAGAGAAATACAAGAGTGCTTAAATAACAGTACACGCTGAAATAACTGTCCGTAGTTGTGTATTTGCAATTTATGTTGGATAATAAATGCACGCTTAAGCAAACACCCAAAAGAAAAAGTAAAACCCCCCAAATTGACAAAAACATTGGCGTGAGCAAAACCAACTTACAGTAAACTAATTTCTAAGAGCAGTGTAAGCAGTCTTCAGTTTTAGTCTCATCTGTAACAGAGTATGTGGCACTTTTTCTCTCTGACTGAAGGTAAGAGGACTGGGAAACTCCCGTGAGGCAGAGATAATGTATATCCTGATGCTGTGCCCTTCACACTGAGTGCTTTTATGTCCATGTCTGTTCAAGACATCTCATATTTCTTCTCATCACATCATCTTCTGAAGCGCCGTGGGGCTAATTCTGTTTTGTGCTAAAGCGTATAAAATCTTCTGTCATCACACAGCGCAGTTCAGAGGGTTGTTGCTGCTGTGCGTCTGTGTTTGTGTGCGTGTTTGATGCTGACTGTATGGCTGCTGAGTGATGTCAGCGCTGAGAATCAGCAAGTCCTTTTCGTTCCCTCCCCCGAGCAGGAAGATGATTAAAGACAAGAGGTATTTCCTGTCTTTGACACATCACTCTGTTGCTATTGGTCTAGAAGGAAAACCTGCTTGTTTGTTGTGCAAGATACAAGTTAATTTGTTTGTTCCAAGATGCAAACATGTAAGGTTTAAATGTGGTGAAATATATATTTATATTATTTTTATTCCAAAAAACAATTAATTGATCCTTTTTTAGTATTATCTGTGTAGCTAAAGCCTGATACATTTAATTATTGTCCAAAAAAATATTTGGAGAATATTTACCTTATCTTTTTAGCCTATTAATAGACATTAATTAAGTTATATAAAAAAAACCCAAATCATTATTTAGCTGCCTGATAAATTCCCAAGACATTCAAGATTCAAAATTCAGTTTGTCATTTCTCTTTTTTTGCATACATAAAAAAGATTAAATGCTTTTATCCTAGCCTACAACAGGGCACCAGAGTAGAATCTAGATCTTAAACTTAAGAACAACAGATAAAAGTACAGGAGCTGCATACATTTCAGCACAGACATTCAAGCATTTAAATTTGAAGGTGCAACATATTTGAAGTGCCTTTGGCAACACTGGTCCATTTCATGCAATGTTTCATTCAATGTTAACAAAGCAGGGGGCACAGTTTTAAGTGTCTCATAGTGGGTTGCATGCATAACACGTCATTAAAGCATCGCACCCATTCAGCCTACAGTTCCATTTTACTAGCTGTCCCTTATAGACCTTGATGCAGCACTGTTACCTTCATTGTGGCTCAAAGGTGAAACCACTCTGTCCCCCCATTTCGCAATCCTACCTTTCATACAGAACGGTGTGGCAACATAATGAGGCAATAATCCCACCTTTAACAGAGGGGGGCTATAGATGCTGTATGCACATTTAACCCTTTGAACCTGAGCCAATTGGCTTGATTTCTTTCAAAAACATGAAAAGAAGGAAATGTTTAATTTAACAATAAATGACCCAAATATTAGCAAGATATCAGTAAAAAGTAATAAAAACAAAAAAGTGGGAAAACTAGCACAAAAAGAAAAAAAATCACCATAAAAACAATAAATATATGTATATACACATATATATAGTCTAATTTAATTTTAAGAAATGATTATAATAATTATAAATATACTTAGAATTCCTCTATCGTATTGTTAACTAATGTATGGGTTATTTTTTTACATTACATTACTTACATTAAATGAAAAAAAGTTGATCTACAGGAGAGTAAATATTTGTAAGCAATACAGAATGTCTGAGAGCCTCACTACATTTTATTCCATTGTATTTTATATTTCAATTGTCACCTGCCACCTGAATTTTGTGTTTTCCATCACATTAATACCGTAACCTAATGCAGAAAAGGTACAAATTGATGCATAAAAATTCACCAGAATGCAGGAAATGACGCTGGGATGGGGGGTTGAAACGAAACCCCCCAGTGTTGAAACGAAACCTACACTCCTGATCCTACAACAAGATCAATCAGCCTGTTCTAACATGCTGTGGCCCAGTTTCCCTCTGACTGGCTTAGACTGAAATTAGCCCACCAATCACAGGCTGCGCTCTGCAGGTTCCATTTTTCTCTCCACTCTGATTAACCAATGAGAGACAGGTTGCTAGGCAGAGAGGCAGATTGAAAGCCAGGAAGAGAAGAGTGTCTGGAAACATGAGCTCAGAAATAACCAATTATAGATAAAATCAGATTGAAAGGCTTCTCCCTTTTCCCCTCTGTCTCTCTCAGCCACATGCTCATCCACTTAGACAAACACAGAACATATAAGTAGGTCAGGAAACAGCCTTGTGAAGCTGCGTTCGGTCAGCTGGTGTTTCTGCAGGGTGCCGTCAGCTAACTGGCCTCCAAGGTGCAGCGCTCCATCTGTAGATTGTGTGCTGCAATGTTGGTGCAACTGTTGTTCAGCTGTTGTCTGCTCTGCTGGAGACGCCACCAGCTTTAATTCATATGCAGTGGTGGAAGTAGAGGTATTCAGAGTAGCAATACAACACTGTAAAATGGTCTGTTACAAGTGAAAATCCTGCATTTAAATCTGACTCATGCATCAATGTAAAAGCAGGATTTTAGTGATGTATCTAGCTGGGGTGGAAGTCCTTTTTTTTGGTTTTATAGAACTGCAACTAATGATAATTTTCATGACAGATTCTGCTGATTATTTTCTCTATTAAGTGATCGATTGTTTTCTTTCAGAAAATAGTGAGAAATGCCTTCACGATTACCCAGAGGCCAAAGTGACACCTTCACAATGTCCAAACTTCAGCGTTAAATTTAAAAATTAATTAAAATTGTTAATAGAAATAATAAAAGGAAAATCAATAAATCAATCAACAAATCAATAAATCAACTAAGATTTCAACTTGTATATTCTGTTGGTCATAGTCTGCACTTCATCTCATGGTCAGACAAGTCTTGGCTTTCATAATGTGTTGATTTGGGGTGGTTTTTACCATGGTCATAAAATATTTGAACGCGCCCCTCATAAGTGGAAATTTTCTGGAAGCTCCAAGTTCACGAGTTGTCATGTGTTTGCAGACGTTTTCAGAAATGGCGCAGGCCACAGACACTAATCTTTTAGTGGATGGCAAGATAATGAAGTGTGATTTTAGTTGTTTGATGTAATTTTATAATATGTCTGAGGAAAATGTTGACATTCCTACTGGCCTCATCTTTTTTCATCTTTTTCCAAGCTTGCCAGCTTGCTAAATTGTTCGCCACAGTGGCTTCTAGATGGCAACAGTAGCATCCATGTTGCCGTTGCCTAGCAGCAGCGTTTTCATGATTTGACTACTTGAACACTCAGCATGTTGTCTACACAACTTCCCATGTTATATCTACAAGCTCACGAGAGCCATTTGAATGCAGCAATAGTTTAGTCTTTGTTGGATCAGTGATTTGGTTGTGAGATCTTAAGTTTACTGTTTTCCTTGCTTGGAGCAGAGTCCAATCTAATCCTGTTGCTGGCATTCTCCCGCATTTGGGTCCAACTGTTCAGCACCTCATGACCTTTCATAGTAAATAGTTGTATGCTACCATATTAATGCTTAATGTTGTATACAGAACCTTAAATGTGGAATATTTTCTTGCGTTTTACTCAGTGCATGAGTTGACACAGTGAGCAAATCCTTCAATGTCAATATGACATCTTTGACCTTTCCATATGTTGTTATTGTCTCTCTGGCATAACTTTTGTGATGACTGGATCTTTGCATGCTAAAGAAAAAAATTGCATGGATTTTAAAAACTGCAAATATTTTATTAATTAAATTGAATAAAGAAGTGCTGGCTCTGGCAGCACTACACCTTTGGGTTTTAGTGCTGTCATTGTTGAGAACATCATGCCGAGCAGCAGCTTCTCGTAAGGAGGCCGCTCTGTGCGACCCTCCAGTGGACTATTCTTAGATCCACTTTTCTGGGTCAAAACTTTAACGTCTCACTTCTTCTTGCTGACTCTGTTCATCATGTATCTCTTTCTATTTTCTCTCTGTTTAAAAAAGTATCTGTTGGTCCTTTAAGAGTATATAGAATTTATACCTTATTTATACCCCGAAACATGCTTCTGTTTTGAGCATAAAATTCTGATAGATTCTCATCTAACTGTACTAATTAAACTTGAAAAAAACACAGCTTCGTTTTTGAGACATTCCCATTCATTACAAGGATTTTCTCACATTTTCTGACATGCTCCTTTTCCTCAACCTACTTCATCTACCTCTTGGTTTATAATTTTATGCATTGCTTTTTCGCCAGAGAAGCAACACAGTAAAAATAGGTCAATTTCATGCGTCTTAAATGAAAAGTCGGACGTTTACTGCTTTAAAAATATCACTACAAATACTTGCAAGTTTGGATCAAAATATAGAATTTGAAGTCTAATTTATGGTAACAGGAAAATGATATTAGCAGCTCTCAAGAGTGTGAATCTAATAAAGTGAGGCTGAAAATAAAACGCCTTTGTGGCAAGCTGCCCAGATAAAGTCTGTGGGAAACACTCGGCTGTTTCTCTGTGATTCCTTTTGATCTTTTTATTTCTTTTGTAACAAAGCCAAACAAAGATATTGCATCGTCGGGCTTTACAGCAAACAGAGGAGGGGAACTTGGCCCGGGGCACGATGATAATTGAATCTTTCAGATGAAAAACAAATACATTATTATACTTTACCATGAATGCATCCTACAGTCTCTGCTGTCTTTTGTTATTGGAGGAAATTGCATTAAGGTCTTTCCTGCATCCTGCCAGCTGAAGTTCAGCCAGTCAGAATGCACGGTCAACAACAATGCCCACTGCCTCATGGGAAATATCGTCAGTGTAACACACACAGACTCACACATGCGTACATGCACATACACACACCGCTCCTGCATATCAGCCTTCTGTAATTTACAGTAGACATCCAAAAACATGCTGAATGTGCTTTACAAACACGCACACGCACACGCATCACATCAGGGATAGAATGACTGTTTCCTGTTTATATAGCTGACTTCCTGTCTAATAAGAGGGAGGAAAAGTCTGTACAGAGATAGGGCAGCCTGTGTGTGTGTGTGTGTGTGTGTGTGCGCGCGCGTGTGTGCGCATGTGCATGTTGGCTAATGAACAGAAAGAGCTCGTCACTGCTTACCATCTTTCAGTGTGAAAGGCTGTATCACTAAAATATTGATGAATCAACTCTGTGTGTGTCCATGTGTGTTTGCATGTTCTCTCTCTCTCTCTCTCTCTCTGTGTGTGTGTGTGTGTGTGTGTGTGTTCATAAACTGACTGAGAGTCCAGTCATGTGATCAGCAGAGAAAGCAGAGGCATTTCTTAAACAATACATACTCCCCAGTCTCTCAAATAAGGACAAAAACAAACACAGACCCAGAAATGTCTGCATGTGAAAATTAAATATTAAAAATGTGTTTATTGTATAAGGAAAGGGTGGATGAGAGATGTCATAGTTTGCTTATGTAACCACTGTAGCCTCATAAAATATGCAAAACAATTATCACAGCCTTTAAATAATTCATTTATTCATTTTTCCAACTGTGTAAAGAGAGTTGTAAGTACAATTCTACTTGTTTAGGGATAGAGGACGATGGTGGCCAATGTTGCTTTTAAATGAAACAGTTGTTGACGATCTATATGGAGCAGAAGCCATGTGACCTTTTCACCAAATCTGTATCCCTCTAACAATTTATAAGAGGGTCAAATTTTTGCAAATACAGTACTTTTTGCAATTACCTAATGACAATAAACAGGAATATGCACTTTGATTTTATCTTTTGAGAAAAAAGGCACTCTGACATGCATAAGTTAGATAATTTGAATAAACAACAACAAAAAAACGGACCTGTGCAGGATGTAGGAGGCTTTCACATCAGGGATCCAGGCCCAGATCTGAGTACACAACCTGGATCGACATCAGTTTTCTTGTTCTGTGTTCAGACACCTTTCATACGCATTTAAACCTTTAAACTTAATGGTCTGATTTCTTTTAAAAACATAGAGTAAGGGCAAAGAGCAACATGGCAAGAAATGTCTCGCAAATAGAAAGTAGTCATTAAAAGGTGACACAAAACATTACCTGAAAAAGAAAGTGAGAGAGAATTATTAGAAAATATAATAATGCAAATGTCAACTCCATTTCACATAAATGCAGTTTGCTTCAAAGGTTTCAAAAGTTTAAATACTTGTGAAAGACTTCTGAAAGCAACATAAGAAAAGTAATGTTGCTCCAGGTTTCAAAGGGTTAATGAGCATCATTTGGCAGGTTTCTGGTCTGCTGGTTTCATGTCACTTTCTTGATCTTTGCTGTGTTTGGTGGAGGCAGGAGATGACTGACAGTGAGTGAATGGTAATAAGATTTCAGGCTTTAAGTTGTGGCTCCTTAAGTGGTTTTTGCATCGACCAGGACTGATGTGAAACAGACTCCCAGAGACGACCTGACCTTTGTTTTTTTCTTTTCTTCTCCGTCTGTCTTTCACACTCAGCGTCTTTTTTACTTTCCCGCCTCTTCTTCTTCTGTGTCTCTGTCTCTTCCCAGCAAGCTTCCTGTCTCTCTGCTGCACACACAAGAGCTGTTGTCGTCACTTTGTATTTATATCCCAGTTGCTCCCAGCAGGCCTGGCCTCGCTGTGATTGGCTGGCAGGTGCAGATGAGCTAGCTCAATATGCAACACATTCCCATTCTCTTCACTTTTCCCGTCAGGAAATGGATCGGTCACAGCCAAAAGAATTTGAGCGTGCACTTATGGGCAGATTATACATATGCTCACAAATATGCAGGCTGGCACACACATGCACTCACAAGCTCCAGGAAAAATGTGATGCATTTATAAATGCTTCAGTCTGCAGACTCTGCAGCTCAGAACCTCGCAGGCTTTCATCCGCAGTCATGGAGGATACAAAGAACTATTAACCCTACTTTATGTTGTGTGCCTCCAACATACAGCTCACCACAAACCTAAATTTTATCAAACCAACCAACCGCTCAACAGCAAGGTCGGAACAATGGCAACTTCTGCACAGACAAGGAGATGATTGCATCGCTACCTTGACCGTGCTAAGTTTAAATCAGTGATCATCGTAAGATATTAAATCTGCTTTATTGATCGAGTAAATGAGAAACAGATTGACAGAGAGGACAGAATTTGAGCCTCCTGAGGACTGAGAGGTAGATACAGGAAGGCTTATAATGACAATGAAGAAACTGAAGCTCTGCTGTGACATTTTTAGACAGCAGACATCCTGACTGCATCTGTGTGTGTGTGTGTGTGTGTGTGTGTGTGTGTGTGCGCGCATGACTGAGACATCAATCTGTAGGGATGCCTGGAAACAGAATAATGACTCAAATGACAAGTGGGTCGTCTCTCATGTGATTGAAGGTCATTTGGACTCCTGACTGAGTCATCGCTCCTCCTCCTCCTCCTCCTCCGTCATCTTTTTTTTCATCTTCACATGCGTGAAATCAGCTCAAATGTGAGATAGCTGTTTGACCTGAACATTAAAAACATGATGTTCTAGGAAATCAGATGTGGAAAAAACTTGAAAATTTCCAGATAAGTTAATTTCCTTCTAGACAATTAACTCAAATGTGAAATGACGTCAAAGCAGGATAACATTTGAGACAGAAGAGTGGCACCACATGGTACAATTAGTAGCTGTTAAATCAGATGTAGATTAGATTACATGGTCTTCATCAGCTGATGGAATAGTTATGGAAATATAAATGTTAGAATCCACATTTCTTTGAGCACTTTAAAGACATCTCCATTTTGGCTTAAAACAACAAGGCTGATTAATTAATACTGTGGACTATCCTCCACATCTTAGAAAGCAGAATTTCAACATTGCATGTATTGCAAAGGCTTATTATTAAAGGGGACCTATCATGCTTTTATTTTCTGTCATGTAATGTTACAATCTTGGATATTGATATCAAATGTGGCCAAAGTTTCAAATAATGAGGTAAACGAATGTAAAAGTAAATAAAAAGCTCATGCTTCAGGCTGTTCTGAGTTCTCTGTCTATAACAGGGTTTTTTTTCTACTTTTAAGACAAGCTGACGTCAGCTTGTGACATATTTCTTAAATGTCAGGTGCATCAGTGATTACATACACTACTACATGTAGCTACATGCTAACAGCAGGGAAACATATCAGCTTTGTTTCTGATGTTGTTTAGTCCTCCTGATTTTGTGTCATATTCCTGCTGGAACATTTCTGGTTGTGTTTTTGTGTTAGTAGCTTTTATTGGTGATTTTTTATTTACAAAATGACTGACATGAAGCCTTCGCCCAAGCTGTTTTGGGGAAAAAAGATTACAGTTCTTTAGCATTTAACTTAATTTAGTCCAAAAGAGTGCAACTGTTATCTCATACGAACTCAGTGTAAACGTGCACAGTGCAACAAAACATTGTTAGGTTTTAATTGGATGTTGCTGCTTTTGTGAATTAATGTAATGGATGTTTTGGCACAGTTTCATGAACCCAGTGAGACTCAGAATGGATCTTATTGTCTTCTACTGAAGTTAAAATATGAATATGTATTTACTTCACAAGATAATAGCATGGTGTATGTGCCTGGTCCTATGTAGAAAGTATCAAGTTGTGCTTTTTGGTTCTAAAAGTCTGTAAAGGATTTGTATCTTTACATTCAGCCTGTCAGGGGGCAGAGACATGGGATGCATGAGAGAGAAAACGTGTGACATGAATAAGCCCTTTAATGAAGCTGAAAGAATATGACAAAGCACAAAGAGCAGCTATCCAGTCACACACACACACACACACACACACACACACACACACACACACACACATGTAGGACACAAAGACAGCTCGAAACAAAGAGTCTTTCTGTAAAGACCTGCTGCAGACGCATCCTCTCTGAAGGACTCCACTGTACTCTCTGCATGAGTCTGAGTGTGTGAGTCTGCTCGTAATAGAGAACGTATAGGCTGTACACTGTTGACACACACACTGTCTTTTTGTATAAGGTCCTGGAGACTGGAATGTGGCCAATACAAAATGGTCATGGCCCCTGTCTGCCCTTTTCGGGCCCCTTTTTACTCTCTTTCCCCTCCTCTTTTTTTGTCTTCTTCTCCTCTCTCTCTTTCCCATTTCTTGTCTCTCAGTCTTTCTTCTTTTCTGTATTCACTGTAGATCATTTCCCTCAGAACATCTATCATGTGTGTCAACATATGTGTGCATTTTTGTGTGATTCGCCCTTCAAGACAGATTGCATCACTGTGACCTCAGGCCTTAAATCTCCACGGTAACCAAAGGCGCTGTAACCAGAAGCATGAAATGATAATAATTTTTCTTCAGAGTCATCAAACACACACATTGTAAAATATGCAGGGCAGATTTTCCTTTTAAAAGGTAAGAATAATAACTAGAAAGCATTCAGAGAGAGCAAAACTCAAAAACGTTACACAGTGCTTGTTGTTTTAATTATAGGAAATGTTTAGACGACATTAATCTGATGTTAACAATAACTTTATACATGTGCTAAGTGCTTCTTTCTTTATCATCCTAATTTTATAATGAGCTTTATCTTGAAAAGACATGCACAGATGAACATTACTGCATATATGTACATAAAAAAAACAAGCAAAAGACAACTACAGCAACGAAAATGATAACCAAACAAGCACATATCAAATAAAATAAAATAGATTTAGAGAAAAATAATAACATTTGAAAAAAATAGATACATGAAAAATTAAAATACAATATGAAACGGGTATGGGGGATTTTTTGAAAAGATGCATTATGCACACAGGAACATATTGCTCTTATTGCACCTTTTTTTTCAAACTTGAAATAATTTTTTAAGTGATTTTGCCAAATATAATCTGTTGACAATTATCACTAGAAAATTTGTTTGATTCTTATTGATATTAGCATCATCTCAGCATAGGAAAAGTTTGACCTGCTGGTGGCACTAGAAAAGTCAAGAGATCACCAAAGTCAGTCGGATCCATCCTCTGTGGACCATAAATGTCTGTATGAAATTTCATTGCAATCCATTTAATAGTTTTAAAGATATTCCAGTCTAGAACAGAATGATTATCAGACACTTTGGATGTGATTCATGTCTGAAGTCTGAAGCGTTACAACGCTGCAGCTGAGCTCAGCTTGTTGTGCGATGGTGTCATCATGGATGTTAAGCTGCCCACTTCCAGCTCCGTCTGCCTCATCAGCACAATGTCTGAACTGACTGCAGCTCCAACACACACACACACACACACACACACACACACACACACACACACACACACACACACACACACACACACACACACAGACAGACAGACAGGGACCAAGACACAGCGACTCAGCTGTTAGATGTCCTTCTTTGATGTCTTAAATGAATTTAGTTTGACCTTAAGAAAGACACACAATCTTCGTCCTTGTATATTATTAGATACATTTTCTAGTTTTGTTTCCGTCAGTTATTAATGCCAGCCACAGGACATTTTTGTAACTGGATCTTGATCTTAATATAATCAGCCAAAGTTTAAAGCAAATACAAATACAGCTCTCCATGATAAACATGAATCCAAATATTCTTTTAAATTTTTTTTTCTCAGGCGATGGAGAGCAAGCTGCTGGTTGGTGGTAAGAACATCATCGATCACACCAACGAGCAGCAGAAGATGCTGGAGATGAAGAGACAAGAGATTGCCGAGCAGGTAAACGTGTGTGTTTATAGATTAAAAAAAAGCCCAAAATTCATCCTTTTACATGACTACAGACTGCACTTTTACTGTTAGAAACTCCTGAAAAATAATGGCTCGTTGAAGAGTGAGGATAAGGATGTTGTATTTGGAGAAGTTATGCCAGCATCAGGGTTTTTTTACTTTAATTTACTACATTTTATTACATTTTGTCCCTACATAACACTGCTGCTCAATATATACTTAGGCCACAGTAAGCCTGCTTTTAAAATTGTTAATCTTGACAACTACTTAACCCTGTAAAACCTGTGCAAAATAGCTTATTTCTTTCAGAAACTTTTGTAGAATAACATTTAAGTGAGCAGTAAAAAAAAAAAGTGACCTGAAAATTGTGAGAATTCTGTAAAATAACTAAAAGTATATAATTAGAATCATTAGAAACATAGTTGCTTATTTTTTCCTTCCTTTTTCCCTGTAAAAAAACTTAAAAAAACTTCTACTAATTTCTTGCAATTTGCAGGACTTGTGTTTTTGCCATGTCTCTCATTGCCTTTTCCCCCATGTTTTTGAAAGAAGTTCAAATGTTTAAATACTTAAAAATTGTCTGAACCATCACAAGAAAAGTGAAGTCAATCCAGGTTAAAGATGTGAGAGAGTATGATCTCCTTTAGAGATTGTGTGATATTTGTGGTGAGGAGTTTCTCTTCAACTGCAGCATAAGATACTGAAAACACTGAGGTTCAGTTGCAGTTTTTAACAATAAGGTTAACCAACTAAATACCATGGAGAAAAAAGTTAAGTAACCAAAAATAGCAGAACGGTGACATTTTATTAATGCTTTCAGACGCGCAATGAGCGGGAGATACAGCAGCAGATGTTGGTCCAGGACGAAGAGACTTTGGAGCTGAGAGAGACGTTCACCTCTCTGCAGCAGGAAGTAGAAGCCAAGACCAAGAAACTCAAGAAGGTACACAGACACCACTCGCACAGCTGCATGTAAAGTCAGAAAAGAATAATGTGTACACAAAAACACATACACGCTCATTTATACACGCACCAAATGCACACTTTTTTTTTTTTACCAGGCATACAAATATATTTTTACATGCACGCACTTCTTCCTTTTTTGTTCCTAATGTCAGTATATCCCTCTTTATACCCCTCTTTGTCCTGGATCCTAATGACCCCCCGCCTTGGACACACGCTCACTCTGGACACACACTTAAATCTCAGTACCTCAAGGTTTGTCCTGCCGTCCTGGACCTTTCCCCTCCCTCCGTCACTACTTATCGTCACTTTCTTTTTTTGGGCCTGTTCACGCTTTACATGCTAACCTTCTCAATCTGTTTTATCCTCCTTTTCAAATTGCTCCCAATAACTCACACCTAAATCCCTCAGTGCAAACCCTGAAACAACCCTGAAACAACCCTGAAACAACATTCTGGACCCTCCCTCCCCCCTGCTCTACTCGCTTCCCAACCCGTTGCACAGCCAGCAGGACTAACCCCGAGTGTGTGTGTGGATGACAATGTGATTAATGATCCTGTGTTGACCTTTGCTGTCTTGATGACCTGACGTGTGCCATGGACCCTTCTCTCGCTGCATGGTGCCGTCTCATGGACGCAAAAAAAAGGATGATAAATATTAGAAATATTCACACTTTGATTTCAGAGCTCAGAGGGCTCTTGTTACTGCTGGATTTTTTTGCACTTGGAAGGGAGAGTCAGGGAGCACTTCTTAAGCCGGTGGTTGGCTTGATTGTGTTTTTAATGCTAAAGAAGATTGTTGTGAGTGAAAACAACATAAAGCCACCCTGCGGAGTTTTTTTTTACCTCAAATAGTGCTATGGAGCGGTGTCCTGTGGGTCCGTGCATGTCACAATGTAGCCCGATAATGTATGATCCAACCATCACTAAACCCTAAATTAAAACCTACACTGTAGCTATCTGTATCAGCTCTGAAATTAACCCTTTGTGTTAAGTACAAACTTTAATTTTATAGACAAAATCATCTTCTCACAGCAACGCTTGGGGAACAGTTGCATTCATGTTTTCTTTCAGGTTTTGCACAGTCTGAACTTAAGGTGAGAGTCAATATGAGAGAAATATCCTTTAGTATCCTTAAGTCACCCTTGTGCACTGGATCTTTTGTGCAGGCCACATTTTAGTTTTATGTTGAGCATTTTTTGTATCCTCAAAGTCCCAAGTTTAAGCTGCGAGCGAATGAATGTGGACTGCAGTGTCATCTTTCAGACTAACTACGCCAGGGCTAAAGTCAGGATTAGCCTACTTGTTTAAAGCATGAACAGTGTGAAAGCTCAGGAGCGCAGGAGGAGAGAGGAGGAATGAGAGAGAGAGCGAGAGAGGGCTGCCGTGTTACCACACTCCTATTGGCTGCCCATTTCTCCTGACACCAGTGCTTCCAGTGCTGTTGCTATGGGCAACCAAGCTACACTTCATCAGCGACTACACTGCACTGGGCAACATCTCTCCTTCTCACCCTCTCTTTTTGTCTGCCTCTCTCTCTTGCTTTCTCCTCGCAGCTGTATGCCAAGCTTCAGTGCATCAAAGCGGAGATCCAGGACGTGAACGACGAGCACGTGAGGAGCCGACAGGAGCTGGAACAAACTCAGAACGAGCTCACCAGAGAGCTGAAGTTCAAGTGAGTCCGACAAACACGCAGAGGAGACGGCACAATCAGCAAATATGCCTGAATGGTTCAGCAAACTCATCAGATACGAACACGCTTCGTAGAGATGACATTATTGCAAACACTGTTGAAATCCTGAATAAAAATGGGAACTTGAAGGTCAGATACATGAATTTGTGAAACACACAGTATCATACAACAACTCAACAAGGCCTCATTTATTAGCATTTTTTGCAAGCATAACATTATGTGCATGCATACAAGTAGTAAAGAAAATGAATACCAAAACGAGAAAAACATGAATGATATGTTTTTTTTTTTGTTTCTCAGAAGTTTGGAATTTTTTTGTGAACTTTTTCTACAGCTTCTCCTCAGACACAAAACACATTAAGTATAGTAAACTCGCAAACTTAATTGGAAGATATGCTTCTTCATATTTTGATGTTGGCTGATGTTTTCGATTAACGTGCCTCACCTGCTAGTACCCTACACATGCACAAACACAAAATGAAACCAAAAACAGTCCTTTAACATTGTAGCAATGACAAATAAAATCCAGGAAGTCCAATTTGATGAACAAAAGCACAAGTTTGAGCGCTTATCAGACCCTAAAACACAGTACACTGTACTGTGAGACAGGATTTAAACTCTCAGCTGTTTTAACTCGCACTGTGGTGATTCCCAGGGAAACAGTTGAAATATGTTACTAAGTCACTACCACCACAGGGCCTCGCTGGATGACGTTGCATAAATTCAGCCAGATTAGTAATAGTATGATAGACAATACACAGTGATATCTCTAAGATGTCAGAGTGAACCGATCTCTGATTGACATACAAGGCATACCAACATTAAAACATGAAACAAACCAATTCTGTTAACTGGTACCTTAACTTCCTATATCCATGAATGAACCCAGAGCCAGATTTTCACAACACGTTTTAATATCCCACTTGTCAAATGTCAACACTTGGTCGGAGGCCCTGTATGTCAAACTATCATGCTCTGGGTAACCCTTCAGCATCAGTTTTGGAAACTCTGGGATGGCGGATCACTTTATGCTTCTTAAATGCATTGTGCCTTTTCAAAATAGATTTTTGTTTTCACAGGTATTGTACAGTTTCTCTACTTTATATGTATAAAGTCTCTTTTCAAAATGAACTTAAAAGTTACGTAAAAAAAAAACAAAAAACAACTTCTGTCTCACAAATTGTGGCTCAGTTTGTTCCTCATTGGTTCATTGCTTTGGACAAAATTGTCAACTATATGAATGTTAATTATCTCAAGGTAAAAACATTCTTTAATAAATCTTTCCATTATAAACTGCAGATGAAGTAGGCCTGGAAAAAAAAGAACTAGAGAAGGCTGCAAAATCAAATGCAAAATAGGATCAATTTATTTATGACCAAACGGACAAAAAGAGACAAAACTGAGAGGGAAAAACAATCAAAAATCCAGATACTGTGTTACTCTCCAGACTGATATTTGTAACCTCTGTGTGTTGTGAACTTGCAGATATCTGATCATAGAGAACTTCATCCCTCCAGAGGAGAAGAATAAGATCATGAACAGACTGACCTTTGACCCCGAGGAGGACCAGTGGAAGTTTCAGCCTCTTGTCCCTGCTGAAAGGTCAGTGTGGGTTTTACACGTTGGGATGTTATTCCCATTTGGGCCATTGGGTGTAAACAATGGACTCAAAAACATCTTTAATTGCAGTCACAGTTCACAAACCTTTGACCTTCTCGCTTTCTGTTGTCACTTGCACTCAGTTCTTCATCCTCCCCTTCTGTTACAACAGACACTTTTAAAGTGTTGATGTGGTGTCGTTCACACCTGGAAAGAGACCCAGATCTTGGACCTTTCGTTGACGAGCTGAATTTTGGCCTTTTTCACGACTGATTTCTCACTGATCGCTCCCCTCTCTCTTTCTTTATTCAGTAAATCTTCACAGATGAAGAAAAGGCCGGCATCTGCAGTCGGATATAAACGACCAATCAGCCAGTACGCCAGGGTTGCCATAGCGATGGGACCTCATTCCAGATACAGGGTAGGGGTGTGTGTGTGTGTGTGTGTCTGTGTCGGTGTGTGTGTGTGTGTGTGTGTGTGTCTGTCTGACTGCATGTGGTTATCAGCTGTGGTTAATAAAAATGCACGATGTACCATCAGGAAATACCAAACACTGCTGATGTGCTGATGGAGATCATTAAAGGAGAGCTCCACCAAAAATCTAGCTCTTAAGCTTTTGACTGTTAAAGAGAAACCTGCTGCTGTCTTACCCACTTTTCAACCATAAAGTCATTTTAGCGCTTTAGGGCAAAAATAAAGTAATTTTTGCATCTTCACCAAGAATGTGCAACAACATATAATATTAATAAAACATCTATTGAAAAATATGACTCTACTCTGACAAAAATGTTTTAGTGAATAATAATTATTTGTGGAGGATTTGCTGACATAGAGTTACAAAGTGAGAACAATAATGAGAGGACAGAAGCAGCAGTAAGCCGTAAGCAGGTTAGACAGCGGTGATAAATTATACAACATCTCAGACGAGAATTAGAAACAAAAACTGTTAACCGACCTGAATCAAAGTGGAGTCGAGGAGAGAAAGATTTATTCCCCTTCTTTTAACCCGAACAGCTTAAGGACCCAGACCAGGAACCCTGAGGGTGCTTTTAGGACAGGAAGGGGTTAAAAGTTCACTTCTATACTTTACACCACAGCGTGCAAAGCTTTGTATGTGACACCAGTTTAAACTGAATTCTTGCGCGCATTTCTGCTGTCTTTTTGTGATTCGTGACAAATGTCTTTGAATGGACAAATGAATGTGTGTGCAGGCTGAGAACATCATGTTTCTGGAGCTTGACATGACCCCTCCAAACACCGCCTCACTGGATCGATCGGCAGAGGCGGAGCCGAACCAAAGCCACTCTGTGGACAACTCGCCCACCAAGGACAGAGGCGTCCGCAAGTCTCGATCCTGGTGAGCATGTCATCGTTGTAAACTGTGGTTCTGGAGACACCTGTTATAGCTGACAGTACCACTGAAGCAGTTTTGAGATATTTTGTCAGGGCCTGGTTCTGTCTGTCTGTCTGTCTGTCTGTCTGTCTGTCTGTGGACAGATTTTGTCAATATGATAACGTAACAACTGTGGAAGATGCAGTCACAAAATTTTACAGATGTTTGATTAAAATCAGAATAAAGGCCAAGTTTGAAGATCGGTGTGGTCCAAGCAAGGGTGGGTTAGGGGGACAGGAAGTAAGGGCAG
The DNA here is from genome assembly GCF_008729295.1 of Plectropomus leopardus. Classification (NCBI taxonomy): domain Eukaryota; kingdom Metazoa; phylum Chordata; class Actinopteri; order Perciformes; family Serranidae; genus Plectropomus; species Plectropomus leopardus. Next base: position 20,951,899 of record NC_056478.1, read on the forward strand.
GGGCCATTGGCCCACCAACTTTACGCTCAACCATTCTCGTCCACTGATGCAGCACAATCTAGGGCATATTAATTAAATCTGGCACAGTTCAGCTGTTTTGCTGAACTCACTGCTCTTGTGTCATGTGTTTAAGAGCGTGGATTTTGTTTCAGAAGCGGGGGAGGGACGCACACAGTACTAAGCAGGGGGTCTGAGACTCCTCTCCTGGGAAATTTTACTGTCAGACACTTCATTTTCTGCATTCTAGTGAATTTAAATGCACCAATTAATGTTGGAAATGTTTTTATTTATGTAAATAAAAACAGAAAAATTCAGGCAGCAGGTGACAATACAAGTATCAAAATCTAATGGAAAACAATGCGGCGAGTCTCTCAGGCGTTCTGCACAGCTGCATGATGTTCATTCTCTTGTAGATCAACTTTTCTCTTTAATGTTTTCTCTCATGAGTCAACACGCATGTACGCGTGATTTTTCTTTTTCAGTCCTTCTTTGTGTCTTTTGTTTGGGAAAGTAATCACTTTAAATGTGCATGTGCACCTTTTGTTGAAGGAAGCTTCCTTAAACGATATTATGTGTACAGGGAGCACGAAGTACTCTTTCTCTACATCTCACTCAACTTCACTGCTACCACAGTTAAAATTTTAAATGTTAAGAGGTATTGTTTACCTCTCTATAACTCAACAAATTCAGCTGTTTATCGTAATGACACACAACAAGGCCTACATGTTTCTAAAGAACATTAAACATAATGTTATAGAAGTGATTTCTGTAATTGTAGATTTGTGATTTTTGAGAGTCAAATGATTAATCAGTTTTAAAATTGTCTCCACCCCCTTCATCATACCACAGTGGCACACCCTGCTTTATCCTCACTTTCATTCTGCTCTGGGTCATCTGACTGATGTGTCACCATATACACACATTTGCCATTGTGGCCAGTTTAATCCCATTTCAACGACTTCATGTTCTGCTCAGTATGATGACAATCATTTAACACGATAAGTGATCCTTATCAAAGAGTTTATGTAAAAAAAGGTAAATATCATCCGAGTTATTGTTGCCTGTTTTTGTTAACCCTCAATTATTGATGTTGGTATTGTCATCAAAAATTCAGTATTGGTTGGGCTAGTTTAAACCTTTGAAACCTGGATCGACACCAGCTTTTGTGTGCTGCATTCAGACACCCTTTACAGGTTTTTAAAACCTTTGAACCCCGTAAAAATTGATTTGATTTCTTTCCAAAACATGCAAAAAATGGAAGCCAGTGACTTGCAAGAAATTAGTAAAAGATGACAAAAAATGATGTGAAAATTACCTAAAAGAAAAGAAGAGAAAGAGAATCATTAGAAAACTGTCTACAAATGATTTTTTTCTAATTTTGGGTCATTTCTTGTCAGGTGTTCATTGCCGTCTTAATATGTTTTTGAAAGAAATCAAGCCTGTTTACTTGTTACAAAGGTTTAATTTAAGTAAGATGACTTCTGACTGACCTGAAAAACTAACTAACAAATGTCTTGCTAGTTTCTGCTGTCATTTCTTGTAGAGTTGTAAATTGCCTTTTTCTGATTTTCTTGAAAGAAATTCGGTCACTTGGGTTTCAAAGGGTTAAAGCCATTATAATCTGATATTTTTTACTACTACTACTACTACTTAGAAATGTAAATGTACATATTGGTATTAACCTTTTTTTTTATCAATTCTTGCATTATGTTTCCACTGATAGAAATAAAACTGTATTTTGTTTGTGAGAGACCGGCTTCACTGGCCTGTATGTGACTGGTGTAAATGGTTTAGTGTCAATGCATCTCTAAATGAGATTATTCGGGATTAGACACACCCTCTGTGGGCGGTCCTAATCTGATGGTTTATCTGTCATTTCCTCAGCAGTTTGTAATCTCGGTGTTACTGGATGATCTCATTAACCTGTATCTAAACTATATGCAAAGGTGGAGATAATACATTATCCATATTTTAACTTTAATTTCTACTTCTTGGCTTTTTTGCAGGTGCCAGACCCCAAAATCCATCACTTCCTCTTCTTCCAATGTTTCCTTGGCAGCATGTCACACTGCCACACCCATGACGGCGCAGTAAAGCTTTAGTGAAGAGGATTTTTTTTTTTTTAATTGTTATTTATTTTATTCTTCCACTTCCTCTTTCTGTTTTGGCCAGTGATCCTCTGAAAGACTTCTGCAGCTGGGACACAAACACCTCCACCTGTGCCGAATCCTGACAGGTGATAGACTACATTTTAAAGATGCTGATGAGGAAGTGACATACAGAACGGGAAACTAAATGACCTGATGAACCTCGGAAACACCTTTTCTTCCTGTTCTACAGCTGTAAAGACTCACCTGAACCCCTTTTTCTTTTGCATGTTTGAACCACGGATCATCCTTTAAAGGGTGCACACAGTGTGTGTGTGTGTGTGTGTGTGTGTGTGTGTGTGTTTACAGGGCTGTATGATTGCCTGTTTGTGTGTGTCTGCTCACAAACTGCTTGAATCCCCTGTAAGATATCAGTGTACATATTTCCTGTATGGGGGGTTTAAGGGGGCAGGTTTGGAAAAGTGGAGACTGTTGGATAAGAAAAGAATGAAGACAGTAGAAAATATTGATGTAACACAGGACGTTTGTTGTTGGTCAGATGAGGTGCTCTGAAACCTGAATGATGACCTTTATCACACCTGCTGTCTCATTATTCCTCCACAGTGTCTGATTTAAAAAGCAAAATCTGCCGATAACTGAATTAAAAATAATAACAGTGAGGCATGTCATACTTCCAAAAGTCATATTACTGTGATTTTATTTATTTTTTTATTGGAAAACACACATGGCAATCAAAATCAGGAATCAGGACAAAAATTGTTCTAGTCAAAAATTTAACTTAAATTGAACTCTTCAATGTCCACTGTTTATTACGAACCATAACTCATGGTCACATTTTGGCTTTTTCTGGAGATTAGATTAAACAATTGTTGAATACTCAAAAAAAAAAAAAATAGAAATTGGAGTGATGATGACACTTAAAATACTTAAAAACATGGTCAAACACCGATAAAACTGATCATTTGTACATCAATCACTCATCCTGTAACGTATAATCCGTGAAGAAATGTTTTTCTTGCATGCCTACAGTGAACAACGAATCCAAAAACATCAAACATTTTTGATGAAAAGGAGTTCATCTTTAACAACAGTGACACTGAAAAAAACATCTCAAAACTCTCACATAACTCGTGCTTTATACAGATTTTTTTTTAAAGTAGTTTTTCTGTGGCCCCCTGTAACTCAATTGATCAATAATTGTCTTCATTTTTGGATTCTGCGTTCACCGTGGAGGCATACAAGAAAAGCCAAGTTTTCTTTTTAAATACAACATAACGCAGGGTGAGTAACTGATATACAAATGATAATTTTGCGAGTGAAGTGTTGCTTTAATTGAACAACATTTAAGTCTGATATCAGGATGTTTCTGATCTGACGATGATAAAGACTAGAGCTTCATTCCAGCAGCAGCTACAGGTTTTGAGCATACTTCAGATTTTAATACGTTACAGCAAAACACACCTGCTGAAAGGTCGACTTGAAGCTGAAGTGTAGCCCAGTGGCTGGTTGTTTAGACAGCAGTCTGCAGTCAGGTGTGTACAGTTTAGTGTCACTGAGTTCGTTTACTTGCTAGAGGTTAAAAGCAGCAGACAGTGGGGGTCAGACTGACTAATTATCACTGTATTATTCATGACACAGATCCAGTTGCAGCTGAACCCCCCTGACAGATGTAAGAGAGCACAGAGCAGTCCTTTAATAGTGTATACACAAATTTATTACCAATGTGCTGCAGATTTGTTTTGTTTTTTTTAACCTTTTTTTAATTTTAATACTTGATAAATGACATCCCCCTTTATGTACAAAGTGTTCAAGACCCAGACATGAAAATATATCATTGATAATATCCCATAATAAGTCAGAAATCTGCTTTGGAAATCTAAAATGTTCACGAAGACATCGGTTCTGGATCATTTTAAAGGGATACAATGTTACCTGTTCTAGGGCTGCAAAAATGGATACATTTACCGACAATTATTTAATTTAGAAAATGTAAAAAAAAGAATATCTGTCAACTCCATAGAGACCAAGATGCCATCTTAAACTGGCTTTTTTTGTCCAACCAACACTCCAAAACCTAAAAAGTTTGATACAAAACAAAGAAAAGCCACAAATCCTAATATATGAGAAGCTGGAGCCAGAAAATGTTGACATTTTGATGAAAAAAAGGCATATTCACACTCATTCTCATAAAACACAGCTGCCTACTGGAAATTACAACCCCGTCTCCTAGACATTATGTTTGTATGGTACAATACATGGCTACATTATCAGTCAGTAATAGAAACGAAATTGAGAAAAGGGTTAAAATGGCAAAAATTCTTGCTGTGGTGCAAATTACAGTCAGATGCTGAATTCATTGAATTTTAAATCTGTGTTAACCTACTTCCTTCCCTGTCTCAACCGTTTTCAGATGTGCACCGAGGATTTTATGTGTTTAGTCATCGCTATTTGGGCACACAATTGACCCAGTTTGTTATAAAGAAAAAAATGTGACATGAAATGCTCTGAGGCTTCATGAAAACTTGTGCAATGGAGGTTAAATTATGTGCAACTGTACCTTTAGTGAAGTGAAAGATTAGCCCAAATAGAGATATTGTGCATTTATTTGAAATAGTTTTTAAGCACGAGAGGGTTTAACAAGCCAAATTTCAGGAGAGCTTTCATTAGAAAAAGACATTAACATATTGATAATTGAGCAAAAAAATGGAGAGATTGCTGAAAACAGCTGTGTAATGCAGCATCGGTTATCTCTTCTGCCTCAAACTGTCATGAATTATTATCTAAAATTTGAGAGCAGACAGTGTTGCAACATGATTTGCTTTAATAATTTAGGAAACAGCAGGGTTTTACACTCTGTTGTCCTTTAAATGTGCTCATTCATAACCATTTTGTCATATTAGTCAGTAAAATATCCATGTATGTTTCCTGTCTGTTAGGGCTGTAAAATATTGTATAAATGTGTGTGTGAGGGCTGTGGGGGCGGGGGAGCAGAGAGGATGCCGATGGAAGAGGAGGGGGATGGACGGACGGATGCAGGGATCCAAAGACAATCAGGAAGTGACTGTGGAGGAGGTGGATACTGAGCCTGTTTCCATGGTAACCTGCCGGTGAAGTGCGTCGGGATGGAGGGGGAGGTTGTGTATCTATATGTATATGTAACATGGTGGGCCGGTTGAGCTGAGCTCGTCGCTGGCTGACAAAAAAATAAAAAAACAAATAAAGACACTGTCACAGGGGCCTGCTGGTCGATCAATCATGTTTAAATGTCTCTGATCAATTGTTAAATATTTGTCTCAGGTTATTGTGTGTGGAAGAGATCACCCTCAAGAGCAATAATGTTTGATCTGATTTCATTTCATTAACATCCCTGTTAGCTTCATGGGAGCTGCTCTCCTTTGGCACACATTACGTGCAACATTTATGATGCAATACAAAATCACATCATAAAATCAATAAATGCTGCTATATATATATATAGAGAGAGATAGATAGATAAATAGATAGATAGATAGATAAATAGATAGATAGATAGATAGATAGATAGATATAATTGCACTGATTAGTATTTGAAAATATATTTTGTCATGAAGTGAGTATGCATTGGTGGTTGACACATTCATTTGTCCTGTAGTGTCTTTAATTTAGTTATGTAATTGATCATAGGGCCAAAAGTTAGGACACATTATTAATTCAGCTGCACTCCAAGTTAACATGAGATGATAAACAACAGTAAACAATAACATCCATAAATGTTTACTAGGAGAAAATGGAAATATTAACAGAATCCTGCTTTGGATATTAAAATAAAGATGCTGTGTTCATCAAAACACCTCACTGACATTGAACATAACACTGTTAATGTTTACTCTGTTAAACTCCACTCAACACTGTTCAGACCTGTTTATTTCTCTAACCATCCATCATCTTGTTGCACTTTGCTGTTTCATTTTATTGAATATAGGGTCTTTCTGTATTTTATCAGAGGCATTGCAAAGCGCTGCATTGCTGCACACTTTGTCCCAGCTGGGAAAAGTCTGCTTAGTATTGTTTTAGCCATTCAGTTGCAAAGCAGCACTGAGGCCATTACTCTGTGGTTACTAGCTGAGCTAATGCTGCCATCTGCTGTAAGACGAGGATCACACAGCTTCCGAACCTGCTCAAAACTCATTTTCAGTTTCGATGTAAATTATAGTTCATCTACCAATTATGGATGATGAGACAACAAGTATCTGGGCACAGGCATGCAGAGGCCCATTAAAACAACGCTTTTGTGCTGTTTTTTCTTCTTTTGTCAGTGTTTTGTGTGTCTCTATAGTTTTACATCCTTTTGTGATTTTGTGTCTCTCCCTGTTGTTGCTCTGTGTCTTATTGAGCTAATTTTGTGTCTTTTTTGTTCATTTTTATGGCCCTTTTGTAGTTATTTTGTGTATCTTTGCAGTAGGGTTCCTTTGCATCTAACAATTATTGAATTGTCACTTAATCTGTTGATTTATTTTTCTCGATTAATTAATGTTGTTTGATTTCTAAAATATCAGATCAAATGTTAAAAAATGTCCATCAGTGTTTCCCAAGGCCCCAAATCATGTCCTCAAATGTCTTGTTTTGTCCACAACCCAAAGTGTCACAATCTGCTCTGCCTCTCCCCTGCTGCTGTGGGATTTTTTCCACTTTGACCCCCCCCCGGCCACTCCTCATCAGCCTCATCACCTCCACCTAGTGCTCCCAGCTGCTCTTCATCTCCAATCAATAGTCAATTAATTGTTGCAGCTTGTGACATTTTGCAGGTGAGGGCCAGGTGAGGAGATACTGACAACTCGGGGTCTTGAGTTTGTTCTTATATAAACTTTTCAAATTGCCAGATCTATGTGTTTAGGATCCCAACTTTCTGATACGTTGGACAGAAATGCGGATAAATCACTATTTTTTACCAATTTTATTGTCACAGTTGTTGTCACCTCTCACCTTGCGAATGTATTGTGGTTGTTGTAGTTATGAGAAGCAATTAATACATTATTAATCATATTTGAACAATCGATCTGTTTACATCCGCTGCTTCTAAATGGTGAAAATCCTCTTTACTGTGCAGGTTTAACATGAACTCTGGCTGCCATTTATGGGGACAGAAGAAATGTATTTCGGTCGCACAGAGTGAAAACGTTGTACTGACAAACCTGTAGTGTTAGATTAACAACTGTCACCGTAAATCTAATGCAGAGTTTACATGATGAATTATGAATGAATGTGTTGCTACGACAAAAAGATGTGTTAAAGTGCAGTCATAGTGGGAGGTTAGATTGACCTCTGAATCAAAGTTGGTAACAAATTGAAAGAAAAGACAAACACAAATGTGTATGTGTCCACATGGAGGCCACTGAATGATTTGATCAAGTATCAAAATGTGTGACGGCCTCAAGATTTCAACCTAGATGAACACTGGCTGCCTCAGTGTTTTTCGAGTCTAATTTTATCAAAGGTCGTTCATTGTATTCATTTAGTTTCTACACCTGCTTTTTTTTAGTCATTGGGGTTGTTAGGGGGGTGGATTTTCTCCCAGCATGGATTGGAAAAGTCTTCTTTTTTTTCTTAATAGCTAAAAAGCGCCAATGCTTTGAGGATTATTCTGCAGCTCCACCTGCTGGTACACTGAGAGACACACACACTTTTTATGCTCACTGTAAAGATTCTCAGTACTTCAGCGGTTCTCACACTGTTAGGGGGCAAGTGAGGTTGAGATCAGGTAATGTTGGACACCCCTGATAGTCTGGCGACCAGTCCAGGCTGCGCCTCATCACTCGCCCAGTGTTAGCTGGCATAAGCTCCATTCTGCTTAATTAGAGCATCTGATTTGATGTACTTTAAAAAGGCTATATTTCCATACTAATACTTTTGTACTTACTTAAGTACACTTTTGAGTGAGGACTTTAACTTGTAACTGTATATTTATACACTGTAGTGTTGCAACTTTTACTCAGTAAAAAATTTGAGCACTTAACACAGCAAACAACAAAACTGACCTCCAGTGTTACCGAATCTTTCTTCAACCCCTGAAATAATGAAAACAATTTGATTTGTTTTCTCATCTTTTTGTTTCTGAAAGAAATTTTGATGCTCACATGGAAATACAGTGATTTCATGATCACTCGTGCAGAGGATGTCTTCAAAATTATATCACTCATTGATATCAGCGTTATAGTACATCTGTTAAAAGATACAGTCCCAGCAGATAAAGTAAAAAAAAAAAAAATTTATTTATTAATATTTCACTTCACTGAATCATGGAAATTACAAATTTCAAATGACGTTTGTATTTATTTATTTTACAATTTTGATTTTTTCCCCTCAAATATTATTATCTAACACTTATAAAAACACTTTTAAAAAATCAGCATTACATGACACTTGTGTTTAATTCCATATGATTATCTAGGTGTTTATTTTTTCTTTCTGTACATTATTTGTCCTGTTTTCTCTAGGGATGCACAATGATATCGGCATGTCACTGGTACCAGCAGATATTGGCTTTAAATTTGCCAACATATTGATTTCGATATCGCAAACCAATATTCTGATTTTTTATTGACAAAGTGAACGTGTGTAACATCAACCCTAAAATGAAGTATTTTTCTTATTTTGCACAATACATGAATATTAGATACACTGAAAAGCATTGAATCTTCATCTGGCGGTCCGCCATCACAATTAAAGTATGCATAATATGATTTTAATTCCACTACAGAAGAGACTTGAAGATCACTAACACTGGGTGGAGAAAAAAGTGGATTTATCAATATCAGTGTTGGCCTGATGAATTGTTATATATCGGCATATTGGATATTGTAAAAAATCCGATATCGTGCATCCCTAGTTCTCTCTTTGAGTTGCTAATTACTGCTGTGTGACCTCAGCAGAGAAATCTAACAGAGGAACGTTATAGAAACCAGAGGGAAATTCACACTTAAACTCCTTAACAGGACTCAGGAAAGTCACGTTCGTCTGGGTCATCCATGTCAGGAAGCTCTTCAGGTTTGCATCACAGTGAAATCGATTCATTTTCAGATCGAGGGAATTAAGAGAGCGAAAAACTGCTGGGTCAGGGGAGGCTATGAAGTTGTTGGCGAGGTTGAGGACTCTGAGACTTTTGGGTAAAACATCAGGCTGGAGGTAAGTCAAGCTGTTGGATGAGAGGTCCATCTCCACCACTGAGGTGAGACCCTTGAAAATGCGCTGAGGTAAAGACTTCAGCGCGTTGTGGCTCAAATTAAGAATAATCACATGTCCAAAATTGTCAAACATTTTCAGGCATGTTCCCTGAGACCAGACAGACTGCAGGGAACTGCTGTGAAGATCCAGGGTTGTGACATTGTTATCATCGATGAATCCAAACTGCAAACCGTGATTGCACCACTCGATTGGGTTTCCTCCATAGTAGAGATGCTGGAGGCGATCCAGAAGATTCACAAAGGTGTAAATATTCTTGAGGTTTGTTAATCTGTTGTCCTGAACATTCAAATAGGAAACACTACCGGCAAGCCTATGGATTGTGCTCACAGACAAGGTTGTCAGCTTGTTGTCATTCAACAGGAGATAATCTAAGCTGGGGAGTAATGCAGTGAAGCCAATGTCTCGCAAAGCATTTCCTGTTAGATGTAATGCTTTTAATTTGGGAAGTCCACTGAATGAGCCGAAAGCCAGAACACCAATGTGATTATAAGACAAGTCTAACACCTGCAGGTTTGTCAGAAAAGCAAACGTGTGAGAGTGGATTTCCCCCAGCAGGTTGTGTGACAGATTGAGCTTTTCTAAATGTCCCTCAAGGCCTTCGAAGGCATTTCTGTGTATCTGGTTCACACTGTTCTGGGAAACATCAATGACTGCGACTTCTTTTAACTCACTAAAAAAACCCTCTTGCAGTGCAAATATCTTGTTTTTCGACAGATCCAGAGTGTGGACTGAGCTGTCATTTAGGCCTTTTAACGTGCTGCGGTCTGGATCAGCGAGGTTAGTGAATGAAAATCCTTTGCCCATGTGTCCAGACACTTTGAGATGGGAAATCTTAGTCCCTCTAATGGCTGTGAAAAACTGCTTAAATTTACTCACACTAAACCCATTATTGGACAGGTTGAGTGTCTCAAAGGACATTCCCCTGAAAGGATTCCCACATTTCTGCCAGTCGCGTTTTTTAAACATGGCCTTCAGGTAAACAGAGTCCAAGTTCAGGACCTCAAAGTGCTTTCCCTGGAAACCAACCAGATCGGACTCGCATATTTTGTCAATATCGTTCAGCTTGAGGTTCAAAACTTTTAAATTAGTAATGTTTACAAAGAACATTGAAGGCTGGAGTCTTGATATCTTGTTCCCAAAGAGGTCAAGAGTCTCTAAGGAGGACAGTGGCTCCAGATAGTTGTCCTCCAATATGGACTCTGTGAGCGAACATCGCTCCATGAAGAGTTCCTGCAAACCCGACAGTCCTACAAAAGCCTGCGGCTCCAGCCAAAGGCCGACGTTGTTGCCGAGCACGAGCCTCCTAAGGCGTTTTTGCTCATTGAAGGAGTTGTTCCTGATCGCAAGACGCACAAACTGTTGTCCAAGGTCCAGCTCCTGCAGCTCCTCCAGGCCCGACAGGGAGGTAGAGTTGACCTCACTGATGCGGTTCCCCTCCAGGTACAGGTGGGTAATGCTTGGAGGGAGACGAGGAACCCAGCGGAGGTTCTTGTAGCCACAGTTGGCTACAGAGCCCACAATGAGACATGATGGAAAACAGCCGGGCACCTGAAAGAGGACATTTAGAAAATGTAAGATATTTTTTTAATGTAATTTTATATTATGGTGTCCTTTTGGGTGCAACCCTAAAATAAAAACATAAATAAAATTGCCCAGAAATAATTTTATGGGCTAATTACTATTTAGTTGCAGTATAAACACTGTGCCATTTTAATTTACATTTCTGTGTGTTGTATGTTTACCTGCAGGAAAACACAGAGGACAACCAGCTGAAGACCCAGCTTCCACATCTTCACGCTGCTCACCGGAGGAAATCCAACTCTTGATGATAGATCTCTGCAATGTGAGAGTCAGAGCTTTAATGTGCAGAGATTTCTGTTGGCAACGTTTTTATCTCTGAGCGTTTGCGTCACTTGTGTGGAGTGTTGCATTGATCCTGCAACGTAAACGTGACGCTGGATGGGATTTCCCTTTTTTTCTCCCGAATTGCATGAGGGAGGGAAGTACACTTGCAAGTTTGTACTCTGTGTTGTTGTTGTGGGTTAAGATTGTACATTGGCTGCTTTTCAAAAAAGTGATGTTGCCAGGTTTGCGTTGTGTTAGCTGTACCTTGATTTTTGTTGCCAACATAGTATTTGAGGTTTAATAGATGCTTTACAATATCAATTAAATGGATTTCAGTGGACAGTTTTCTATCAGATAAGAGTTACTTATGTCTGTCAGCAACTTTACCATTAGTCTAATAGCCTACCTGTTGCTATTACCCTTCAAAAACGAATTTCTGCCAAACAATACCAGTTACAAAATTCTGATGTAAAAATCTATATAAATCACATGTGTTGGAAACATGGTAATTTCTTTGGTTTTAAGTGTTTGGGCGTGTGGAGACTCAATTGGTGATGCTGCTTTAGTGTCCTTTAGCATGATTTAACAGTGCTGGACTAAAATTTGGCATCCTGGTGCATCCCCCCCAACACGCGCGCACACACACACACACACACAGACACAGACACACACACACACACACACACACACACACACTTATCCTGCTTAAAAATAATTATTAGTCTACTCTCTTTTAGATTTATTATATTTATTACACATAAATAAAGAACTTAGATAACAATATTAATGATTAAAAAAAACAAACAATGAAATACTGCGGTGTAAGAAAATGAGTAAATTTTGTCTTCTTCTTTTTCCCCTTTTTTTCTGTCGCACTGCTCCCTGGATTGTTTCCATTTTCTCATAAACTAATTCTCTCCACGTAATCTCCCCCATGTTCAATTATTTGTGGGGCAGCCACCTATGTTGCCTTTGGAAGATCCACCATTGTGTTTTGACAAGAAATAAGTAAATGAGAATGAGAATGTATTTATCGTGAATGCATTTGTTGATATTTTCAGGAGGACTATTTTGATCATTATCTATTATTTATTATTTGTTAATATGTTACTCAGTGCTTCTCTGACTTTAAGAAAGGCTGCATTAGTATCATTTCCGTGTCAGTAATCGTAACATAGGAGATGTACAGCTTTTTTACAATGGCCTCATCTTAAATTTTATCACATTAATGCAATTGATGAAATAACCACAGTGAACATATTTCTACACACTTGTTCACAGATAGGTTTTATGGGGAAATGAGCACATTATTTAATGTGTTGCATATATTTTACACAATTTTATAAAAAATAAAACCCTCTTCCTCTTTCAGATGTCAAGATTTGCCACTGCTTTACTTTTGTTGAATAACTCTCTCTTCCTGTTGATAGTCAGACAAGTTTGGTAAATACCCAAGACGACTAGTTATAGGTTGAAGCATGTAATCAGTTCTGTTTGGGAAACTGCTCTGTCTTAATTAGGTAGCTTTTATAATTCAGTGTGTGTTTTATTTTCATTGTAAACCGCCTGACACACTGCAAAGTACAGCAGTGTGTGTGGTTTAGTCACACAGGGCTGCTGAATTTCACTACCTCTGGAGAATGAAGGTTTGTCAAATACAATACAGAGAGAAAGAGAGACAGATGTTGACTGACATTGTGACAATAACGTTACAGCTTCTCCTTTGAAAGATCCAGTGTGTAGGATTTAGGGGAATGTTGGCAGAAATGGAATATAATATAATAAGTATGTTTAAGTTTAATCACCTGAAATTAAGAATTGTTGTGTTTTTGTTACCTTAGAATGAGTTGTTTATATCGCAGAGCTGGTCCTCATTTTACAGATGCCCAGAATGGACAAATACTGGCTCCCAATAGGGCCATTTGAGTTCTTGCATCGGCCACAATAGGAAGCCCATCTGCAACAGTTAGTGTCAGAAATACAGTGATTTGTAATGTGAAACTGCTTTATTGAGCTTTTTTCCAGTTTAAATCACTGGATCTGTTTGTTTTGGAGAGGAAGAGGCCTCTGCAGATAATTCAGCTCCTGGTAAAAACCTCCTGAACTGGGAGAATTTTCCACTGCAATCATTTCCTGTAGATGCCTCTTAATCCCCCTACATCTTACACAATTCACCTTAAATTACCTTTTACTTAGAACTGCTTATGTCCCCTGAAGAAAACCTAATGACCAGCTGTTTTATCTAATTAGATAAAGTTTTTGATCACTTCATGTCATTTTTATGTCAGCAAATTTTATCTAGTGGACTGAAAAAACCCCAAACAATTTATGATATTATCAAAGTGGGCTGTCAAATGTTTAACTTGTATTTTTAACAATGTATTTAGCTTACTTTAAAAAAGATTCTTGACATCCATGCATTGATAAGATACTGCCATTCAAAAACATCTCGATACAATAGCTACAGTATCAGAAAATACTCACAAAACACATGTATGAGTAAATGTACTTAGTTACTCTGCAGGAGAAGCCTAAATATTTTATTAAATGTGATGGATGTGAAGGCTAAACGGTGAAATCCTACCAGTTAATTTTACTTTAAAAAAAAATAAATTTAAGGCCTAAATATAACTATTCATCCCAATATCTGTTAACTTTATATCAAATTGTTAAATTTAGGCCTACATAAAAATTTTGCTATATTTACTGAATGTTGCCAACTTGTTGCAACTTAAAAATGACAAGTTCAACAGCACTAAGTTTCCTAAATGTACTTCAATACTTTCCAGGTTCACCAAATTTAAACGGCACCTAAAATATCCATTTATATTTATTCAGTTAGCCTGCTAGCATAACATTTCCGTAAGTAACGGTTTATGACGTATAAAATAGAACGTTAACCGTTAGAAGTTGTAACGGTCAAAGCAGCTGACAACGTAGGTGAAATATTCTCCATCTTTTTCGGCATGAAAGGGAAGTTATTTGTGATAAAAAACTAGATTAAAACTGTATAACTGAACGTTGAGAGAGTAATTAGTTGGTTTTGTGTCAGCGGCACACCGTCACCGGGGGAGGGGGCAGTACGGACCGGAGAGAGGAGTGACTTTCTTTCAAAAATAGTACACTTCATCACAGCAGCAACCGGTACAGCAGCAGCGACTGGTGGGTATGGAGGGTGTCAAACATGCTTCGCTACGGAAATAAATAACGGGACTGGGACGATAAACCAAAAAGGAGGAAGCCTCAAAACACGACAAAAAGAGGAAGCGGATATTTCGAGAGTCAAGAAACTGGGTTTAAGCAGTGCCACACGTTTCAGTGTTGATGTTGGTATTTGACCACGAATACCTGCCGAAAATAGTCCCGGTGAGTAGACCCCCGTTTTACAGTCCGTTAAAAGATTAAGTAAAGTCACAAAGACACAAGTTTAAGGTTTTAGTTGATGTAAGTCTGACTTTTAATGTAAAGTTTTTTCCGAGTTTAGTGAGTTCAAGAACACATTCATTCGGTGGAACAAGGTGAACAGGGAGTTAAACTTTTCTGCAATATGGCCGCTCAGATGTCACACAGTTTCCCAGAAGTAGGCAGAACTAAAATGAGCTTTGACTCAAGTCGGTTTGAAATTCATGGCAACTCAAAGTGTCCACCAAAGACCGATGAAGTATTGTAGTTCAAAAAATGTCTAACGCGGTGTCCCTCTCTGTCTTGAGTGTTGTATTAAGTCATGCCCACTTTTCAAATCAAAACTGCTATTGGTGTTTTGCTTCTACGCAGTATTTCTCTATGGGAGGAACCGAAATCCAGTCAAAAATCTGTCTGTTTTACGTTAGCGTTACCTCACATATCCGCAAACACACAAACTATGTAGAATAAGACTTTTTATAAATCGTCTGTGTCCACTGTAAAATTCGGCTCACTATAAGTAATTCACATTGATGATAAATTCCACGTGCGTGCAATTAAAATGCAGCTAGCTGAATTGAAACAGATGCAATTTAATTGGTAAGAATGTTATAATGAGGATGTCATGTCAGGGCTGATAATCATTTAAAATGACCGATTGGGTGAAACGTAAATGACTTAATAAATCATAATACTCTTTAATGGATCATCAGCAGTCTAAAATCATTACATCTGACTCATGGGCTCAACTGATATGAATTATCACACCACAACCTGCCAAAGGGTGTTATTGGAGACAGCTTTCTGCAAGAGATCTATCAGAATTTTACAGCACCACCCCCCACCTCTACACACAAAAATGCCCTTAGAGCATATATAAAGTGCAAATACTAAAACGGTCTAAGACAAGACAGGAAAATGAAAAACTGTAAACATATTATGCATTTCTGTACCTCAGATTTTATATACTGATACATACTGTGGTACTCCGGTTTATTGTCAGGCTCTAGTGCATAAATTTTCTAAACTCTATAATTCTCTGCATTTTTCTCTCCCTTGTGAAATATCTCATCCCTAAAATTTGGGCTCTCAAATGCAGGGGTATAATGGTTCAGAAAATTAATGGTCCGGTTCGACATGGTACAGTGGTGTCATGGTACGCAGTATGTTTTGGATACAGCAAAAACAGTAGAAATGCCAGAGAAATTCCCTTGATTTTTGTTTATTTATGTATTTTTTAAAATGCTGTTATTTGAATTTATTTATTCATTAAAACTCACATAATTAAGCGTTTTTTTTTTCTTTGAACAGTGATGGTGCTGTACCTAAGTGACCCATCTTCTGGGGTGTCCTCATATAAAACAAATAGAAACAAAATAAACAGTTCTGTTTCTGAAGTGCCAGGAAAAATCTGGTTTTGATATTAAAAATGATTGTTGTTGTTTTTCTACTGTAACTCAAAAAACAGATTCCATATTACATGATGCTTTTTATATCCCAATTAATATTCAAAATATAATTATTTGCTCTATTAGCGACTGATTTTTTTTTAACAGTTTAAAAAGTACACTGATGATCAACCAAGCAACTTTTCATTTCTTTGCTTCATCGGCAGCTAACTATCAAACAGTCAAAAAATGGTCAAGTTGATTAACTAACAGTGCAAATACAGGCTGCGATGGAAACATATTGTAGTGAAAAAACCAAAACCCCGGGCCAAAAAACACAATTAGTGTATTTTTAAGCATGTGTACAGTCAGAGGGATGACAGTAACCGACGGTCTGTATCCCAAAGTGCCCCCTGAGGATCTCTACTTTTTCTCTGACAGATATAGACTGTGTACTTTAATTGAGCAGCGGGCGATTGGTTTACATCTTTAACAGGGCAAAATGAGAGCGCAAAACAAGAATTAACCCTCCCACTTTTCCCACCAACTTGCACATGATGACCAGGTTTAAAAATATGTAAATATTTGTCCTGTCTTTTCCCAAAACAAGTTTTGACAAGCTTAATATTTCTTAAAATGTACATGCACCCTTTATAGTGTCTTCACACCCGCCTCAACTTTAAAACATTTCGTCTCAGTGTCTCCACATGGAAAGATTTTAGTTGTTTAGTTGATTTACAGTAGTGCTGAATTGTGTTACTGTCTCCACTGTGGGTGGGGAGATAATAGCGGTGGGGGTGAAACCTATGATTAGCAGAACAGTCGTTCCTATCCAGCCTTGAGTTTATATAATTTCTCGAGAGCTAAATTATAGTGAAATTTAAGTATTCCTCATTTTGCATGTAGGAGCAGTTGGATGGACCTCAGAGCCCTCTACTCATTTACTGTTTGGTGTGTGTGATGCCTCTGATTGCTTGCAAAATAGCAGTTGGGCAAAGAGGTCTTCTCAGACATTGATTGAGAGGATTGTAATGAAGAGTTGAGTTGAATTTGGGGATCTTTTTTGTCCTCTTACCCCATAAATCTTTTATATAAAACTTGCAAGCTGGTTGCACATATTACAGAGTACTTCAGGTCAGGCATGTTAATTGTTGAACTTGTTGCATTCTGGTTTCTTCAGGGCAGTAAACAACTTTCACTTCTTTTTCAGTTTTTTTGTCTTTGTCTCTCTCACCATCTTTTCCTCTAACTCTTTCCTTCCGTTTAAGTACATTTTGTTTCTTTTTGTGTTTGTTCCTCATATCTTATCTCTTTCTGTATGCATCACCCTTTCTCTCTTTATTTCATGCTTTCTTTTGCAATCGAAATGACTTCTGTACATATCACCCTCCTCGCAAAATTTGTTCAGGTGTCAGTTCTAGACTTAAAAGCGACCATTATGCTCAACTTATTATCTGTCATATATATAGTGTTACAATGTTGGATGTTCATGTTGCAGTTGGCATATGTAAACATATGTAAAAACGTCCCTCTGAGCAAAAACTTAAGGCTTGAGATCGTTCTGAATACTCTGTTTCTGACATTTTTTCTACTTTAGCTACAAGAGAACATCAGATCATGGAGGATTTTTAAAAAATGGATATTGTCATCTGCTCCAGGTGCATTACAGCAGCTGTTTACATGACGGAGCCTCCACCACTATATGAAACTACATGCTAACATCAGGGAAACAAGTAATAGTGGTTTGGATGTTTTTAATTTTTCCCGGATTTCAGATAGCGTTCCCACTGCAGCATGTCTGGTTGTGTTTTGAAGCTTTTATTGGTGATTTTTAATTGTAAAAAGCTGCAATGATGGTGCAGACATGTAGAGATGCAGATGACACAGAAACACTCACCAATCAGAGCAGACTTGGGTTTTTTGGATAATTTTAGGTGCTTAAAGACACAGGAGTTAAAATAGAGCACCTCAGACAGAGGGTGAATACAAGTGTTCCAGCATAAACAGTATGTGTTTTTTTATTTTTTATTTTTTTATTGTTAGCACATGTAAACGTGATATGAATAATTATGAACCTTAACATGAGCATAATAGGTCCTCTTCAAGGTCTGTTTGGTTCCAGGTCTAGCGAGTTTGGAAATTATTAATGAACGGGAGAAGAATCTGATAACAGGACATACATGTTGTTTTCACAACTTTTATTACTTACTTGCTTTCAAGCATTTGATTGGCCATTGCAGCATCGTGCTGTATGACGTTACATTGCGTTGTGGCAGAGATTGAGTCAGGTTCCACTTTTTTGCCGAACAGACATGCATCTTTTTGCCAAAGACCTGTGTGTAACTTGGCACGGATGCCCACTATGTCAACACTTACTAATTTCCCATCAAAATGACTAAGGGAAACTGCATTTCTCCATGAAACATTTTTGTGTGTCTGAATAAAGTCTTGAAGAGCTTTAAAACCAATTGAGAGAGGGAAAGTGTTCAGTTTTTTTTTTCCTCCCAGTTTATGTTAATTGCAGAAACACTCAAATCACCAGCTTGAGTCCAGTTCTTGTTGAAGATCCTTGGTGTCAGTTCAGATTTGGTGGATGGAATAAGACTTTCTGGACCTGTTAAACCTCCTACAGCGGACTCCACCTCAGAACACACTATAACCCCTGACTTCCACTCCTTTAAACACCCATGGCATGTTAGCCGTCCATCTTTAACATGTAACCAGAGATGTGCTGATTCTGTTTTTACCTGCCTGGTGGCACCTCTGGGGTCATGCTGGGTCAGTCAGGTTGTCTCTTTGGAAGCACAGGGTTCAAAGGTCAGGAGTGAGAGATTGGAGAAGCAGGGAGAGGCTTTTGCTTTTGGATTAACCTGCTCGTAATTGACGCAGTTGAAAGAGTCTGTGGAAAAGAGGCTCTAAGAGAAAAAAAAAGAATAGGGGTCGACCAATAGTTACATTAGTTTTTTTGTTTTTTTTTTTGTATAGTTTTTCAGGACCAATATGGATACCGATTATTGGTAGTTAATGATACTGATAACCAATATGCATTTTACAATAATAATGAAAATCTTTCTGTCAGTATTTAGAATTTTGAATATAACAAACTCCAACACAAAACTTTGTTTAAATGCCTTTAGCAAATGTTAAATCAAACCTGAAACTTTTAACATCATATACAGCAAGTTCCAAGCATGCAGCAGAAGATGGGAATCAATTTAAGTTATTAAGGCCTTCAATAATCAACCACTGCAGAATCAATCAGTGCACTCTGTCAACCAAGCATCATACCGAGGCTGGGTCTCATTGACTGGATCCACAGTATTCCTTGTCCTGAAGAAGCCTCAGCGAAAATGTTCTTTCTTTTTTGTTGTACACCCAGTGACAGTTTATTTGGTCTCCATTATATCTTAAGTGTTTCAGGACATTTGAGACCCAAGCTTCCAAGTTTCAGATGAATTTGTGCGTCTGGTCAGCAAGCCTCATCTGTTTCACGTGTTACAGTAAAGACTTAGAGGATAAATGGAGCTCATAGGTATTTAAGCAACGTCAGTGTCTAAAGTTGCAGCACACTGCATATATATCATCTCACACACACTGGTTGGGTCCTGTCAGGGCAGACGGTGAGAACAGTGAGCAGCTGCAAGTGGTAATGTTGTCATGTGGCATGCAGGGCGTGTGTGGTGTGCAGAGGGTGGTAAACACCCTCTTACCCCTCTTTAGTACCACCTCGTCTGCCTGACGCCCGTTTCTGTATCAGTGTCCCTGCTGTATTGCTTATTCTGTCCAGCAACACTTACGTGTGTGGATTCATCCCTGAAACACAGCGGTGAGTCGAGTGTGGATGTTGAGTTTGTATGTGTTTAGATTGAGAGCAGCTGATCCCTAAGAACAAGTGCGTGTGTCTGCATGTGTGTGTGTGTGTGTGTGTGTGTGTGTGTGTGTGTGTGTGTGTGTGTGTGTGTTTGTGTGTGTGGTTAATGCACAGGTGCGCTGGTTGGGTGGTCTGCACTGATGTGACACACAATCACACAAACATCCTGTAGTGAGAAAAAGCAAATGTTGATGGAGTGTCATAATTTTTGCATCATGTAGTCATTGATGATCACTTGAGTGTGTGTATGCAGTACTTTACATACAGTATACAGCTGCAGCTAATGATTACAATTATGTTTTCATTATTAATTACTATGTGGATTATGCGTTTGAGTTACGGATTAATTTTTTACACTATAAAATGTGACAGTTAGTCACAGTACAGTTTCACAGAACCCAAGGTTACATCTTCAAGCATGAAATCCTCAAATAAAAAAAAATCCAACCAGCCACTGTTTGGCAGTTATACTAATTAAATAACTTCAATAATTAAATAAATATCAAAATAGAGATTAATTTTCTGTCCATCAAATATGAATTGATTAATTATTTGAGCTCTATCAGTTTTCAATGTGATGATTAAGATCATGTGCGACGTGTGGTTGGTAACCACAACGCTAACAGGAACATCATATTCTTGTAACTGATATGTCAATATGTCTGGTGATAATGTGATTGCATTTTAGTTGTGCAACTGGCATTTGTGGCACTGTTTTTTTCTAGTTTACGTTTGTTGTTGTGTTTCAGCTTCCATCTGTAATATAGTGAAATATGTATGTATGCATTAGTTGTCTGTGTGATATCTATGCGTCTTGCTTGTGACACCTGCTGACAGGATATAACTGTCTGCCTCGTGCAGTTTGTCTTGACTGATATTCAGGCTGGATAAAGTTCACATAACTGTCTTCAGGTTGTCTGTGCAGTCATTACTATTTTTTTTAAGCTATCTGCATGAATTCATCCACCTTCATACACAGAAATATCATGCAAGATCAGGAGTATTCCATCATTTGTGGTTATGAAATTAGACTGTATTTGTGACACAATAATAAGATTCTTTGTTGTGGGAGGATTGCTGATTCTGCTGCCGTGAGAGCTTGTTGAAAACAGCCTTATGATATGTGAGCGTGTGGAATCATTATATTTCCTCAGTTTTGTTTAGGAAAGGTTTTGTTGGTGCTCAGCACCTGTTCTGCATTTGCTGTCTTCTATGATATATCTTTGCAAAACAGTGATTTATTGTAGAGATGCATGATTTGGTGATTTGGCAATGATATTGGATTTTTCACGATATCTGATATGTCGATATTTTCTAACTCATTTTGGACGATTGTTGACACCAATATATGCACGTTTTTCACTAAATTGCAGCGAACACCAACTCTCTCCTGTAGTGGAATTCATATATTACATCTATTCTTATCATGATGGCCCACTAGTGGCAGATGCAGAACTAAAATACAATACTTTTCAGAATGTATACTTTTACAGAGCAAAATAATTCATCAATCATATTTATTTTTATGTTACAATTTTTAAACAAAACCGTAAAATTCATTCCGCCTTGGCTTGGTTGAAGGTCTCCCTGAGACAATCATGACAATGGCAAAAACCAGGCAAATCTGACCTATTTTAACTAACTAAAGTCACATAATTAAAGCGAAAAACAACATCTCAGGGAGCCAATCTGAAGAAGCTAAAGGTGAAATGCGTTGCTTGCTCTGATTAAAGTCACAGTAAAGTCCTTCTGTGCGCTGTGGTCAATTTTTTTTTCACGCTAAATGTTCCTGCTACCATTATAACATTAGCAGGAAGAGTCCTTCGTGCTTGGTTGCAATCTGATGGCCTATTTTTGGGAACAAAAGAGTCATATTTG
Organism: Plectropomus leopardus; assembly: GCF_008729295.1. Classification (NCBI taxonomy): domain Eukaryota; kingdom Metazoa; phylum Chordata; class Actinopteri; order Perciformes; family Serranidae; genus Plectropomus; species Plectropomus leopardus. The sequence continues at coordinate 20,973,612 of NC_056478.1, forward strand.
TGATAGCTAATATAAAACAGTACAACTACAACTACAAGGTCTTTAAATCAGAACAACCTGCAATATATCAGTCATAAAATGAGTAACTGATTAAACGTAATAGATAAAAATTGACTATTAAAGAATGTTTATTGTATCAGGAGGGACAACAGATTACGGAAATGATAAAAAATAATTAACTTATTACATTTGCACAGGTCTGCAGAGTGTATAGAGACGTAGGAGAGTGTGTACCCCTCTGGTTATGTTAAGTGTGTGTGTGTGTGTCTGTATCAGAGTGTGTCCTCTGCTGTGTCCAAAGAGCCTTTGACTTTATTGTCAACAGACTTTTCAAATTGCCTTTGTCATCTTTCTGTCTCTCTGCTAGACATCCTTTTTTGAGGCTCCTGTGTCCTGTGTGACCCCCTGACACAGAGAGGTATGACTGCATGCACGCACACACACGCACGCATGCATGCATGCACGCACGCACACACATCCACACACACATCCACACAGGGAAAATGTATGCATTCAAATGTTTTCTTAACCCTATCTTAAGCCAGAAGTTGGAGGAGGACAGAGTGCATCCTCTGTGTGCATTCAGAGCAGCGTGTGTTGTTTGTGTGTTTGTTTCCGTAACACTCAGCAAATGTCAGCCATAATAAAACACCATGGTGCAACAGCAGAGTGCATCACCACCCACACAAACGCAGAGAAGCAACACACATGCAGACAGCTTTGTGTACGTCTTCACTTCCCTTCTCTTTTTTTCTCTCACCGTCTATATTTTACTTTCTATAGCAGAAGACTTAAACCACCAGAGCACAAAATAACTCCTCTGCCAGTCATCACTTGCATTAACTATAGAGTTTCCATGGAGGGTGTGGAGGCCATTGGATACGTGATATGATAAGCACTGCTCACGAATCAGGAATACAGTTTGTATTGTGAAGGAAGCTCTTTATATCATTATCATCTCAAGGTGTATTCCAGCATCATTTTGAAAGCATTGTGATAGTAACATAATTACTCCTATAACCATATAAATAAAATAATGGCTTTTTGTTTTAATAGCAGAAACAATTTGACAGTTGTCTTAACTAAAACAATTACAGTTTTAGCCATGCTCGCAATGTGGCTCAAGTGGAAGTGACATTGGTCTGTCTATCTTTCGGACTGGTCCAGACTGAAATATATCTTGACAACTATTAGATGGATTGCCATTACATTAAGTACAGACAATTCTGCCCCTCTCATGATGAATTGTAATAACTTTGTTACTCCCTTAACTTTTCATCAGATTCACTTTCAACTATACTTTATGTTAATTGTTAATTTGCAAACATTAGCATCAGGGCTGGAAATTAGCATTATCCACAGGCCAAAGCTGGTAAAATATACAAGTGGCTGCTAGATTTGCTTAACTCACCAGCTGAAAAAACAATGGTAATGTATTGAGTGGCTGGTAGATTTATAAATCCATCATTATCGCTCGAGATCGCAAGCAGGCTGCGAAGCTTGGCGCTGTAGCATTCAATATAAACAGCTCAATCGGTCTACATGGGTGCCAAAAAGTTGTGAGCAGCGCCCCATGGACAATTGACATGCTTCACGGCATTTCTTCGCACAGTATAAAACCCGGCGCCAGTGTTACATTTGACACAAAACCCATGAACCCCAAAGTGTAACAAACTTTAACCCTCAGCAAGAGATATGAACAACAATAATGTTTTCTCTGAAATAAGAAACACATAATTCGTTGGACTTTGAATTGAGATTATACGTAAAGTTGCAAGGATGTTATTATTTTAAAACTTTGATTTTGACTGCTTTGGTGTGATGTTTTATGTTTCCCCACTATATTTCATTTAGACTATATTTTATTGCTTGGAGGGCATTTTCAGGTAACTGAGGGTGCACCAATCGTTTGTGAAGCAGAGACCTGGGTGTTTGATTTGGACTTTACTTTCTGAAACAATGTTTGGATCTATCTCTAACCAACAGACTCTAACCCCATCAACCTTTGTACTTCGACCCAATGATTAGGAAAATGACAGCCAAGCTGTCCTGGACCTCTGACATAGTTGGGGGTAATTGCGGGAAAGATAAATATATCTAAGATGGTTTAAAGCTTGCCAAGTTAAGTTAAAATTGGAAGCCAACCTCACAGACCAAATGTTCCTTCATGTCAGCTATACAGACAGACAGACAGAAATAGACAGACAGATGGACAGACAGACATAGATAGACAGACAGCGTGTAGTTATCACCAAGGCCAGGCCAGAAATATCAATGTACTCTCCATGGCAGTCCAGTGTGATAACTAGTGATGTGAACTAGGGAGACTATTTTTTTGGCTTATGTAACATTCAGTCCAAACAGCTCTTTGGTGACGTTATAATGGGCGTCCAAAAAAACTTCTGCACAATAAAATGTTAACTGACACACATGCATCCACCTGTTCAGCCGACTTCCTCTATTGATGTCAGGGGTGAGTGATATTGCTCACACAGACCTGCATTTACTCTGACAGGCCGTTATGGTACGATGACGATTGCACATTAATATGTATGCAGTTTTTTTTGTTGTTCTGTGAGCGTCAGGTATGTTTACATTAGGACAGGCCTATGACAAAATTACCTGATTTGTCATAGATTGCTGAATTACTGTGTGCGCACGCCGAGAGAGACAAGGGAGAGAGAGACGATTTGCTGCTCAGAGCCACTGACAGTTTACTGACAGTCGCAAAAAGAGTCTAAAAGTCAGTGGCTGTTCGTAAAACATTCAGGATGCCCAGAACACTGATACAACAGCACTGTATGAGCTCGTAGCTGGTCACAATTTTGCTTTCAGCCTGCACTTATTGCTGTTGTAACGGTCTGCCATAATTATTTCGACAAGTCGAAATATTAACAATATCACAATATGAATTTTTCTTCTCATATTAAAAGTTACACTGGTGTTATCGTGGATGATATGATATGGCACACCTCTAATTGATGGCTGTCCTTTAAATGAATAGCTCAGCATTTTGGCATCAAAACTTTATCACTTTCTTCCATCCTTTCATAAAATGGCATTCACAAAATGTCAGACTTTTGCTTTACACTTGATCATTTATCTGCTTTACTCAAGGACATCTTGATAATTGAGGACTGTGTTGGCAGGAGGACAAATACTCAGGATCAGCTCTGAATATCGAATGATTGCAGGGTCAGGGTTGGCAAGTTTTGTGTTTCCATTGCTATGAGGGGTTTAGTGTGTCCCAGTTTGCAGGTGCGTTTTGATAGACATATACAGATAATATAAAGCATTATTTTCCAGAGAGAAATTGTTGTGCAGAAGTTGCAAATTAGTAAAAATTGCAAATTTAAAATGTCATTAAAAGTGCTGTTATAGAAATACCAGTAAGAAAACATCATAAATACACAATTCATAAAAGAGGCATTATGTTTATATTGGCTTAAGACACATGAAGTTGCAGCAGAGATTTAGAGAAGCAAATATGTTCTGTAGTGGTGCAGCATGAATGTTTTATCTGTTTGCAAATGTCCTCGAATGAGCAGCAACAGAGTAGAACCAGACGAATCTGTCTGCTCGAGTTTTGTTTGCTCAGGCAGGTGTGTTTGGTCCCCCTCCTGTTCAGACAGATTTTCTCCTGACCTGGCAGGGGTCGGGCCAGACACAACTGGTTATTTGATACGGAGCAAGTTTAATACAAAGAGCCATGACGGCGAGCAGAAATCTAGCTCAGTTAAAAACAGGGTCGTCCAGGCATTTTCATGAACAACCAAGATGGCTGCAGCTGATGTGTCTTTTGAAGCACCATTTTCAAATTCGAATGGAAAAAACACTTGTTCACAGACACATTGCTATACCATCATAACTCGTTTCTACAGGCTGTAATATGTTTACATTTGTCACATGGTTAGTTGCCTGGATGCTTGAAGGTCTATCCAGTTGGTAGAGGCATCTACGCCTGTTGATAATGCCCCTTGGAAATTGAAAATTAACTGAGAGGTTCCAGACTGAATTCGCATTTGTGATCTGGTCCAGTGGTGAACCTACATTAAACCTTGCCTCAACCAAGTCCAGCTTCATTTGGAGATCCAGAACTGCAATGCCTATCAATCTTTTAATGCTATAGAGTCACTATTGTCCTGTAACATTAATGGAATCTTAAGATGCTTCAGAAAATGTATCAGAGAATCAAAGTCATATTTAATGCATAAAATTCAGAACATACTACAGCTAGAGTTGCATCGATGTACTGGTTTTTAAGGTAGACTGTAATATATCCTATGTATATATAGGATACCATGCCTTGTACATTTGCTTAATTACGATATTGAAAAGAAATGCAGCTGGGTGGAAAATCTCACCTTTATATTTCATACTTCCATAAAGAAATGGTTTCACGTCTTAATTATGGTGATAAAATATTTGTTCAATGAAAACCAATTCTTCTGTTTTCATTCCTTTAAGGGTTGTCTGACTCATGATAATAATAATAGTAATGTAATACTGTGATACCATGAAACTGCAATATTTTCTAAGACGTTTATAAGACCGTGAAAATCTCATACTGTTGCAACCCTAGTTACAGCATCTTAAATGAGAAGATTCATCTTGTTATTTTATAATGGTACACTAAATATCTGACAATTTACACACCAAATGATCAGTTGAGAAAATAATGCACAAAAAAAGTGGGATTTAAGTTTACCTCTCGAGCACCAGTAAACAATATAAAAAGCCTACTCTGTCTTTCTTATAGGAGTAGAAGTATAGAGCTACTATAAAATGTCTGCTTGGTTCTGAGTTTGCCCAAATGCAGAATTATTTGCTGTCATAAGCTCCTGATGTATCTAAGGATTCCAGTTTTTATCATGTATGTTTGATCATTTGCAGTATGAGCAGTATGAGGGATGGAACTTTACAGTGGAGTAACATGAGACGTCCTCTGACAAAGGTTGTTTAATGTGCTCACTCAAGGGCACTTTGAAGGAGTGGCATGACTGCCACTGTAAGTTGTCGAGAGAGCACATTTGAGTTAGAGGAAAGGAAGTTACATTTGACTGGTAACTGCAGCCTTTAGAGTGGAACAGCTGTATAAAGATGTATAAGAATGTCAGAGAGAGTGTGTGTCTGTGAGTGTGTGAGAGAGAGTGACTGAAAGGAGGAATCCCTCTTTTGTCTGGATGAAGCATGAAGTCTCCTGGGAAGCTTTCAAATCCTCTCTGGAATGTATGTGTGTGTGTGTGTTTGCGTGCAAGCAAGTGTGCAAGTGCCAGTTTCTTAAAGTGTGTGCATGTGTGTGTTGGGGGTTGGCTTGTCACCACATTCATACAGGGAATGCAAATATTTGTGTGTCTGTTCGTGTTTCAGTTTTGTGGTGTAGTATAACTGTTACCATGGTGACTGATATCCTGTGGTGTTTTTTTTGTGTCACCTGAGCGGTTGACAGCTTCCTTTCTTCATCTCATCTTTCCTTCTTTCCATCCTACCTCCTTCCCTTCTTCCTACCTCCTTTCTTTCTCTGTTTAGTGTTTCCTGCTCCTTCCTTTTTCTTTCTTTCTGTCTTTCTCTCTTTCTTTCTCTTACCCTCCCCCTCTCTCTTTTATCTCTGTACCCTTGTTAAGTAGTCTAAATGCCAGCCTTCAGATCAGATTTCCTCAGCTGCTCTCATTAATGTGTTTATTTACCAAGCACTCAGCTCATCCTCTGGTGGCCCTGAATTTGACTTTGAGCCTGCCTCTAGTTCGTGTGTGCGGTTGGGTGTGTCGGTATGCACAAAGTAAACCTGTATGTAAATATAAAAGTTACAGTTACACAGTGCGTGTTTTGTCCATGTATTTTCTGTCCATTTAGTCACTTTTAAGTCACTTCTTAAAATTTTCAACAAATCACATTGACAAGAAACATTTCAGAGAATATTACCAAATGTGAATGCTGTTGGTCTTAAACATCTTTGTTGACCATATTTCCTGCAAAAGACCAAAACGGAAAGGTCAAACAATGAAAATACATACATCACAATGCACTTAAGATGAACAAGATAGACGGAGTGCAGAATGAAGCAAAGAAATGATCCGTAATGTGGGCTCGGGCAGTATGTAATATTTCATGCCTTCAAACCCTAATACTCCCTCTTTAGCTAATGAATACACAGTACAAACTCCCAAAATGTCAAGAAAAGTAATATTCTCACACTTATTGTCCTACTTCAGCAGAAGATACAACTGTGCACCTTTTGAATTCAACTTTCTCTCGGTCACGGAAGACTGACGAGGCTTAGTCGCCTCATTAACTCACCATAAAACCCATTTCATTCAAACTCGACAGACGTAAAATAAAACTCACCCAAACGGTCTTGGTTACTCTTGCTAATCTTGTTTGTAAAACCACTGTTCCATCAATCACCTGCTCCGGTTTGGTCGAAATAAAACCTTAATTCACCCAAGTTGGATGTAAAAAATCAAGCTGTCATTCCCCACAGTCTCTCTCTGCCAGCTGGCCGCTGGCTGTTTACAGTCCTGTAAGTTATAACTCCACCACTAGGTATTACAGTGTCTTTCAGCCCAGCTCCCCGATCCACCAGTAGAGACCAGAGACTGACCTCTGGTGGTGCGTGCTGTGCACTACATTTTAGAAAGAGGAGCCCTGTATTTATGATGGCATTGAAAAACACACATTTGCGATTTCTAAATACCCTGTTATACTGTAATACTGTGGTACTGCCCAAGCCTATTGTGCTGTTACAAGGTTCTTAGTAGTGGACAGTGCTGAGTTTTCCTGCTGCTTTGTCTTTTTTTGCAGGATGGTGATGGAGGAGGGGGGGCAGAGAGACATAGGGAGGGGGACAGCAGAAGTAGAGGGGAGACAGATCTTCGTAGAGCTTGGTGAGTAAACTTTGACCCTTACATTGCCTCTGCAAGGCACCTGAGGTGGATTTTTGCTTTCCCTGATTGTTCTAGTTTCAGGATTTTCAGATGTTCATCCCCAGCATGTGGAAGAAAATGTTTATTATGAGTACTTGTCATTTGAGATGGATGAGAATTGTCATGACGACAGATTTTTTCTCCACAAGCACAAGCTTGTAAATGTCTTCTTATTTTTATCACAGGGGAGCAGAATTTGGATGCCATTTGTCTCTCTACATATCGAACAGCCTGCAAGCTCAGATTTATACAGAAGAGATGCAACTGTAAGTCAAACCTGGTCTCCTCCAGCATGGGAACATTTGTTATTAAAATAATCACATGACAGTCTAAATTTTAGTCTTTTGCTTCTTTTTTTGTGTGAAAAGTATCTCAAATGACCATAAAGTATCATCATTGCCCCCTAGTGCAATTTCACAGTTCAAAGTGTCAATACAGAGATGTTTTTTGTTAAATTCATTTATGTTATAGAAACTTGTAAATACTTTCTAGTTTAAGAAGAGAGGGACAGCTTTTTAAAATCATTATGTGTGAAGATTTCACCAACTTGACTCTTCTCGTTCTAGTGCATCTTATCGACATATACAATGTGATTGAGGCGGTGCGGGATGCTGGTCTGAACGCTGTAGAGCTGAACGCCGGCATCTCTGTGACCAGACTTGAGAACTTGGTGTCCTCCCTGTTCAATGCACTGAGCAAGCGTCTGCCCACCACACACACTATCAACCCGCGAGAAAGCACCGTCCTGTTAGTGGAATTTATACTGGCCGCCATTGACAGGTAACTACAAAGAAACCTGTTGAGCTTTAAAATGGAAAAATATCTCTTGGATGCTTACTCTTTGTAACTTGATCCTGTTGTTTACATGAAAAAACAAACATGCTGACAAGTGAAAATGTCACTTGTGGTTTTGTGTGAAAGTCAGGGTGACATATGCTGTACTATGGTGTCATATGTGTTTGTTTCAGTGAGCCTGACAGCCGTCTAACGGTGCTGTCTGTGAAGGCGATGCTGGCCATACTGTGTGGAGGAAAACTGGTAGATAAACTCCGCTGTGAGTACCAGTAGATACCATCATGACTGACGTAGAATCTGTTACAGATCAATTATCTTACATTTCCCAGAAACACTTTAAATATTCCCTAGAGAGTCATGATGAACGCACTGATTTTACATGTATGCTTTGAATGTAAACACAGAGGTAGGAATACTGATAATGACAGGATAACAAAAAATAATACAGTACATTTTTTATTTGTGTATCTTTATTGTTTCAGATTTTACTGACTACACTTTATCTAGATTAATTTAAATGTTTTACTTACGTCTTTATTGCCGTTATTTATAATAACTTTACAAGGGTCCCTCAATCTTTTAGTATGAATTTCAGCAATGTATCGATATATACCTGTCACATATGTGCCACCTTATGGAAAAAGGTCAATGCTGCATTTTTCTCTTGTTAACTGACCTGCTCTCTAATTAATCAAGTTGTGGTGTCCAGACTGTATTCACAAAGTCATACTATGGAGACTCACCTTCACAAGGTTAACCATTAAAACATAGGTAAAGATTGAGTTTTTTATGGTTAGGGTTAGGCATGTAGTCTAGGTATGGTTAAGTGGGGTAAGTCCTTAGGAAATTGATAGAATTTAATGCAGTCCTTTCCGTATTTTGTGTGTGTGTGTGTGTGTGTGTGTGTGTGTGTGTGTGTGTGTGTGTGTGTGTGTGTGTGTAGATGTGTTTTCTCAGGTATCTGACTCTTCTGGCGTGTTGGTACAATCCAAATTTGATGCTTTTCTGAGGGAGGCTTTGAAGTTGCCCACTGCTGCACATGAAGGACCATCCTTTGGCTACACACACACCTTAGCCCGCTCATGCTTCCCACAACAGGTTCGCACACACACACACACACACACACACCCCATCTGTCCTTTATTATGTAGATTTGTTTCATGTTAATCTGATCCCAATGGTTAATGTTTTTTGCGGGGTGGGGGGGGTGGGGGGGGTATATTGTCGTTTGGTCTGTGATCCTGAAGAGTTTTTTTCTTTCTTGTTGTCATTGTAGAAGAGGGTGATGCTCAACATGTTCCTGGGTATCGTTGCTGACCCTCCTCAGTGTCTTGTTTGGCTGCCTCTCATGCATCGCATGGCCAACGTGGAGCATGGTACACACACACAAACACACAAACCACAGACATCCACACCAACTTTAAAAAAATTTAAAAAGATGAATTGCAGTTAAATTGTGCGACTCGTCTGTATTTCAAAGCTAAAGATATTGATGACAGACTCTTCTCTCTGTCTCTCTCTCAGTCTGTCATCCTGTGACATGCTCCTACTGTCGTGCCAACGGCATGACTGGCTTCCGCTATCGCTGCCTTCGTTGCCGCGGTTACCAGCTCTGCCAGAACTGCTTCTGGCGTGGCAATGCCAGCGGCTCTCATAGCAACCAGCATCAGATGAAGGAGCACTCATCTTGGGTTAGTCACTGTGTGATTGCTCATTCATCACGCCAGGGGGCACTCCCTGTGTGTGTGTGTGTGTGTGTGTGTGTGTGTGTGTGTCTGTGTGTGTGTCTGTGTGTGTGTCTGTGTGTGTGCGCGCGCGCTTGTCTTGGATCTCCAACTTTGTGAGGACCATTATGAATTTTACAGCACTAGGAAAGCAACAAAATGGAAATATCACAATCCTAAAAATTTACAGTAATATTCCAAAAAGCTATCCTGGAGGGGAAAATGTTTTCGATGAAGAAATTATGTATTAATAGATGGAAACATAGTTGCTGAATTATTCATCACCCAGGCTTGGCATAATTTGACTTATTAATGTTTCGGGGATAAATCTCTTCACTAGTACAGCTCCTGCCTGTCCAACAGAATCTTCTCATCACAGGAAACTCTTCTTAATAATCCTCTGACGACTTTACATATCATTTCCAACAGGATTTACTTTTCGACTCTATTTTATTCTTAGTTTATCTGCTTCACTTTGCCACACTCTACACCAAGAAAGCACAGATACACTGTCTCTCCTGCTTGTTTTGATGAGGTGTACTGCATGCACCTGAGTGCATGAGGATAAAATGTAGAACTGTGATTAAGTTTTTAGTTAGACGTGAATATTTTTCATCTGTCATCATTCACTTTAATCATTAAGCCAACTGTTATTTGCTTATTTATTTACATTAATTATTCTTACTGGGGTCCATAGAAAACTCTAACCCCCCTCATGTGATTATGTAAATAAAAATAAGTGAAAGTAATATGTAATACATATGCACATAAGTACATGTAAAAATGGCAGTCAGTATTTTTTTCAATGCATCTAAGTTCAAGTATATAGTTTTTATATACTTTCAAAGCAATTTATCACCCTCATGTCTTTAAGGATTTCCTTGAGAGGAAACATAAAGAAAACATATTGAAACTTGATCCAACTCAGTCAGTAATCAGTAAGAAAAGATGTAGTACTATAGTGGACACGAGACACAGGAGACCATGTTGGCGATACTCAACGTCAAACCTCAGATCCACAAAAAATACCTTAAGTGTGCAGAGTTGTTTTAGGACAGATCCATCTTGATCTAGTTTGTCCATGGAGTTCAGGGCCATTGCTGCAGAAAATTTCTGGGTTTCAAATGTCAACACAAAAGTCACACAGCTGATGAATGTTGACCTGATATTTGTGTCTGTATACTTTGTGTGTGTGTGTGTGTGTGTGTGTGTGTGTGTAGAAGTCGCCAGCGACAAAGCTTGGCCGAGCCCTGAGCAGGACTCTGGGCTGTGCGTCCAGAGAGCCCCCTCATCCTTTGTACCCAGAGGAACCTGAGAGGACCCTCAACCTCTCCAACATAGTGTAAGACCTCCCAGCACTCACACACACTGATGATGTAGAAATGCCACATCCTTTGTCGTGAAATTGTAAAGTAGAATTTGTAAGGATCCAGCAACAGTCTCGGCTGGACGGGGTCCAACCAGGACCTAATCTCAGCTAATACTATGTTTTTGTGTCAGCTTGTCTCATCTTTATGCTACTTCTCAGCTATCACAGAGAACATTTCATACATATTGTACCTCACTTAAATATATGCTTGTGTCCTCCCGAAAGGGATGTAATAAAATCAGAAATATACATTTATTCATTTATGTGTGAGTTGCTGAGTGTTGGAGATATCAGCCGTAGAGATGTCTGTCCTCTTTCCTTCGGTGCCTTGATTCGGGTGGCAGGAGTAGCTTTTTAGAAAGAAAATAGTTCCTTTGTGAAACTGCTCACAACAAGGTCTGTGTAATATGTTGAGAAACTGGATTATGATTTCAGGAAAGAGACATTGCTGTTGAGTTTTTCATATGTATTTTAAAAATGACCACAAGGAACACCTTTGAGGAAAAAGTTGGATTCTCTCACATACAGTGGCATTGGAAATAGTAGTGTTTAGATCAACCTCATGGATGAAAACGATGTCACAGAGCTTTTTTTGAGTCAAGGTAATGAAAGTAGGGCTTAGCAACATGGTTAAAAAAAGTCTTTATAACTTATTTTGCTGCCTTTTAATAACAGTGTTCTTCGAACCATTAAGAACAAAACTAAAGATTAAACTATTTCCCAGCCCTGTATGGTAGTATGTACGATGTTAATGCTTTAAAAGACACAAGTTAATGTTCACTCAAACAATTCAGTCTTTGTAGAAGCTTCAGTGGGAATGTTGACACTCTAATAGTAACTTTTCATTACAGAAGGTGAAACATTTACTACTAAGTCACAGTCTCTCAGCCTAAAATAACCCTTTAGTCTGTTATCACCGGTACAGTTGACGTGCACACAAAAACTTCAGATAACACGAGACCTCAAAAGTCCCACCTCTGTAGCGAACCGCTGTGGTTGCTCCGCCCCTCGTGGTGGATCCACAGTGTTTGATTTTCCAAACATCGGAAGACCGAGTCATTACAGACCTCAAAGCACTGGGCACATAATCAGGTCAACACACAGAGACTGCACTTAGCACAGATGTGAGTATGTTTGTACTAATGATGCTTCGTCAGGTTTAACCCTGCTCGCAAACTTGCATTTTCCTGAAATTCCCTTTGATCTGCATTCATTCTTTCTCTCTCTCTCTCTCTTTCTCCCTCTGCTGATCTTTGCCCTGTCTGTGTTTGCTCAGACTAGTACAATTCATTATTGCATGATTGCACTCAAAATCACGTGAGAGTGTGTGTGAGTGAGTAAAAGTATGTGTTTTTTCTGATAGGCAGGACTTTGTGTTTAAATGATGTTGTCCTTACTTTGTGTTTGCACTGTTGATAATATGAGTCTAAGACATTGTGTATGTGTCTATCTGTGTGTGTGTGTGTGTGTGTGTGTGTGTGTGTGTGTGTGTGTGTGTGTGTGTGTGTGTGTGTGTGTGTGTGTGTGTGTGTGTGTAGCCCCCCTCGCCCCATTGGGAACACCAGTGAAGCCATGTTGCTGTCCTCATCAGTGCCCGAGTCCTCCAAGAGGTAAAATCTGACATGAAAAAAAACCCACCGGTTTAGTGATTGTAATATTTGTTCTGTCTGATTTAGAAATTTGAGTTTAAAGTCAGAGGTTGCATAGGTAATGACTTGCTTGAGTCAACTTAAATGGGGTTTATTATAGCTTCGTTCCTTTGTACCTTGTAAATCACTCATTTCAGCGCATACACTTTACACGAATTGCTGAACTCCATTTTGCTGATTAGATTTGATGAAATTAAAATGTGTGTTTTTCTGATGCATCAATCAATAACAAGTTGAGGTTAAGAAAAGCTTGATAGTTTGGATTTAGACTGTGCCTCTGATAAAACAAGATATTCGAATGTGTCATTTTTGGCTAAAATAAACTGTAATGACCTTTTTTTGTGAGAGATTGCAACATGCAGCAACCAAAGAAAACACATCCGTGTACATGCTGCAAAAACAAAAAAAATACAACTACAAGAATGTGCATATTAAAAATGTATGTGGACAAAGATGTAAAAAGGTTTTCATTACTAACAAAGTCTGACATAATATATATTTTACAAATACATTAAATTATGAAATGGACACTGCTTGTATTGATCACAATTATAGTGATCAACTGCTCATGTGGATCAAGACAGATTGGGATAGAATCATTCCTACACAAATGCTGTTTTTAAAAAATCACTTGTAGTAATCAAATATTTCACTAACTGTTCGTTTTGGGTCTTTGCATACATAACAATTTATGTAAAAACAACTAAAAACTACCTTAATTCTCTTTTTTTAAAAACTTAACCTTCATTATACTTTGCCTTGTGATAAGCCATCTATTTTCAGCTGTCTACCTGGTGCTGCATGTAGAGTCCTTTTCTCTTAATGGAAAAACGTAGCATCCTCAAAGCTTATGGCTGCTCGTCATAGCTGCTGGTGATAGAGAGAAAAAACAAATGTGCACGGGGAGAGCACCTGTGGCTGGAGCTGTTCCTGTGAACTGGATAGATGATGCCTGGTCATGTAATGCCCACATGATGAAACAGCTGCACTGTACTGTGAAACAGCCAATGTAATTCTGTAGATAGCAAAGCTGTCCATTTAATTACTTTATATTAATGTAATAAATTTGCAAATGTAATGGAAATTAGATGGTGATATTCATGAGAAATGGATACAAAATGTGATCATTTTGTCCTGGACAGACATGATCACAATAAACAGGTTCCACTTAATTACAAAACCAAAACATATGATAACTGAATCACTGTATGCAGTGGACAAAATGGCTTATAATGGGCTGACACGTGCAAAAAACATAATGCAAAACATTTAAGACATGATGTGTTATTATTCAAGGATAAATATGTAAAGATGTATTTGATGTATATATATATAGTTTATGAGGATATATATTATTCGCAATAATGTAAATTCACGTTTATTTTTTTCTGTCTGTGTTTTTCTTTTCCAGTTTGTCAGCTGCTCAGCGTATGAACGAGGAACACGCTCTGATCGCTGCGTATGTGAATCGCCTCCAGACCAGCCCAAGGTGAGAGAGCGCAGTACAGTTAGACCTTAACTTTGGCAGTTCGGTTTATCCAGTGACTTTTATGATCATTATACTGAAGAGCAAACATGAAGTAAAGGCAAGTTAAATCAAAGTGTTATATTGTGTCCATGCTGTCTTTTTGCAGGTTGTACACTGATTTAAAAACTATCAGCTCCTGGGAAATCATTTACATTCAGCAGAAATGAAAAAAAACAAAAAATGTCCCAACTGCTACTTCAATATTATTAGTGTTCGGCATCTTTTTCAGTCAGTGAACAGAAGATTGCATAAAGCATAAAGCCCACATTTTCAGGGTCAGTTGAGTAATCATTTATGACTGGCATTATATTTTGACATGTTATACATTTGTTAAATATGTAAAACCAGAGCTTGACTTTAAGTGTTTACTGGTGGAAATGTTTGCCCTCTTGATCTTATTTTAGGCAAGGCAGGGAAAAGGTATTCATATAGCACCATTTAGACAGGTGGCAATTCAAAGTACATGAAGCACAGTACATTAGGAAAACATTTAAATGGCATAAAAAAGACAAGTAATTGAAAAAAAGGGGAGGAAAAAATTAAGAAGAGAAAAAACATAACAGGAAAATCAAACAAGCAAAAGCAAGCAATGATAAAAGAAAAAGTTATGTTATTTGAAAGCCATAGTGAATGTACATAGGACATAGTTAGAATGAAAAAAGAGATATGCATTGCATTTTTACCAATAAAGTAAAAATGCCTCATTGCTGGAAACTTGCAGCCATCCTTACAGAAGAAACTTTATCCCCATAAATCCATATTCCTTCGTACTGTTTGCTTTAGCGTTGCTGCAGTGGATTATATTGGTTAGCATGTTCCTCTTCTGCTGGGTGCATGGTGACATTTTCCACCACTCAGAGGTACTCAGAGGTGCTCACAGGGGACATTTGACACATGTGACTATTTGACAAAAGTGTAACAGGAGTGGAATGACATTTTAAAAAGTGGTTTTAATAATCATTTGTTTACTTTGCTTTTAGCAGTGTGGACAGTCCCAGAAGAGAAGATGAGGAGCACAAACTGATCGCCCGCTACACCTCTCGACTGGCAGAGACTGACGGCACACCAGTAAGTCAACAACGCCATGCCTTCTCACACACCGTCAACTGCAAATACATAAATACACATTAGGTACTTCTGTTGTACACAAACACCAGAGCTCTGACGCACAGCTGTGAGTGATGTCTGTCCAAACTAAGATAATCTTTTGGTTGTTAAATGATGAATGATCAAGCGATCAGTAAGTTCCAGTAACTGTGTTTCAGGTGATACCTAACCGGAGCATCAACTTTGATGTGAACAAACAGAAGAGGGAGCTCATTGCTCAGCTGGAGTGCAAAAACAGGTAGATATGTGAGAAGACTGGACAAGTTATTCATTTGAATGAATTACATTTTAGTTTAGTTTTCATGCTCTTGTAAGTCTGTCACTTTGTCGTCATATTTGTGACTGTGTAGAGATAATACTGGTGTCCCAACCACTTTAAGAGAACACTGGTCTTATTTTGCAACTCATCAGTATCATTTCAGTGTTTGACACAATGATTAATTAAATTTGAAGTACATTTTTGAAAGATTTTAAATTTTACACCCCTAAATTTATAGATTATCAGTGGATAATGCATCTTTTAAAGAAGTGACCTAATAATGAATCTATTATTTGCTTGAGGTGCTAGAAGTATTTGAATTTTGTACTCAGGAATTTAATTACTGGAAAATCCTGAAAATCAGAGATTTTTTAAAAAACTTTGTCCTTGAAAAAAGTACTTGAATAAACCAAATGATACATTTTATGTATTTATTCCTTTATTTTTTAAAGATATTTTCTGGGGTGTTTTTGCCTTTAATGGATAGGACAGCACAAGTGTGAAAGGGGGAGAGTGAGAGGGGTTGACATGCAGCAAAAGGCCGAAGCCGGAGTCGAAACCCGCGGTCGCTGCGGCGAGGACACAGCTCTATCCTCTGAGCCACCAGGCGCCCCAATGAAACATTACTTAAAAAAATAACTTAGAAAAATGTTTTAAACTAGAAAGCAGAGAATGGCCGTGGTTGTAATAATGTTTTTTTAAAGCTGTATGAGTGATATGAGTTAAGATTGCTAACAACTTAACGCCAGTAAATGTTCGGCAACAAGGATGTTTCTCTAGCCTGCCAGAGCATCATTAGCATCTGTTTTTTTTTCTGCTTCTTGAGCGATAGATGAGATGAACGGTTGTGGATAAAACAAGTTCATCATTGCAAATAAAAAGGAGTGCTCAAAAAAGTACTTGAAAGTGCTTCAATTTGACTTGCCCGTCTGCACGAACTGCTTTCAGGCGCAAAACGTTAGCTGTTGAATGTTTTAGTACTTGTAAGCCGAGTCGACATGTTTCCTGTATGTGCTTAATGTCTGTCACATGCGCATATGCATATGTTTGAATTCTGTTCCCATGTGCAACAGCTTGTCACATTTATATTCTCTTATTCCAACATGTACATTCCTCCATAATCTGCAAAAGCCTGGAGAAGCATGTGTGTATTCCTGCCCTGTGTTTTCACAGTCTGTTCAGTCATGTATCGCCCCCCCCAGCCTTAGCTGACCAGTTTGTTTTTCATTTCCCAGAGAGATCTTGGCAGAGATCAAACGTCTTCGTGTAGAGCATGATGCAGCGTGCCAGGCCAGCCCAGAGAAAGGCAGCACCAACCCGACTCTGCTGGCCGAGCTTCGCCTGCTCAGGTAAACACACGCTCCGCCACGGAGCTGCTCAGAAAGGAGCCGGGAAATCTGGTCTCCTGCTGCGCACACATACATACTATAACAATTATTCGTTTTTCTTTTTGATGTTGACATACCTGCAAAAATGTTGTCCTAACATTGTTTTCAAAAACAATAAAAGTTTTTTTTCAGCTATACACACATTTTCTACATTGTGAGCCGCAGTGTCAGATTTGGCGGGAAATCTGCCGCGTTGCTTTGCAGCACAGAGGGAGAGTGCTTTATGGCAGATGGTGGCGACAGATGGTAGATTTTGTGAAAAGCCAACGTTAAAAAATGGCTTCCAACATGTTTATGCTATTTCGGTAAAAACAAAAAACTCAAAGGGAGAGGAGGGAGACTTTATATAAAGCAGAAAAATTCTGCTTGCATGAGAGTTGCATTAAGATTTCTGGACGGATACTTTCGGTTTAAAGTGCGACACAGAGCAACTCCTCTGATTATAGCATCTTTCTGCTCATTCTGGTGCTTTAAGTTTTTGTTTGCAGAAAAATTAAGCTATCTCAGTCATGTATGTTAGTGTGCATCACTGTCATTGTCTTTTTGGCCGTGGCCACTCGAGGGCGCCAAACTCAAAAATGTTTAAATTCTACACAGTGGCTTTAAGTTGTCCAAATAACAATATGTACTGTAAGATTTTATGTACTGTAGTGGTTTTAACTACAAGGTTCACAACATACTGTGATAAATGATGAATTTGTGTGATTTGGGGCTAATTTATATGCATGTGTAAGGACAACTGAAACAACCATAATGACACATTAGCTTATACCCAGAATTCAACTGCACTCTGTTTGAGGGTAATTTGTTAAGTGCACACTAATTTTGTACCCTGAAATGACCAACTCTCCTTTCCCTCTTCACATTTCAACAGTAGCTACTCTAACTATTTATCCGATGTGTAAATTACAGTCATTATCAGTAATATTGCTATGTGGATTTGTCCAGTCGGGTCACCTGGAGCCACTTCCTTTTAAAGCCACATGATTACAATAAAAAGTTCCCATCTTATACAGTATCTGTGAATATCTGCAGGGCTGTTAACTAGGCAGTGGTTTCTCAGATGTATCAACATCTTGGTCATATTCTCATTTCAGGATAAGATGCCATTATTGCCGAAAATCTCCAGTAAAATACCCTAATACAGATGAAGTGATTATTTTTTGGTCTGTTCCAGCATTGAAGCTTTACTTTGGGATCATAATGACTCAAATCTTGAATTACTGCATGACTCATCCTCTTGTTATATTTGTTTATTTACTCATTTGTCCTAACATGTGAAGAGAAGCCAAGCAGGAAACAGACGGGTTGATGCTCCTGCGTTAGTGTCCCATCCAGACCACATACTGTTTGGGAGAAAAAAAAAAAGTAAACACCTCTTTAGTATGATGTTACATATGCTGGCTCCTACATCTTGGTTTCTTTTTGCTTCCAACTCTCTGTAAATAGTAAGAATTTATCATTTGAATGCAATTTGGATTCACTTTGTACTTCTCAAATACTTTTGAAAGCCTTGGTGGTTTACACAAGTGTGTTTAAGCAGTATTAAGTACACGATGAATGTTCTGCCATCTGACAACCAGTATACACCAGTCTTTATTGTGTTTTCAAGATGTCAGAGTTTGGTTTTAAGGTCTTGTGGTCAGTCTCAGAGCCTTTCGATGCTCTCATGTCCCGGTCAGCTTGCTCTTTCACATCTCATCTCCACCAAGTCGTCTCTTCCAAGCCCGGAAGACATGGTGGTCCAGGAAAATGTCAAGGGTTTCTGACTCTGTGTTCCTTCGATCTCCAACCATCCATGTTTCCACCTCATTGCTCTATGGGCTGCAGTGCTCTCACCTCACTTCTGCAGTTTCTCCTCTTATTTCACTAACCAGGGGACTTGACAACTGTCTGCAGAAGTGTTAGAAGGAAAAAGAGTTTGGGCAGTTTCCCAGCTCATAAACCTCATTGTGCCAACTTTAGCAGACCTGTACAGGAGTGTGTTAGAGTCTACCTACATTTACGCCAGATTTTTGATCAGGCTAACAGAAATCAATACTGTTTATGCGGCTTAGTGCAAATGAATTTGTACCAAATCAAATCTGGAGGTGCGTGACATGAAAAGTGTAAACGGGGCCAGTGAGTCAGCTCTCAGTGCTCACTTAGTTTTCAGTTTTCAGTCTTTTTGCCTTTCTGCATTCGTGTATCTCTTTGTAACCTCAAATGTTTCAGTTTAACTTCTGCCTTCTGAGAGTCCTTGCACTCAAGTTCTTTTGTTGCTGCCTCCTGATGCTCTGTTATGTGACAGTCATGGTGGGTTTTTGTGTGTTGCAGACAAAGGAAAGATGAGCTGGAGCAGAGGATGTCGTCTCTGCAAGAGAGCAGGAGGGAACTGATGGTGCAGCTGGAGGGACTGATGAAGCTGCTCAAGGTGACACACACAAGCATACATTGTTTTCAGCATGGTGTATTGTCACACACTAGAGGGCAAAGTTTCCTTGTTTTCTTCACACCTTCCTGTCTGTCCTCACAGTAACAAGCCTCACTTTTCCCTCTGCTGTTTCCTCCTTAATAATTTCACCTTTTTCCAGCTGTGACTGTACCTGATCTCTTTTTTCCATCCTTTTCCTCCCTACTTATTTCCGACTGTCCATGTTGTGGCCCTCTAGGATGAGGAACAGCGTCAGGCAGTAAGTTCACCCCCTTATGTTGGACTCACAGTGCTGTAAATGAGGGATTCAGTCCTAATGTCATGCAAAAATGTCATAATAAATCAACTATACAAGCAAGCTATATTTTTCCAATAAGGGCCTTAATATTTTGGACAAATGATGGTTCACCTTTTCCAGCAGTTACCAGAACATTTACTATATTGTGGAGATGATGTCAACAAAAGTGGCAAGTTTGATGTTTGTGGACATCATAAATGATGTTTAACAAACCCTATAAATCCATCTCTCAGGCACAGGCGGCTGGCTCTTCTCACGTTTCTCCTGCACGACCAAGCCCATCAACTGTCCGCTCTGTAGGTGCTGCGCCTCCACAGGCTCACATGTACCCTCCTCAAGATTCACTCGCTGGGGTGGGTGGTGACGTGCAAGAAGCATTTGCCCAAGGTAAGTCTGGAACTTACAGCTAAGAAAATCATAAATGTTAAGCCATAAACTTAAGAGAATCTTATTTTCTTTTTCATTTCTCTGTTGTGACTTAGAATTATGTTATTTTAAGTAGCAAAGGAGGGCGGCGGTTAGCTGATTAATTAGGAGAGGAGTGCGCGCAGCTCTGGGGGACATCCGGAAAATCAAAAAAACTTGATCATCATTTCAATAAATTAAAGAAATGGGTGAAGTTGTCCTGCGTCCCCTGTGGTTATCTATGCTGGGTTTAGTTCAGACAGGCATTGAGGCTGAAAGTAGATAGAAACTTGACAATAAAATAAGCATCTTTTTGGGCTAAGGGCTGAGTAACATACAGTTGTGATGGCTTTGGTTTAGTTAAATCTTTGAGGCAAAGTACAATAAGTGAGCTGTCAGTGGTCACTTTTTTAGCCTCCGTTCCAACAATAGCCTCTGTCAGAGGCATTGTGGTTTTGGGTTGTTCTTGCATCCCGTTCCTGTGAATGCCATATCTTAAGAACCCCTGGAAGGGATTTTTTAAAATTTGGCACAAATGTCCACTGACTTAACAATAACACGATTTAAATTTGGTGGTCAATGGGCAAAGGTCACTGTGATCTTGTGTTTTTCTCTTACTTGTGAAAGCAATATCTCAAGAACACCTTGAGAGAATTTCCTCAAACATCACAATGAAATGGTGACATTTTATATCCAAAAGATCAAGCTCAACTTTTACTGTGACATCATAATGTTCTGCAAAAAACACTTTACACTGAAACCATTATTCAACATTATATGAATTAGAGACATTTGGTCAGATATTGAACTGGTGACACTAATTTTGGGTCCCCACCTTAGAACTGTGCCGATGGTATCGACCTTTTGTGATGTGAACTGTAACTGCAACTTGACTCGTTCGCAGCGGCATACAACCGCAAGGTGGTTATTCTAGTTTATGATTTTCTTTTGTAATTGGTGCCAAAGTGAGATTCAGATCTCATAAGGTGATAATATATTTCAGCACTTCAAGTCATTAGTAACTACATATTTAGTATCAGTGAAATCTTTTTGCTGTGACGGGTTCCTTTTTTTCCATCACAGGCCCGAGAAGGAACCTGAGGAATGACCTGCTGGTAGCAGCAGACTCCATCACCAACACTGTGTCCTCACTGGTCAAAGAGCTCCATTCTGGTACACACAAACACACTTCTGACAGTTTTGGGTATCAAACTGAGTGCCTTGGTAGCGGAATGGTTACAGCACATGCTATATAACTTTGATATCCCGAGTTCGGTTCCAACTTTGGGACCTTTGCACATCATACATATCATACATATGAAGGCAGAAATGCCAAAAAATAAATAAATTCTCTTCTCTAACTAGATGATGTTCGGGAGGAAGAGGAGAGATTGCTGAACGGAAAGGACAGAGGTAAGTGAATCTCCTCAGCATCTCATGTCATCTTTTCTGACTAATTCTCTTTCTATTTGCTGCACTTGCTAACAAAATTTCACACCAGCATTGTCATTTTAATGATTAACATTTGCAATGGCACTAACATGGATTGCTTGCTAAATTAACACATCTATAGGTAGATCCTAGTAATCACTTTGCTTGACTTTTATCATTCAAAACAAACACTTAAACAAACAGATAATTTGAAAATAAGCGATAAATGAAATGTTAAGTTCACCATAGACTCCATGCTTCCTCTTAGTGTTTTTTGCTGACAATTTCACATAAAACATGTTTAGAACTGGTGATATATGTGTGTGTGTGTGTGTGTCTGTGTGTGTGTGTTAGTAATTCTATCAGTAATTCTCTTTTTATTTTCATTGGTTTATAGTGACAAGATTAATATGACATAAATAAAATTCACAACCATTTTGAGCATGAAAAAAAAAGATTATAAAAATAAGCAAATAAATAAACAGAGACTTTGGGGGACTAATAATTATACTGCAGTGTGATTCTAATACTTATTCACACAAAGTCAAGTCTTACATTTGAGACATTCACTATCAATTTTGACCAGTTCTCTAAAACTATACCTTGGGTTCTCAAATAAAAACTCATTCTCTCCATTAAATAGGTATTATATACCAAGGTAATCCATTCATCAACACAAGGTATTTCTAACTGGTGAGATTTTAATAACTAAAATCATTTTATAACAACTCTGTTACAAGTAAAAGTCCTGCATTCAAAATACATCCTGAGTAAAAGAACCTACTACAAATATTACCAGAAAAATGTACAAAAAGTGCTCACTTTGCAGAAAAGCCCTTTTCAAAGTGTTGATATATGTTGTTCCCAAGGTCCCGAAAGACTATATGTTGTGTGCATATGTTATTACTTTACAGCATAAGATCAAAAATTGAATTTTTCAGGACTTCAGGAGCTCTCCTGTTAGTTTTGTTATGGACGAAGTCTAACTTCATTGTCAACCCAATGTAAATTATCAACAGGTGTCATCAGCCACATAACTGAAAACACTTGTATGCACAAATCTATAATTCACCATATTCATCAGTATAAAGTGCCACATACTGAGGTAAAGTACAAGTACCTAAAGGATGTACAGTACTTGAAAAACAGTACTTTCAACCAGTGTTAAAAGTCATAACAGTCCTCTGTGTGAGTAAACAGCTGCTTTATGCAAGGTGAAGCAGGTGTTACAAACAGCTGATTTTTAAGATGACTTTATGAGCAGTTGATACAGAATTGAGAAACCTCAGTCATAGGAGGAATACACTAGTTATAATATATAATATATTCATAAACTGTACTGTATGGCGTTTGTATCTCGTTTATTCATTTCTTTTGAATATAATAAAACTGAATCTTATTTTTCATTTGCATATATAAAAGTCGCTCAGGATCACATAATGAGGTATTTGCCTGGGTCTTTTCCTGCATGTCTTTCTGTGACCACGTGCACGGTCTCTGCACGACTCCGCTCATTCTCCAGGTGCTCATACTGCAGCAAGCTTCATTAACATGCCGCCTCATTAGCCATGCTTTATGGAGCCCCTCCTCTTTACAAGAGGACCGCCTGCAGAGACGAAGCAGTGAAACTACTTCCTGGTCTGCTCCCCGAGTGCAGACTAAACGCTCATTAGAATACTAACCTGCCGTACTAACCCACCGACCCCCGAGCAGCCAGACAGACAGAAGGCCAGGGTTCAGCCCCACGTCCAACACAGTTAAGTCCTAACGTTTTAAAATAAAATACTGTGTTAGACTCTCTTCAGTAAAGTTTTGTCTCTGGAGCTACTCAGTTTGTGTAGCACCTGCCAAGTGCAGTCATGTTTTATGTTTCAATGCTAAGAGCTGGTCTGGTTCTTATTACAGTTTCTGGCCGAATCCTGTAGCACTTGATTTAGCTTCACACTGCACTGTCCTCTGCTGACTGCTAACAAACCTTCTTTCTCTACTCAGCAGGTTAAAAGGACCGCAGGACGAACAAAAACAGTAAGTGAGTCAATGTTACTGCCCTTTTTAATTACATGACAGTGAAACCGTTACAGATGAAACTCTACCTGCCAATTCTCTAATCATAAATCCCTCAGTGAGTTATTTGTCATGAAGGCAGGCTTAGAGACGTCTCTGCTGTAGAACAAAAAGGCTGCGTTCATGTTTTATGGGAAAAACTGAATAAACGATTTGATGACTCAAAGCAGTAACTTGTTTTAATGTTTAAACTTGTTTGCACAGGCCTACAAACGGCTGGTTTTTGGTTTCTGCTAATAAGTTTTTTTGAAGCATTCTGTGATGTTTTTTTTGAGTTCATGTGGAGAGCAAAAAGTAATTAACTCAAATGAGAAAAAAAATCTTCTCATGTAGTTGTTCCTATTTGAAATAAAACTCTTTAGTTTGAGGACAGATATTTTTTTTTAATTTTTGCGTCATAATCTTTGAGAACAAACAAATTATGGCTGTAGCCTTGAGTTTGGCAAATTTGCAGAAAAGTCTCAGTGATTGGGCATAATTGCAAGATTGTGCAGAATACACAGGGACTGGCTAGATTTGCGTTAATTGTTGTGATAGCAACACCGCCAAATGTTGGCAGAGACTTTACTTGGTGAAACTGTGGATGAGTGAAGGGTTGATCTTAAGACTTGCAGACAGTTTGTCACACAAGCGGCCCCGCCCAAAAATATGAGTAGTGTAAGCCTTAATGAAATGTCAAATGAGTGAGTACGTGGGGGTCTATGGAGAATTGACTCACTTTTAGAGCCAGCCTCATGTGGCCATTGCAATTTTTGATAATTCGCATTAGCTTAATTTTTTCACCTCCAGAGGTTGCTGCTTGGCTTGAGCGTTATATTTATTTACAGAAAGCAAATAGGTGCATCTCCCAAAACCTAAACTCTTCCTTCAACCCCACATGATAGAATATAAAAGACAAGTGAACTTCTCATTAGTTGTCTGACTCTTCTGTTTCTCTCTTCTCAGGCAGAGTGATGTTTAATCACGGCCAAAGAAGACTGACCCTGCTGGGATTCACATATTTAACTTCTTGTTGTCGTTAGCCAGTGGGGATTAGAGCTCCCCTGCAAATCAACCAATCACGATGCTGGACACCAAACGACCACTGGGTCCCTACTGATGTATAGCTGTGATTCTGTGTGTGTGTGTGTGTGTGTGTGTGTGTGTGTATCTTGTCACTGTGGATTTACTTTTGTTTGATTTGATCATGCATAGCTAAACGAGGAATCCAAAATCTACTGATATGTACTGTAGCGCTTGTTTGTGTGCTCTGCGTTTTCGAGGGTTAAGTAAGTGAGAGGGATACTGTGAAGAGACAGAAAGACAGGTTTAGGAAATTTGTGAAGGATTAAAAGTGCAGGAAAGTTTCATGATGGTGATACAGGAAGTGACAACAGGGGATAGAAAAAGTGGAAAAACAAAAGGAAGTCAAAAAAGATGAGAGGTACGTTGTAAAGTTTTAAGTTTCAGCACTGTGTGCTTAGTATTTATTGCTTTGATTTGAATTTTTTGCATTTATTCATTTAGTTTGAGTGTTTATGTGTATGTAAGTGTGGTCCAGCCCTGCTGAGACGATAAGCTTTAATGGGACGTTTCCTGCTGTATCAAGCCCAGCCCAGGGCAGGGTGGAAAGCTGTTGTCCCGGTCCTGGTCCCAGTTGTCTGAGACCTGGAAGACATTAGTGCCAGGGGTGCTGGTATGATAGCAGCTCAGGTTGTCCAAGCCTCTCTGTGTGTCTCGGTACTGCAGTGGGACTACAGTCAAAGAGGAGGTATCTGATTACTTTCTGTGTGTGTGTGTGTGTGTGTGTGTGTGTGTGTGTGTGTGTGAGAGTGAGTGAGTGAGTGAGAGAGAGAGAGAACGAGAGAGAAAATATAAAACCATTTGCTTCAACAGTGTAGCAATAGAGTAGCAAAGTGGGTGGAGAAGTGGGCTCTGGAAGTGTTTATCCCCGACAAATGTTCTTTCAAACAGACTCAGCTTTTCCCAACCTGAGTGTGAGGCGTCACATAATTGAAGAATTAAGGAAGTAAGTAAGTTTATTTTTTTTGGAATTATCCTGCTTTTTCTTGTGAAACGTGTAATACTAACACCTCACCAGGACTCAAAAAATCATTCTTGATTTGGTTGAATTGCTCACAACTCATGTCCACATAAATGTTGTGTGTGACCAATTATTTATTGCATTTTATTAGAAATGTATCTGAAGAAATCATTTTAAAAAAGACCATTATTTTCCAACAAGACCAAAAAGAAAAAAGCTAGCGATTTGCATCCTTACTTAGGAAAAAATATCATGATTGAGTGGTGCAGGAATGAGTCCTAAAACCCGGAAATCAGTTAGCATCTCAGCACCTCCGGTTACCTGGCCTTGAAGTCAATGGGTTTTTGAGTGGATTTCAAGTCACAAGTGACTTAAGGAGACTACAGAATGTCATCACGCAGAACCTAGCTTTACAGCCTCGTTGTGGTGGCGGCGTTATAGTCATGCCACTGTGGTGTTATTCGTTTATAGCCTAACAATAGCTTTTTATTTCTGAGAATTGCATTCAGGGTTCAAAAATTGTAAAGTGTAAGTATCTCACTTGTTTGCCGCAGAGCTTATTTTCTGCAATAAACCATCGTCCCTGCAGCACTCTATTCTGCCAGTTTTTCATATAGAATGTCTCTAAATACTACGGTACCCATAAGCCTCTGCAGCTATGGTTGTGGAGAAAAAATAGCCAGCTTGCTGTAGAGAATTTAAAAAACTTTTTTGCTGTAGTCAGGAACTACACACACTGCATAATATCTAATAAGGCACTGTTTTAACCTCTCAGATTGGATGTTTGTTTCTGCAGTGCTCCTTGGGAAGTGTAGTTGACTTCTCTCCTTTTAGTCTTTTTATACAATTTTGACTTCTTCTGCCAGCAGTGTTTCATGTTAACCTTTGCCTTGATAGTGTTTCAACTACCAGATACCAAACTTTATCTCTCAAAAGTGAATAGGACATTTACTTTTTAAACACTGCTTGCCCAAAGTAACTCCTCACGCTTTGCTACTCTTTGATGTCTTTCAAGCTTCCTGCAAAATGCAGGGGATTGTGGGAGTTTAAGTTCTCTGTGCATGTTGAACTAGCCAGCTCCCCTAAATCTTCAGACTGATATCTGTATGCAAATGAAGCATGACCCAAAGTTACTTCCTGAGCTTGAATCAGGTCAAGTTGATGTATTTTCATGTAGCATATGTGAAATAATTTTATCAAAGAAGTGTTTTTAGCATTTCAGGGTTTTAGTTTCAGCTGATATGGAGCTTTACTTACCTGTTTCTTTTTTTTTTTTTTTTACATTTTTGGATCAGTTTTCCGTTGGACATGTTTTTCCAGACTTCTGTAGCCCTCCACATTTTCTGACTGACAGCTTGCGTCTGTGATTATCACATTATCAGTCCACCGTATGAATGATTAATAAATGAATGAGCTTTTGTTTCAGTGTGTGTGTTTGAGAGAGAGTGAGAGTGAAATCAAGACTGACAGGACAGACGCGTCCTGACATGAAGCTGTAAAAACCTTCAGCTCTGAACCTGCCTGAGCTGATGCTGTGAGTGAAAAGTGTGTTTCATCTGCAATAAAAAATATTTAACATCAAACTCTTGAGTTTTGTCCATTTCTGTGACTGTTGGCTGTAATCCCTCCGGACAAAAAAGGTCGGGCAGCAACATTACAACAAGTGTGCGTTATCGTTTATTCAGTAACTTTTCTATGACGTTACACTGGTATGTCAGAGCTTTTCCATGACCTCAACATTTTATTTGTTCATGTTCGTGCATGGTTTGGCAAAAGAAAAATATTTACATATAAATTTGTGAAACAAGTTGGAAACTCCACTCTGCTGTATTCCTGGAAAGTGACCCATTTGTAAAATTCCTTGACTTCTCTCATCTGGAATACAGCTTTTCTAAACCCCATCAAAAACCACTGTGAAGCCTGCAGGGAAATAAAGCAGAGGCAAGAAAACTCTTAAGATGTGCAGAACAGTTAACATAAGAGCATGACTTAACAGTGTTTGATTTAAATAACTTACATGATAACATTTTGGGTTAAAGAACAAAATGTCTTATATTTTTAGGTTACAGAATTGACCAGTTTACAAAATTAAACTATTTGAGGTATGTTCAGACACAAGGGTGCTGTAGTGCACTGTAAAAATTAGACTGTTTTAACAAAAATGTTAGTGTCTGTGCTGCCGTAAAAACCTGAAGTTGACTCAATTTAGAAATTTAAGGCAGCCCGGACTTTTTTTTTTTAAGTCAAAACAAATAGTTTATTTTTACAGTGTGGGTGTAAAATTGGGACTGATTACCCAGGACCCTCAGAAAAAAATGTTTTAAAGTACTGAATTTTGTATTAAAAAAATAGTGGGTCTCTCTGAGGCCCATCTCACCCCTTAAAGGCAGTAAATGGTTTAGCCCGCCCCTCCACTAAATGCATTTATAGTCAAGTGAGCGACTGCTTATGCTGCAGAAGCACCAAAATATACGTTCATAGCTTTCCCCCCTAAAATAAAATATAGGTTCCAAAAAAAA
The DNA here is from genome assembly GCF_008729295.1 of Plectropomus leopardus. Lineage (NCBI taxonomy): Eukaryota > Metazoa > Chordata > Actinopteri > Perciformes > Serranidae > Plectropomus > Plectropomus leopardus. The sequence goes on from NC_056478.1 coordinate 21,001,507, forward strand.
GAAAGCAAGGAAAGGGAAAGAAAGCAAACTGTCATTAAAAAAACAAATCCAAAGGTTGAGTGAGAGAGACATTGATCAAGGGGGTGGGGGGTCCACAGAGACTGCTTGTGCATAGGGGCCCAGAATTTGATGTTATGCTCCTGGCTGGAGGAACTATTCAGATAATTTACTTAAGTTAATGTAGCAACTCTACAATGAAAAATACCAGTCCTGGCGCAGTGGTTCAGGGGTTAGCACTGTTGCCTCATAGCAAAAGGGTTCTGGGTTCAAACTTGGGGCCTTCCTGTGTGTAGTTTGCCTGTTCTTTCTATGTTTGCCTCAGTTTTCTCTTGGTTCTCTGGTTTCCTCCCCCAGTCCAAACACATGTAGGTTAATTACTGACGCTAAATTGCCTGAAAGTGTGAATGTGGGTATGAATGGTTGTCTGTCTCTATGTGTCAGCCCTGTGATAGTCAGGTGACCTGTCCAGGGTGTGCCCTGCCTCTCGCTCAATGTCAGCTGGGATTGGCTCCAGTTCCCCCGCAAATATGTAAAGGATAAGTGTTTATAGATAATGGGAAAAAAAGTAAAAGTCCTCCAATCAACATGTTACTCAAGTAAAAGTATGTGATTTTAGAAAAATGTATCAAAAAGGGCTCGTTTCAGAGTAATGGCCCTGTGAATGTTACACTATTATATTATTAATGCTGAATGTTAAGAGTTTTCAGATCCAAGAGTTAAAAAAAAAGCAGTAGGAAAAAACCTATACACATCCAGAGAGGCAAAAATAAAATAAAATAAATAAAAATGCTTTTAACAGTTTGACTTCACAGATTGTAACTACTAAAATAAAAGTATGCAGTAACTGGCATTAATGTACCGCAATTTGTACTTCGGTCAGCTATGAGTAAATGTACCAAGTTGTATTCCACCGCAGCAAAAATCCCATTGTCTTTGAGACTGTAACTTTTTACATACAAAAATAACATCCTCACTCTTTAATTAAACTGTTTAACAGCAAAACTGTATTGTTGCTCACTTTTATAGTCACAGTAGGGGTATATTACTATATTTTTTTCGTAATAATGTGTGAACAGCGTTTCATTTTTTGTGTTGGAGCTATCAACTTCATGTGATACTTGCATATTCCGATGTATAATGCATCACTTTTAACAACTAATAAAGAAGGTAGTAACCATAGCTGTGAAATTAACGTAGTGGAGTAAAAGCCAATATTTCCCCCTAAGATGTCCCAAAATCTTAGAAATGTCTTAAAAACCTAAAACATTCTAAAATCCTTGAAATGTCCTAAAATACTAGAAACATGCATGGGGCTGCCGTATTGTCCCAAAATTTAGAGATCAGCTAAAATTTGGGGACAAATGTACTTTATTAATTCTACCACTGTGACCTCCAAAATTAAACCATTTTCATCCAAACTGGTCACAATATTCTGGAGAGAAACCAAATGGAACTACTGTTTTTGGTCATAACCCAGTTTCTATAAATAAACACCCAATTTTTCTTCTGCATGTACGACTTTTTAACTTTCCCTCTGATTTAGTGTCCTCATTAGTATGGATGAGCAGTTCTCACTTTTCCCATGAGAGCTTCCTTCAGAGGTCACGACTGTGTGTGTGTTGCATATGTGCGTTTGTGAGAGTGTATATGTGAGGTGGGGGTGTGAACTATAGACTGAATAAAGCTCATTGAGGTTGTCTGTTGTTGGTGACCTCACTGACTGCTATAAATAACCCCCCACCCACCAGCTCCTATACTCGCTCACACACTGCAGTTATGACCCTGTTTATTAGGGATCTATATACTTTCTTCTTCTTAGAGGTCAAACTGAGTTTAACCTTCTGTTCTGGGGCAAAACTCAGTCGCCAATAGTGCAATGAACATCATCTTAATCTCCTAAATAGTTGGGGTCACAGTTAATTCTGTAATTGTCAAATATTTTACTAATCAACTAAACATTTAAGTGTTTTATGGAAGAAAAGTTCAAAATATTTTCTGACTGAAGCTTATTAAAGTCTACTTTTCTTTGTTTTATATTTTAGATTGAATAATTTTTGGTTTTGAACCAAACAGTTTGAAGACATCACATTCAATGATTTTTACAGTTTCACGATATTTTATTGATTGAATTATTAAAGTTGGTTGAAAAACTAAACAGATTAATCAATAAAAAAAAAGCCATTGGTTGCAGCTCTAGTAAGAATGCCTCCACAGCGGCAATAGCCGAGGCTGGAGGCATTATGTTTTTGTCCCATTTTCATGAACCCAATATCTTAAGAACGCCTTGAGGGAAATTCTTCAAATTTGTCACAAAAGTCCACCTCAACTCAACAATAAATTGATTACATTTTGGTGTTCAAAGGTCAAGGTTAATGAGACCTTGCATCTTTCTCATTCTGGTGAACACAATATTTTCAAAATGCCTTAAGGGAATTTTTCAAGTTTGGCACAAACGTCCACTTGAACGCAACGAGAAGCTGAGCAGAATTTGGCAGTCGAAGATCATCCTGACCTTGCGTCTGTCTAATTCTTGTGGTTAGGGTTAGGGTTAGGGCTAACCCTAACCCTAACACAATATCTCAAGAAAGCCTTGAGAGAATTTTCCCCAAATTTGGCACAAACATCCACATGGACTCAAATTTTAACTGATTAGAAATTGTTAGTCAAATGTCAAGGTCACTGTGACCTCAGAAAACAATTTTTAGGAAACAATTTTTAGGAATTCATACACTAATTATGGCAAATTTTCATACAAACGTCTAATAGAATAAAATGATTAATTGTTTCCAGTTTACAATCCAAAGGTCAACTTCACTGTGACATCATAATGTTCTGCAAAAACACTTTTCTTGCCATTATTCAACGTCATAACTCAGGAGCAGAAGGAAAGACATTTGGTCAGATACTGAATTGAGGACACTAATCTTGGGTGTCCATCTAGAAACTGTGCTGACTGTATCGATTTTCTGTGCCCTTGGGTGGAGGATGTGTGTGAAGCGTCCATATTTTACAATACGTAGTTTCTTTGCAGCAACATCCATATCTGAAGTATTGTCAGTTGTCCAGATGACACAGAAAAAGACCAAACACATTTCTACATGTTCTACACCAAATCCACACTTTAGTATGAGTTAAAGGAAATTTACTTTGTAAATTCCTCTTTTAAGATTTTACCACCAACAGTTTGTCTAATCCGCTCATACTATGTCTACTGCTTTTCCCATCTTTCCTAGAATACCGTGTACACAGCAGTGAAGAGAGCAGGTTTCAACTTGTTGCAGCACGCTTCATCCGTTGAGGGACCTGTGGGAAAAGGAGTTAGATTGGAAGAAAATAACCCACCAAACAAGAAAACGGGTAAGTGCTGTGCACTTGCACTCACTCGTGGGTTGGAGGTGGCAGCTACACAACAGGCAAGGCAACTTTATAGGTACACACATTTCATACAACAGGGTAATTCAAAGTGCTTTACAGAGCAATATAATATTAAACATATGAAAGAATAGAAAAGAGTAAAATTAGTCACTAAATGATTTACTTTAAAAAAAAACATTAAAAGTAGCACAAGTGCAGATCAGAGAGAGAAAACATGACCAAAAAAAACAAAACACACCTTTTTGCAATGACAGTAGCTGTTAAATTTTAGCCAAAACTTTCTATCATATAGTATTTCCCAACCTTTATGACCATGACAGTATTAAAAAATAAGAAAATAAACAAAAACATCTGTCTTAGAAAAACACAGTTACTTTTTCTGACTTTTCTCAAAACATCTTAAAATCATTGTAATACAGGGAGGGAACATCAGTCTGCTCAAAACTCACACACATGCAGCTTTTGACACGTTCTAAAAATATAAGTTACATTCAAAATGTCACGTCAAAAAAAAAAAAAAAGTTTGGGAACCGGTGCTGTGAGGCAATAAACCGAAGGAGCCATGTATGCAAATATTAAAACTGAAACTCAAACGTTTGGTTCATGTGTTACAGTAACTGCAGTATTACTGATGCTAAAGTGGACCCATTAGAGCATTTATGTATACACTAGTATCCAGAGGTTTACGCTTAGACTTGACCCTGACCTGCTGACAGATATAAGAGTTTACTCTTGAGGCGTAACACACCGACATCAAACAAACTGCAAGTTGTTGCAAGAAGCCACTAATACCCTTTCCACTGAGCGTAGTCAGACATGAACCAGGGTCAACAGTCTTTTCAGTAACCTCATACTTAAGTTGCTGTTAACAGATACTGTGGAGCAACTTTTTTTTCTTTACAAAGGCATTGGACATTAAAAGACATTCCCACTGAATAGTCCAACATCGGCGTTCTTGTATGGTGTCTGGTTAAGCATTTTGAATAAACACAAAATAAAAAATACACTGTCTGTTGTAGCACAATACTGTATGTTCAAATAACCTTGACTTTTTGTAGTAATTTGTTTAGGCACAAAATAATTTAGGAATATATGCAATTTATGCACAATATCAGATGAGATAATAACAGTTGAGAGAAGCTTTGATAAAGGACCCTCTCTACAATATGCTCTTGGCAATAAATCCTTGTTTATATGTTTTAGTGAAAATGTCACTTACTAACTACTTTAGAAAACAATCTAAGTACGTTTAAAAATTACACAGACTTTATGAAAATGAATCCTTTGTGTATTATTATTTGCCCTGGGGAAAAAATGTGCTGCATGTTTCTAGTATTGTGGGATCTTTCTAGTATTTCAGGATGTCATAGGTTTTTGAGACATTTCTTGGATTTTAGGACATTTTTAGGATTTTAGGACCTTAGGGACTTAGCTAGGACCTCTGTCAGGGGGTGCGGTGAATCCTCCACTGACCTTTTTTTGGTAACAAGCTCCATTTTGATGCATTCAGGCGCCTTATGTATACTAAAAGTATGGAAACGATTCCCAGTGTGAATCACTTTATTTTTATTGGGAATTGGAAAATGGTTAGGGGGCCACACAGCATCCTATTAGGGGCCAGAAGTGTCCCACAGTCTGTAAGTTTAGCATCACTGTGGTATAGTTTCGACATGTAAATCAGTGCTTTTCAAATGGAGATATATGTACCCTTAAAAGTACTTTGTAGTACTGCAGAGGATTTAATGTAAAAAAAATGTTATAATTGAATCAATACATTGCGCAACTTCTCAAAAAGATACTTACACTGCTGTGGTAGTGTTACTGTATAAAATGACAAAAAACTGTTTTGCCATGAATTTAGTTATGTATTTTAAATATCAGACACTGATGGAGCGAGCTGTATTGTGCCTCTTTTCTTTAGCTAACTTTTTTCTTCAAAAAATTGTTTTTTGCTGGACAGGAGGTAAGCTACATCGCTGAAAATATATTTGAAAGGGAGTACATTATTAAAAAAAAGTTTGAGAACCAGGAGTGTAAGTGAATATAAAACATTATTTATTGACCCAGACATTTGTCATAATGATGCCACTAAACCTGCTTTGAATTATTTCAGTTTGTACATCAAAGTACTTCATCCTGAAGGTATTGGACCTTTAGATTTAAGTTGTTTTTTGTTTTTCTTCCACACAGCCGTTTAAACTGGCGAACTAGTTAGGCTAGTTAAATGGCTAGTTTGCTATCTGCTGCTTTTACACCTGTCTTTACGTGCTTAAGTGTGTTTGTGCGTGCACGTGCATGTACGCGTGTGTGCTGAGTGCTAGACGTAGACTTTAGGACCCGGCGGAAACTTTCTCTCCGGTGCTGCAGCCTCTGCGGCTCGTGAGGGAGCGAGCAGGCCGGTCGGTGAGAGAGAGAGAGAGAGAGAGAGAGAGAGAGTGAGAGAGGAGCAAGCGGGGGAGCGCGAGCTACAGCGGAGAGAGAAGACCCGGTAGAGCGCGAGGAGGGAGAGAGAGAGAGAGTGAGAGAGTGAACGAGAGGAGAGAGAGCGACGACCGTCAGGGTCCGTGTGCCTGAGGGACGGACGACACGGTAAATATAAACATTGCATTTTGGCTCGTGAACGCACACCGGCAACCGTTAAGTTCAGCTACAGTCATCTCCTAAAGTCATCGCTCGCGCGCTCCGGAGCCAAACCGTTGGTTCCGTTTCAGCAGATGATGTGCGCGTGAAGACGGAGCGGTTCGTGAACTTGTACGGTGAGTTCTTTTGTACGGCGGGAGGAAAATCACGGCCACCGGACAACCGTTATATAACGAGTGTGTTAAACGTTGTCCGGTGGAGCGTGCAGCCCACCTCCCGGCTCCCCCCGACACCAGCAGGTAACGTTAAACCGGAGCGCACCGTCCTCTTCTCCCACCAGATGCAGACAGACACATCAGCGCGCGGAACCGTCGCCTCCGCTGAGAGCGAGCGGGCGGGCGCGCGCTTTCTGAGGTTAACGAGTGCATTCGGTCTAAAACGCGCCCCCGTGTGTGTTTTTTACCTGACCCAGTAAAGCTTATCGCCGCTACACACTCAGACACGTGTCTCTCACCGGCTGCCCGCCCCGCACACACCCCCGCCGGGTTTATTCGCCGTTTATGAGAGTTCGTCCGGTAAAGGCCGCGTGAGGTCGCTCCCAATATTAATTGTCATAAAGCTCGCTTCCGTCAAGCTAGCAGGAAAACTACGACATTTCCGGCGCAGACTTTAAAAATAAATGTCTCGGTAAACACTGCGGTAAAAACATATCTGTTTGGCCATCCTGTTTTTAAAATATTTAAAGCACTTTGATTACAAAGACACTGGTAATCAATTAATAAATATTTCACAAGTTCAGTGTTGCAGGGCTGCAACGTAAAATTATTCATTTGATGAACAATATTTGGGTGTTAAAAATGGCATACAATAGTTTAAAAAATATATAGGTTAATTCATAGAGTCTAAGGTGAGGTCTTCATTTTTTTTTGTTTTATGGCTTAACCCTTTGAAACCTGTATAGAAATCACTTTTCATGTGCTGCTTTCAGAAGCCTTTCACAAGTCTAACATTTAAACCCTGAGCAATATAATATGACCTTTTTCAAAAATGTGGAGAAAGGCAATGAGCAACTTGGTAAGAAATGTTCCACAAATTAAAGAAAATTAGTAGATTTAGAAAATTATTTTTAAAATCTTGTGTAAAAAATGTCTGGGGAAAAAATAAATGTCATAATTAAATATTTAAAATCCTGTTACAGAATTATAATCATTTAAAGCTTTTTCAGGTCTTTTGTTTTGTCTGGGTTCTTGTTTTTGTTATGATGGCTAGTTTTTGAGATTATGTAAATCTGTGTATTAAGTGCCAGTACTTGGACTGGATCGTAGCCAACATTTAGGACGCTGAGGTCATGTCCTCTGTATTTTTTTATTTTGGGTTTCAGAAAACCTGTGTGGTGTGAACATTGTACAATCAAAAAAACTTAAGGTATTGTGGGTATTGTTTGTGCTGCCCCCATTATTCGATTTGAATTTTTTCCTCTTTTTGGCCATTAATAACACACTGATGAATAAAGGATCCAGTATTTCCAGTATTTGTTAGAATTTTATGTCTGAGGGAGAAGGTTTTGAAACAGGCTAGGGGACATAATCTATGTAACAGAAACATTTAAAGGACTCAACTGTCGTCTAATCAAAATTTTCTGACTAGGTCATGATGTGTTGGAGAATTACAGTCATGACCTCAGATGACCTCAACAGTTTACCTGGCTGCAGCCCCTTTGGATCTCTATATAAATGTACAGCTTAAAAATGTCAAGAGTTGACAAGTTTGAGTAACCTGCCTTTAAGAATTTGTTACTTAGTGAAACAAAACACCTGCATACCTGCAATAATACAATATGATGCCTCTATGAAGTCTCTCAAGCAAAAATATCCAGCTCTGTCAATAACATAATACTTAATTGATCACCATAGGAGGGAATTATATTACAGCAGCATTAAGAAAGGGTATAAGGAAAGAAAGCAGATTAGACTGAATAATTAAGACAGAAAGAAAATATATATTTAATGCTTTTATTGTGAAAACAAATCACCTACTTTCCTGTCTTATCACTGCCTGACTCTCATTACCTTGACTTACCTCTGAAGCTTTTTCTCTGCGCAACCATTTCTCCTCCCACCAGTACAGGCTTCTGCTTGGGCCTTTGATTATGGTCTAATTTAAACCACTGCTGCATGAAGACTGAAACAATTTAAATCAGTGTGTATAGACTTGCTATAGGAGTGAGAGGTGTGTGTGTCTGTGTGTGTGTGTGACCTAAATACGCAGAACTTGGAGGAGTTGGTTGGCCTGGGGCCTGGAGCTCGCGCAGGGAGCCCTCGGGGTGTGGGGTGGATACTGTACACCCATTTCTGCAAAGTTTCCACCCCTGTCTTTCCGCTGGTAACCCTGGCCGGCTGCCTGTTGTCTTAACAGTAGGTGATGTAAGGCCACAGCGTGAGGAGTGACATACTGTACAATACATCTCGAGGAAAGCCAGACATATTGGCTGCACTCACACTGTGCTCAAATCCAAATCACTGCTGGGATCCAATTTTCTTTTAGGCACATGCAAACACAGTATTTTAAGCTCCTTTTGTGTTCAGTATCTGAACAAATCACACTCCAGAATTGATTTGCAAAAATACAGTCACAAAAACTTTGCACCCAGCATGCAGAAGTAAATAAGTTCAATGGAGAATACTTTAACTAATAGCACCATGTGTGGGGCAATTTTTATGCTAAAATGCAGCTGAGCACTCATGGAAAATAAGAATTTTATTTGTACAGCCCAAAATCATAACTCTAAGAAAAGGTAGGAAGCAGGTGTCCATTAAAATTTTGTAACACAGCACACAGGCAATTCACCTGTGGTTCTGCAATTTGATTATTTACAGTTTTTGTGGGAATATGCACTACTAAAAGATAAAACCAAAATGCAAACCAAAATGTTTTTTTTACCAAATCGAAACCAACTTTCAATACCTTTTTTCAGATTATTGTAATGCATTGATAATCCTACATTTAGTTTTGTACGCACAAAGTAAGCCTTTGGCAGGACAGTATACATTTGGTATTTAGCGGTAACAGGATACTTACACAAGGCGCAGACAGTGGGAAGAACAGGCCCCACAGCTAAATTTTGCCCCAAGGCCGCCAAATGGCCTAATCCAGCCGTGCATAGTTCTGCTTGTTGCTGCATCACCAGATAGAAACACCCATTTAAACCAAACTTTGAAAAGATTTGTTAGCGGTTGAACCCAGGTGACCTTGTTTGTAAATGGCCTCAGCATAAGTGCACTTTGTGATATCATGATTTAGAAAATGATGGACAAGGATTGCGGCAGTTGCACCTCACTGAGTGTTTTTGTTTGGTGGTCACAAGCTTTAAATTTCTGTACTTTTTTTTTTACGTGTTCGATAATCTATTTAGTGTGTACAAAACCAGCTCATGTGGTAATCAATTACTTACTCTACTGGAGTTCGGTTGTGTTTAAAGGAACAGTTCAACCCTTTCCTCTCACCTGTAGTGCTGTTCATCAGTCTAGATTGTTTCGCTGTGTGTTGTTTAGTGTTGGACATATCAACCATAGTGACGTCCGCCTTCTCTACTGTATAATGGAACTAGATGTCACTCTGCTTGTGGTGCACAAAGCGCCAAAAATATACATTTCCATCTGCTCAGTGATATGGTTGATGGGTTTAGCTCGGTAGAAAGAAAATAGTTCCTACATGAAACTGCTCACAGCAACGTCTGTTCATTATTTTGAGTAACCGGGTCATGATTTCTGGAAAGTGACATTGTTGCTGTGTTTGTTAAGTGTATTTTTTTGGCACTTTGAACATCACAAATTGAGTGCCATCTAGTTCCATCATATTCAAGACAAGGTGGACATCTTTATGGCCAAACACAAACAGTCTAGATCATTAAAAAGCACTACAGGTAAGAGGCAGAATGTGTATTTTTGATTTGGGGATAAACTGTCCCTTTGATTGTGGCAGAAGCAGCTGGTTGAGGTTGGGGCTAAGACTGGGTTCAGGATAAGGTAACGGTCACAGAATCTGTGGTAGCAAGAACAAAAACAAGTTTAATTAAAGTTTTGTGTTTTTAACTGTCAAGAGGGGTTGTATATCTAGATTTGAGTGAGAAGACGTCCCTCGTTTCCAGGCTTATATATCTTTAAATCAATCTTAAAAGATTATCTTTTAGATCTTAAAATCTGCCTGAATCAGAGCATAGCGAGCTGTATTGACAATCTTGTCATACTCCACCTTTACAATAATCTTAGACTTCCTGCCCTTTAGAAGTCTCAAGAGTTTATAATCTGCCAAAATTGCTGAAAAAAAACACAATCCAAATCAGGTTTTACACTCAAAACCTCTTAAAAATTTGTCTCACTTATTAATTTCCATTTAACAAGTAGTGACTGATGAGACAAAAGAGAGCCAAAATGAGCACAAGGTCACACATGACTCATTCTCTGCTTAGGACTAGTTCCAACAATGACATGTACACTATGCTGCATTGTAAGGAGTTGTAACAACTGTCAAAGTGCCAAAACATTTGCTTGTAAGTAAATACTTTTAAGTTTTTTATATTATTGTATAGTATAATCTCAGTGGGTTTTGGACCTTTGGCTAAACAAAACAAGTAGTTTAAAAATGTCACTTTATATTCTAACAATTAATAAATAAAAAGCAGTAGACGTGTTGAAGTGGATTCTGGCAGCCTCAAAATACACAGAGGGACCTTCGTTGCATGCAGTCCCCCCACTCACTTTTTACATTCCCTCTGTGTCTTGATTAGCTGCTGTCAAAAAGGCCAGAACTGTAAAACAAAAGAAAAACAAAGGAAGATGGAATAGATAAATGACGATAATCAAAATATTAACAAGTATCGCAATTAGTTGCAGTACTAGATTGTTTAGAATGATACAGACTGACTTGTTTTAAGGAAAAGAATTTACTACCTGCAGTATGAACGCACTTATTTTGTGTAATAATGAAAGGGGACAGTTTATCTGACCACATCGATCAAACTCAGTAACAGCCATGTTGAAAGGTGCCCTGATTCCAGCAGAATCCTTTGAGGACACCTGTGTGTATGTGTGTGTGTGTATGTGTGTGCAGGTGTGTGCGCGTTAACCTGTTACTGCTCTGACATTTTCGGCTCTGCATGTGCAGGGGTACCATCCAACATGTTCAGTTCATAGAGACGCCATTACCTCTGCAGCCTTAACCTCAGGGCTGTGTGTGTGTGTGTGAGTGTGTGTGTGTGTGTTTGTGTGTGTGTGTCTGAACAAGAGGTTGATAGACTGAGGAAAAAGAGAAAACAAAGATGTCAGCCACATATTGAGAATGATTTCTTACTCCGACTTGACACACTTCCTCTTACTGTATCCACTCATGTTTTGCTTTGTGTGTTTGCTTTTCTTTTTTTCTTCCCTCAGGAGAGGGGGAGGTGATCGAGCAAGCGAGTGATTGTCCGACAAACCAACAAACAGACAGATTGAATGAAGCTGCACCTGGTGCTTCTGAGGGCCTTTCCCATGTTTTGATTTGCTCCATTTTTTTTTTTTTTTTACCTTTCTAAAGTTGGTTTCGCCGAGCCACTCGCAGCCATGCCGTCCAACAGTCCTGCTGCCGCCGAACCACCTGAGACACCAGAGAACGACATCACCAACGATGTGGTGAGAAAGATAGATTATTGTTGCAAAATCTGAAATGATTTTTGTTGGAGGTATCATTTCTACGACCGCTATATAATTAATACTGCAAGCACTATAACAACTACTAATGTCATGAAAAAAAGTCCTGTGCTTGAGTGAAAACAACAGAACCACGACAGAAAAATATACGCCAGCAAACACAAAAGTCTTGCAATCAAAATGTTTATAAAATATAAAAGTATTAACATACAATATATGGGTTCAGAAGTGTGATTAAGCAACCTGGTCTCTTCGCATTAAGAAATTCGCAAAATGAAAACAATAAGAGGCACAGCAGGAGACAAATAACTCGTCAGTAAAATATGTGAATCTATTGTGGGGCATTAACATATATGTGTATTTATAACCATGTGTCAACTTAGTGTTTTTGCATATATCTGTTATCTGCAAGGATTTTATGATTAAATTAAAGTTAAATTAAACTTTTCAATAGCCACACACCCATAAACAGGGAACATACTAGTAAATGTTAACAAAAAACAAATCCTGTGATATACAAGAGGCCTTTCCTTTTAGTCCAGTGCACCATTAACTAAATTTAATATTTTGAGTTGTTAAAGTCTTGTCTTTTATTTTATTTACTGTTGGCTGACAGACAGACGGCTAGCGGCGTCAACATGTGGAAGCATGGTGCCTACTGCCCACCCCTCGGTTTCCTCTGATCAGCTGGCTGCTCTGCACTGCACGCTGGCTGGGTGGGAGCTAGCTAGCGGTGCAGCTCATTCAGTGATTAAGGCTGTTAACGCTGTCTCAACCCATGGTGGCAGGACGCCGTTGTTTTTGGAAACACTGTGCCCACTGTACACACTAGTGAGTAAGTGGCTTAAATTTGAGCTACAAAACCTCTTTAGCATTGTTGTTAGCAACAGCAGCCGTACAGATGCTGCTAACTGTGCTAATAGAGCTAACAGTGAAAACATACTGGTATTAACAATACTAAATAGATTTAATGACTCAAATCTAGGCTGTTTACTCACTTTTTTGAGCTTGGGGGAGGCTGGAGGGTGGACATAGTGTTCCCACAGCAATGCTGTACTGCCACCATGGGTTGGGGCGACGGTATCCAGCAGTAACGGGTGGATTAGCAGTTTTACTAGCTAGCCTCCACTCAACCCGGGTGCTGTGCAATACAGAGTGGCGGTGGCTAGCTAACTAGTGTAGCATGAACACCTTAATAGTTACCAAATGCTTAATACTGTTACCAAACAGAAGAGTAATGAATTAATTTATAGACCAATATGCACAACTGGTCAAAAATATTCAGAAATCAGCACCAGCCACCAGCAAAATGCTGGTAAAACATGTAAGTAGCTTCCCTTAGCGGCTATAGAGTGGCTTGTAGATTTTGTAAGGCACCAACCACAGTGGCAGGAGAACAAAGAAGTTGATTTCCAACCCTGCGTTTATCTGATTAACGGTTAACCGTTGACATCCCTTGTTGTATGTGTTGAGTATATAAGTACACATTTTGATGATTGGTTCCCTGTAGAGTGTAGACTGCGGAGTGTTACCAGAGGCGTTAAAGCACAAGCAGTGCTCCAGTGCAGGTGGCACAAACTAATTAATATACTGTTGAGTAATTTAAATGGGGGCACTACATCAATTTTATGGAGCTTGTTAAAGAGCTGTAATGCTGTAACTACATCCATCGGATAAATGTTTTTGCATAAAACACACAATATTGTCCTCTGTACATAGTGTGGTGAATAGAAGTGGAACTACATATACAGTGAAAATACCTCAGTAAACAGAACCGTACAAGGTGCTTGAGGTGCTTGAAGTACTTCAGTTTAACACTCAGATGTTGAAGTCCTGCAATATTTTAAAAATCAGTAATTTTTTTTTTATCTTGGTCCTTTAAAAAGTACTTGAATATAATTTAGAAGAGAATACAATGATAAATTGTTTTATGAAATGTAAAAGATAATCATTTTAAACTAGGAAGTAAAGAATGCCAATGGTTGCAATTATTTGTTAATGCTGTATTAGCACTGATTAGTAGGTAAACACTAGTAAATACTAATAGTATAATAGTTTCTTTTAGCCCGCAAAACACTCACATCAGAGCAGGGTCAGCCCTTGTCAAGAATTTTGAGCTGTAATTTGGCGGTAAATAAGCATCATCTATTGATAATACATTTATTTTAAGCCCTGTTAGCATGTTTGCTCCATTTACGAATTTGCACAATTTTCTTTCAACGGATGGTTCTGGAGAGAACAATTTCATTCTTGAAAATAGAAATCACTGCTTGGAAAAGTAGCTGAAAGTCCTTGAATATGAATTGCCCCCCATCTGCATGAACCCTGAGTAAAGTACCGTTACTGAAAATTTGTCTTAAATTATCTACTCAAATAAGTGCACTCAGTTGTCCACATATGCGTTTTAACACCACTTGTACCACCGCTATCTCAGCTGCTTTTACTGTTACTATTATTACTCTCAATATTATTATTATACATATGAAATTACTACTACGGGTATTTTTGCAGCCACAGATATTATTACAACCACCACCTCTTTTACTACAGCTATCATTACCACCACTACTTTGGCTTCTAAGCTCGCAGTTGAGAGCTTTTTTTAGCCAACACACACATAAAATCTGGCAAGTAACACTGTGTATGTGTGTGTGTGTGTGTGTGTGTGTGTGTGTGTGTATGTGTGTGTGTGTGTGTGTGTGTGTGTGTTTGTAATAATTAATCTTGCAGTTATTTATTTACATTCACTTCAAGCCTTTCTGCATTCCACACACTCACCCGACCACATGCAGGTGAGACGAGTACAGGGTTTCGACTCTCAAAGTCTTTTTTTCGACACAAATGAGCACACACACATTAACGCACTGTCAGACGTACACAAAGTGAAAAATGGCTCCTTTCATTTGCGCCCCCAGAGCTCAGGGCAGCCCTCGTAAATCTGTGAGAAGTTTGAAGTTCATTCTATAGAGCTGCTATATAAAGAGCCGCCCTACTCACTTACTTCCACATTCACACACTGGCAAAAATCCAACAAGTACAAAGTTTCCCTTATAGAGGGTTTTTTTCCCTTTACTATAGAGTTTGTTGTGCTTTTTAACTTCCCGAGATTTTACCCTCAAAGAGTCAAAAAAAATCTGGAAAGAAATCTGAGTGAGTCACAGAGTTTGAAGACAGAGAGGAAGACATGGCAGGAGTTAGAGAACAGAGGTGAGGTTTGACTTGAGTTATAATCCATTGCACATGACAGAAGCTGTTTGAATGTTAGATAGAAAGACATTTCTGTTACAATATTCACCTTTTGTAAACCTGTAAAAACAACCTTAACTTTAACCCTCTGAAACCTGGAGCAACATTAATTTACACATGCTGCTTTCAGACACCTTTTGCAAGTATTTAAACCCCCCTTGAGCTCAAGCATATTGGCTGGATTTTTTCAAAAACATAGGAAAGGCAAAGAGCAAGTTGGTAATAAATGTTTCACAAATTCCAAGAAATTAGTGCACTTAGAAAATGATTTTAAAATGTCTGGGGGAAAAATATATTCATTATCTAAATGACTTATTAAAAAGTATGTTACAAAATTATACATTTTAAGCACTTTTCAGGGGCTGTTTCTTTGTGTTGTTTTTTTACTTTCTTTTTCATATTTTTTAAACAAAATTTCAAGTAATTTTCTTGTACTTTCTTGCAAATTTTTGGACCATTTTCTCTTTTACTGCTTATTGCCTTCTGGTGTTTTTGAAAGAAATCAAGCCAATTTTCTCAGGTTTCAAAGGGTAAAAGTGACAGTTCACATTTAAATAAAAAAAAAAAGACATTTTTGCTCTCATCTGTAGTGCTGTTCATCAGTCTGGATTGTTTTGGTGTGAGTTCCCGAGTGTTGGAGATATCGGTCGTAGAGATGTCCGCCTTCCCCCCAATATCATGACCTGGTTACTCAAGATAATCCACAGACCTTGTAGTGAGCAGTTTCATGTAGGAACTATTTTCTTTCCACCCACCAACTGTATCACCATGCAGAAGGACAGAAGGACGGAGGAAGCATGCATCTACCGCTCACATAGTGCCACTAAGCAAGGTAACTCACAGCTCAGCTAAGGGAGATGCTATTAGTGGTTCACATGTCATGCTGTCTTGACCTCTCGTCCATGAGTAGATGAACACTTACTTCTGCACGGTGATAAAGTTGACATGTTTATTTCGGTAGAAACAGAAAATAGTTCCGACTTGCACCTGCTCAGAACAAGGTCTGTGGATTATCTAGAGTAACCAAGTCATGATTTCTGGAAAGAGACATTGTTGAGGAGTTTTTAAATGTATTTTTTGCACATTAAATTTCCATTATGTTTGAAAGAAAGCAGACATCTCTACAGCCAATATCTCCAGTAGTTGGTAACTCACATCAACACAATCTAGATTGATAAATAGCTCTACAGGTCGGAGGGAAAATATGTATTTTTGACTGGGGGTTGAATTGTCCCTTTAATGTGCGTGTATAACACCAGAGTCATGCAGAACTTAATGTGTTTAAAATTATTAGCTCAAAAACTTAGTTGACAATAATTACCTTACTTTGTCACTTGGGCAAGATGGTTAAATTGTCTGTTTAAAAAAATGCACAGAAAAAGTGTAATGCATGCCCCATAAAATCAGCAACATTTTCTTAGGCATATGAGGCTGCCATGTGCCTATGTTTACTCTCTATTCTATAAACTATAAAAACTCAGGAGGGCGTAATTGTTGGATATTGTTGACTAGTTGTCCGACATAGCTGCAAACAGTATTATAACAGTAACTTCGAGAGGATGGTGCTGAGGATTGATTATGTTTAGTGTAGTTTTCAGTCAATTATACTATAAATTTAGAAATTTTAAAATATTGATTACTTAATAGGATTATGTTAAAGTGATACAGCTTTGCCACTGGTGTGTTTAAGTCATGTGAATCTGCACAGAGGCCAAATCTAGAAAAATTAAATTGCAGTATTTGCTCTGTTGACAGCTTTATTGACTCATGATTAGGGGAGTAGTGGAATACAGAAAGCAGCAGAGGAGGGAGACACAGGAAATGGGGAGAAGGGGAGAGACAGAAAGGACGAAGGGATGGGGAAGAAAGAAAGAGGACAAGCTGTCTGCA
This sequence comes from Plectropomus leopardus, assembly GCF_008729295.1. NCBI lineage: Eukaryota > Metazoa > Chordata > Actinopteri > Perciformes > Serranidae > Plectropomus > Plectropomus leopardus. The sequence goes on from NC_056478.1 coordinate 21,018,285, forward strand.
GCTAATGGGATCCTCCTCTGCCCTCCTGGTTTGCAGTCTGGTTGCTTAGCAACTGCAGTGGCCTAAAATAACCTGCCGGGAGACAGAAATAGACCAAAGATATATGGACAGATTGGCCTGTGTGTGTGTGTGTGTGTGTGTGTGTGTGTGTGTGTGTGTGTGTGTGTGTGTGTGTGTGTGTGTGTGTGTGTGTGTGTGTGTGTGTGTGTGTGTGTGTTGACATATTTTCTTGAAGGGATTTGGTTAGATGGTTTTGTGGCTCTACCAGTTTATATTTGACAAAATTTACTACTTATTACTCTTTTTTTAAAAAAAATTTTTTAACTTGTCACGCTTTCAGTATCTGATTGAGTGCAGTTGTGCTGTTAAAATGTGTGTGCGTCGTGACACAAGCATATGGACAACACACCAGGCAGACAAGGCAGCCAGACCATTACCCGGTTCTAGCTGGTTGTTATGCTGATCGTCAGGGAAGTGACATCAGAATGTTTAGTCAGCATGGCGGCCCCGTCGGAGACAGTTGCTAAGCAGTTTCTGCACCTTAGCAACCACTCCACTGTCACCGCAACAGAGGGTCCAGCAGAGGAGAAAGAGAAAGGGAGGAAGAAATTAATGGAAATACAAGGCAGAGTAAAACGTGCGGCCCTTTGCTTTGTGTTACTCCCCCCACTTTCCTGTCACTCTCCAACTGTGCTATAATAAAGACATAAAGCCCTAAAAATAATCTTAAACTAGAATTACTACCGTGCAGTTATATGCCTCTGCGAACCATTCAAGTTGCAAGTATACTTTGTCTTAAGACAGTAGACAATTCCTCACATATGGATGTTGCAAAGAAATATGATTCTAAAATGTTGATGCTGTACACACAACTTATAGATCTATACAATCAGCACAGTTTCAACGTGTGCACCCAAGATTAGTGTCACCAATTAAGTATCTGATGTCTTTTGTTTCTGAGGTATGAAGTAGAGGCACAGTTTTGTTTTTTTAAATTAAATGAATTAATTTATAATTTGTAATTAAACATTTTGGTAATGTTATTACCTTTAGTTACACACAAGCCCAAGACCCGTGGCTGTGACAAATGCACATATTTATAACAACTGAAATAAACATTTAGCAATTATAGCCATACAGTTGGATCATCACAGTGTCAAAGCAATGCCGTTAGCAAAAAAATCGCATGACCTCTTAAAGTTCTCGCCTTCATCTGTTCATACAATGCCATTTCTCTCTTTTTCTCCCAGATAGAGGTCAAAATAAAATGCTTGTAGCAGACCAATAAAATCAATAATCATAAAGTTAAGGATGATCCCTCAAGTGGAAGTGGCAGTCCATGGCTTTGGACAGTATAAAACAGCAGACATAAACAAGATACTCAAGTATACAAAAATATACATACATTATCATTTATCTTCTCATACTGTCTGTATTGTGGTTTTCCACCTGCCCTATGACCCAGTAATCCTGTGGCTGCTACTATAAACAAACAAAACAAAAACAAAAACAAAACTCTTTTCACAAACCTTATACCTTTCCCATTTGTTTCACACTAAGATAAAATAATATTCCCCTCTAAAAATAAATAAAACATGCACAAACTTGCATCTTATAAAAAATTAGTTGTGCCTATTAAATTGACATTGAATAAGAATGTGCGGTCTCTAATTATAAGTGCCAAATTTTAATAAATGCCCACAAGGTATTCTTAAGATATTGCATTCACAAGAATAATATGAAAAGGACACAGTGACCTTAACCTTTGACTTATGACCACCAAAATCGAATCAGGTTATTATTGAGTCCAAGCGGATGTTTGTATCATATTTCAGAAAATTCCCTCAAGGCCTTCATGAGAATGAGACAGACGCAAGGTCACAGCACACATATATATTAAAATACTAAACCAAATAGAAACTGCTCCAAAGTTAAATTATATGGGACCCCAACGTACAAACGTAAAAACTCTGGTGGGCTTCTTATTTGTTTGATTGCTGCATAGATCAATTTGTGTCTGTTATCTTAACAAAGCTTTAAACAAGTTGGGCAAACTTGATTTAAAACAATATTCCTCCTTATTGGTACATTTAAAGCTGCCTTGTTCACTTCAGCACGACAAGAGTCTAATGGTTCTCTTGTAACAGTGACATTTATTTAATTTCTGCCTGAGGCTGCAAATCACATAAAGAGAGCTCAAATATGAATATAAAGGCCTATAATTAAAATCTCTGCGGCTGGCGAATTCCTTCCTTCTGGCTAAAATACTCTTAAAGTAACAGGCGTCTCACATGAAATATGTTTTGACTGCTTAACCAAAGATGCAGCAGGTGTTGCTTTTTGTATTTAGCTCTACCACGTGTCCTCCTGGGTCCAATAACAATTTTGCACAGACCTGAGACTCTCAGCAACTCAAATTTTGCCTAGAGCTGATATAAAAATAGAAAGTGACAGCGTTATTGGGGAGGGGGGTTACATCTACCCAGAGATTACTACTGTGTGGGAGAGAGCAGTTTTACAGATTTGGGAAAAAAGACTGTCTAATCTGAGTGTGAATGAGTGTGTTTTTTAGTACCTTGTAACTGATAGTGAGGGGGCCAACAGACAGTGATTTGTGTATGCTGAGTTCTCTACTGAGAAATCTCCTCCTCTCAAACCTCTCATCTTTGTATTGGCTCTTTTTGTGTGTATTATTTACTCATCTTTTTGTCAGAAAAACAAGAACACCTACCATCATCAGGCAAACAGACTTGGGATAAATTCACTGTTTGAAGTTAAGTTCAAGTCCTAAACCTTGTGTCTCAAGTCGTGAACAAATGACCAAATCAATGCCATTTTGTGTTTAAGCGGAGTAACAGCTAGAATAGTAAATTTACAGAAATAATTAAGGCCTTATAAATCTGTATGTATATATGTGTGTTTTAATACACAAATACTGACCTTCAGTGCATCAGGTATTGGACAGGTGACTCTTTAACGTTAAATACATTTTCTTCATCTATAGCCCCTTTCACACATGTGGTGTAAAACTTCCGATCACATATATAAATCTGCATTTTTTTTTACAGTTTAACATTTACACCAGTGCTTTTGTGGGTGATTTGAAAATAAAAAACAATACAAGATATCTTGTATTCCAGAGCAAAAACATCTCCTCACCTGCCATGTTTCTAAAAATAAAAGCAGACGTCTTCCGCTGCATACATGTGCATCTGGCCTTACCTTATCTTCATCCTATTGTGTCACTAGTTGTTGTTAATGTCCGAGCCGAGTTGCAAGTCTTTTTTGATATGTATATTCGAAATTTTCTTTCAATACAAACATAAATTATTTTCATGCAAATTGAGGTCAAAATAACCCTAGTTGAGAGATTTATTTTCTTTTTTCTTTTTAAAGATTATTTTTTGGGGCTTTTATAGCCTTTAATGGACAGGACATTTTAATTGTGAAAGGGGGAGAGAGAAGGGGGGTGGCATGCAGCAAAGGGTTGAGGCCAGAATTGAACCCACGGCCGCTGTGGAGAGGACACAACCTCTGCACATGGGATGCAGCTCCATCCACTGAGCCACCAGGTGCCCCAAGTGAGAGATTTCTATCACAGAGTACTCATTCTTCCTCTTCACCCTGATAGGTCCATATATTTCACATAAGTAGGAAATGGTCCCCAGAACTTTTCAAACATACCCTGTTGTATGTAACACTTGATCTAGTCCTCATAAAAAATATTGTGATTGATCTTTTGGCAAGCAGGAAACATATCTATCATTTTTTGTTTACTTTTGGCAGACTTATGGGCATTTGAGTATCGCCCTAAAATAAAAACCAAGGGTCCACTGGAATGTGTTTTGAGTTGCAAGTCTTTGAATTCTGTCAAGACAGCAAGTCAAATTACAAAATACGTGATATAAAACTACAGGAGAGACACAAAGTCAGATTTCCTTTTTCTTTATTGTTTGGACACATTTTCATTTTTTAATTTTTTTTTTTACAAATTATCTTGAAATCAGATTAACTAAATAGTTGATATTTCAACCCCAGATTATGAGGGTTGTGTACTCTGTTCTATTTTGTACAATATGATTATGAGTTTTTTCTGTAGTAAAAGTGCAATTATTTCATGTTTTGTACTATATTTTATGCAAGGGGTCCTGAAAACCAGTGGGCTGCCAACAACACAAGTTCTGTAGTTTGATAAAAGAAAAATCAAAAGGGAAAACAGAAAGTGGTCTCAACAGACAGTCCTTCTGGTTTTAACTTTGCATTGTCCCAACACACTTAATATTTAGTCAACACACAGCTGCAGCACGCTATTTTTACTTTACTCTTTATCACTGTAAAATTATCCTGCCACTGTTCTACAACTCTGCCGTATGGTACCACTTTGTCTCTGCTGTGAGTCGAGCGGAGCATCAAACTGCTGTGATGAATTCATTTAGGTTCAAAGCTTCACTTGAAGAATCAATATAAGGCAGTGCAGGGAAAAGGTATTATGTTATCAAGGTTTCCACCACACCTCAAACAATGATCCAAATTTAATGACTTATTTTTGATCTTGTGGGAGTTTTTGTGCTGCGTATCCTCCCTTAGATCAATCCACAGGATATCTAGAAGTAGTCCAACTATATCCCATTTGCTTTACTAAACACAGCTGGGTTTCATGTCTGCAAACGTATAATTTACTGGTTTTTTCTTCCATATTTTGCCCATTTATAGGTTGTTGAGAAATGCTTTCTTGAATCAGGACTTGGCTGGGTTTTAAGATCTTTGTTTTTAAAGTAGTTTGTTTTTAAAGTTCAGCTTCTTTGAGTAAAATGTTCATTAAAAGTATGAAATTTGGCTTTCTAAAAGCTGCAGATACCTTATGTTGCCCTTTATTCATATTACCCCATTTTCCAGTCACTGCCCCGCAGTGTTTCTTGATCACATCTCCCTGAGTCATTGTTGCTTTAATGCGGCCTCACTGCTGACATCAATTATAACTTCATACAGTCATTTGCTTGGCTCAGTGTTTGATGTGGCCTCTCTGTAATTGTCCAGGGCGAAGACGGAGCAGACCATGACAGTCCAGAAGAGGGGACGCCAGCGAGCCCCCGCACCAAGCGTAGAGTGGGTCGTCCTGGCAGGAAACGCAAACAGCTGCTTCCTGTGAGTACTGTAATTATAGGCTGTCGTCGGCCTTTTATACCCCACACTGTGGCTGAGTGATTGATTACCTATTCACCTATACAAAATCTCCCTGTCTAGCCTGAAAAGATATGTTAAACATGTTCTGTTTCCAGGAACACTTTTGCTTCACATTAATGCTTTCACACCTGCGAGCTGCTGAGTGGCAGTTTGCTCAGCTTTTTTTTCTAATAACACATAAATCTGAGGACACAGTGTCACATTTGAGAGTGTTTGACAGATAACGTGACAGAGCACTTGCCACTTCACAGCAGCTTTTCTTGGTTGCTTTTCTTTTGCTTGTACATGTTACATTGAGACTTTTTTTTTCGCTAGCAGTGTGTCTTAAGAACAGGGATTCCCCTTTGTGTTGACTGTTTTGCAGGGCTGAACAGTCAGTGCATATATTCTCCCTCTCAAAACGTAATGCTAGCTTCATTCCCTCATAATTTTTTATTTGTCACTCTGGCTCCATATCCCATATTTTCAATGGACTTGCTGTTACCACTTTGCTTAAGGCTGAAATTTATGAAAAAGTAAGATCTATCAGAACTGAACCTCAAATGTTCTATGAGTTATGATAACATTGTACTCACTAAACTAATGGCCGAATTTGCAGAGTGTGGCAACAGTGTTAAAAATAAGTCAGACGGGGCTACAAGCTTGAGCAGTCAGACAATCAGACAGGATCAGAGTCTGTTTGTCAAATTTATTTGGAGGAGAAAACAAATTTAGGCCACAAGGATGCCAGAGTGTAAACCTCCACCAACTTTGACCTGCCATGGTTGCTATTGTTTTGTGACCTTGTGGTACAACGAGAAAACATTGCAGGTTTCGGTTTTATCTCCAAATGAAGTTGTAGCTCACCTTGCAAAGATATTGCCTGGTTTTCATCTTGTTGATTGTTTATCCCTTTGTTGCCCTGTGCCTGACCTATTTTTTCTTGGTTTTACCACATATTTTTGGTTTTTCAAATCCTGTTTGATTGATTTAAAAATTGTATATTATCAAGAATATATCTATTTAATTAAGTGTCATGTGATGTTAAGATACAGTATTTTGCAAGACACTCTTAAAGGTCCAGTGTGTAAGATTTATTGACATCTAGTTGCAAAAATGAAACATCTCTTGTGTGCCAACCCTGCTGGCACCAGACATCAAAAGGATGACAGAAAGATGTTAAAGTCTTAAGTCGGTCAGATATTATTTTGATTGGAGTGAAAATTGGGTTGATGATTATTTAAATGTCTAATGACGTTAGACTTGCACATTGTGTGAACGTTTACATCGTGAAGTTCTGCAACCGTTGGGACTTTGTTCTTCATATCTTACGATTGAATGTTGTTATTCTTTGTCAAAATGACGTTGGCAAGAGACGTTTGGAAGACGCTGGATGCCTAACAACACAACTTACAACCGACATAATATTAACGTCATCTATTGTCAGTATTCTACATCAGTTGACGTTGGCATTAGACATCTTAACATTCAATGTCGGTCACCTGAACTCACAATCAACGTCGAAAGACATCGGTGGCTAGTTTAGAAGCGTGCAGGATAACTACAGTAGCCAACGTTAAAATACAAAAAATGTTAATGGCCCATATGTAGATATGGGCCATTTACATTTTTGTAGATGTAAATGGCCCTGTTCCATATGTAGATATTAATGGCTCATTCTAAGGTAAGACTGTGAAGTACTGTATAGTGAAGGGTGTTTGCAGAGAAGTATTAATTGTGTTCTCAGCACCTCTTTATGGTCTGTCCCAAATGCTTGGACAGAAATTAGGAAAGGGGCTTTGAGATTTTCTGCAACCTCAGCCTGGAATTTGTTGCAGAATGACTTGAAACTCAAGGAGCTGGTGTTGTTAAATGTTGTTAAATCTAAAATGACAGACATTGAAGCAGAGTCTATAGGATGTCGATGTTTTTAGCCTGTTTGGTTGTACAACTGACTTCCAGAAAGTTCTTTTTTGACTCATAAATAGTTATCTTTTAATGGAAATTTTAGTGCCCGTATTTTGTCTCCCTTTGTGCCTCTCTTTGCAACTTTATGTTGTCACTGGTGACTGTCGTGGCCAGGTCTCCCTTGATAAAGAGATTCTTAGTCCCAATGGGACCAACCTGGTTAAATAAAAGTTAAATGAATAAAAAAAATGTATACCCACCACTTTTTCTGACTGTTAACAGAAAACCCACCTATCAGCCAAAAAGCCTTTAGAATAAATAGGAAAAGACACCCAATTCCTCTTTAGTAACCTTCCCATCTACTTAGTACATCCACCTCATCAACTACCTAACATCACTGATTATAAACTAATAAAAACACAGTTATCAATATTATATTCCATTTTTGGCAATAGATGCCCTTAAATCCTACACACTGGACCCTCGAGAAAAGAACTACATATAAACAAGATCATCACAGACACAATTCAGTCAGTTCTGTTTTCATTTACCATTCACGAGACCTTTACATAGACCTAAAATAATGAGAAGACACAATAAACCCAACTAGTTCTTCTAACTCAACATTCATTCAAAGAGCAGAATTAAATAGCATGTTGACAAAAAGTTAGATCATGTCGCTTAAGTTGCTGAAAGCCCTGTGTATTGAGAGTTTTTGATTGATAACTGGTCACCAAACAATAACAAGCTTTGATCGCAGGACAAAGTATTAAAACTACAGAGCAGCTATAATGGACTGAATGTGAAATTCATACCTGCTCAGGTGCTCTTGCTGGATTTTTCTGCTTTGCAAATATACATGTTTATCAGCAAATGTGGAAAGTAGAGAACTGAGTACTGTTTCTTTAAAACCAGGTGAAAGTGTTATTTACTTCCTGTGTGTTAGCTTGACTTTTGGGGGTTTGAACTGGCAGCCTTCCAATCACCATTCACACCATTATTACTGTCATGACACCAAACTGGATAGTTTTTCACTCTCAGTGACTTCTCCTCTATGTTTCTCTCTCCATTCATCCTCTTATCGCTCACCTTGTGTGTGTTTTGTGTGTGTGTATCTTTGTGCTGACTGAACTCTGTGGTTGAATCAACAAGTCAATATAGCTGATCAAACAATCCGAGACAGAAAGAAGTACCGCGTGAACTGTGAGAGGGTGTGTGTATCATTATGTGTGTTATGTGAGACTGTGTGTATCTGTGTGTGTGTGTGTTTTAAGTGGCAGTTTGTGTATCTGTGTGTGGGCGTTCATGTGTGCAGGAGAGCAGGTCTGATCATGCTTTGATGTCTGAGCTCTGACAAGGTAGGCAGTATTAATGTGGGTCCTGTCACACATGTTCACTCATATAACACACATGCACGTATAAAACACACATGGCTATAGATAAAACATACTATGTGTGACGTGCAACAAAACGTTTGCATGTTAGTAATTAGTGTTTTTGTTCTGCACTGTTTAAGAAGCACCATCAATCAGAGTTATACACAAATAGTACTTGCGGCAGTAGTAAAGGTGGTAGAATTGCTGAAACAGTGGTAGTGGTATAAGTAGAAAAAGCAGTACCCAAAGTAGTAGAGATATTTTTATTAAAAGGTAAAATAGTAGCTGTAGTGATAAAAGCAGTAATATTTATTGAAGATTTTGTTGTTGTAGCAGTGATATTGGTACAGGGGTAATTGCAGTAGCAATATTCATAGTAGTGCCAGCTGTAGTGGTAGTTGTAGAATAAGATGACAGTACTACCAGTAAAAGTTGCAAAGAAGTGGTAATGGTAATAGTATCAATAGTAGTGTTGAAAGCTAGGGTAATGAGAGTAGCAATAAAAGCAGCAATATTGATAATAGTCAATCAGCAGTCAGCAGTTTTGGAAAGAGAATAATATTAGCACTAAAGGTTTTAGTTGTAATAACAATAGTAGTAATAGAAGTTTTTTTTTATCGTAGTAGTAGTGGTTGTAGTAACGATAGTTATGTAATAGCTCTAACAGTAGGAGTTATCAAAGTAGCCATTCATTTCTTAAAAGTATAATAGTACAAGAAATAGTACTAGAAGAAGCAGCAGTTGCAGTTGTAGGAGTAGTGATGATAATAATGAAAGTTGCATAATGTAGTAGTGTAATAGCAGTTGAACTTTTAGTCGTAGTGGCAGTAATGATATTGGTGTCATATTTCTAAAAGTAGGAGTAATCGAAGTTGTCCTAGTTGTTGTTGAAGTATAATAGTACTAGTATTTGAAGTAGTAGCAGTGTAGTAGTAGTAGAAGTAGCAGCAGTTGTAGTACTTGTGATAATAATGTTGTTAGAAGCATAATAATGGCTATAATAGTACTCCCAACAATACTGGTGGTGACCTAAATGCAGCAGTAGAAGCAGTACTGGTAGCAGTAGAAGTAATAGCACAATTTTGTTTATTGTAGTTGTATTTGCATTAATAGCATAGGCATTAATTAAAAGTAGTGCTAGTATTAGTAAAAGTTGCTGCCGTGTTAGTGGTACTATAATAGTTGTTGTAGTTGCAGTAGTTGTAGTGGTGTAATAGTAGTCGTAGCAGTAGTGATCATTGTGGTAATAGTGTTGATTGTAGGATAATAGTGGCATTATAGTTGTAGTAATAATACCAATCATAGTGGTAGTAGAGTGGCAATAGTAGTATAATAGTAGTAGTATTTGTATAAGTAGGACTATAGTAGCAGTAGTAGTAGCCATACCTTTGGTAGTTGTCATAAGGTAATGTAAGGTAATGTTTATCAGTGATGGTAGTACTTGCAATAACAATGAAAGTTATAGTGTAGCAGTATTATTACATCTTGTAGTTGTGGAACAGACCTATAAGAGGATCCTCACTCCCAGCGAACAGTATGTTACCCATTAACACACACACACACACACACACACACACACACGCACACAAACAAACAGACACACACATTGTGGAGTGTATCCAGGGATAGAGCCATTGTGTGGATCTCAGGGTGGAGCTGTCTAACTATAGAGAGCAGAAATGGAGAGGGAGGGAGCCTCACTTTCTCTTCTTCAGTCACTCGTTCACCTCCATCACAAGTCATCACACACAAACACAAAAAACAACAACAACAAAAAAAAAAACCAACTATTCTACATATTAACTTGATGGTCCTTAACTATTTTAAGCTTCCATTCTTTTTCCTTTCCTTCATTATTTTTTCTGGCATCTGTTAAGTTGTATTCTTTTTTTTTTTTGCTTTAAAGTTAGGTGTCACTCACTTCCTCTTTATTCTTTCCTTTCTCCCTCTTTTCTCTCTCCTTTGTTGCTACCAGAACCATGTGTGGAGCAGCTGGTGGGGGTTTTTATGCGTGTGTGTGTGTGGAGCGCTTGTGGCTTTTGCTTAAACATTTTAGAGTAGTTTGAAGTACAGTAGGACCAAAGAGATATATTGGCAACTTTCCCAACATTTATGCAATGCTATGACAATCCCATCACAGTCACAGTCAGTTAGGATACCAACTGATAGATAATAAAACCTTTTATGCACCCTAATAACTAGATTTTATCCAGAGTAAAGCTGGAACTGTCACATGAAACCTAAGATCTTAGGCATGACTTGATAATCAAAGCTCTTAATTTGATCCTGGCATGTGTGCAGCTCAGTCTGGTCTCTTTTGGTGTTTTCTGTGTTGCGCCCAAACCACAAAGGGCATAGAGACATGCCGGAAACTGTGGCTGTGTTTGCAGAGTTGGACAGACAGTGTCATGACTTGCGGGTGGTACATACAAAACTTACTTTCTTTGGCCTTTTAATCTACAACTCATGCTGCAAGCTTGTGTTGAGGTTCTGTATGCCTCTTCACAGTCCTGTACAGTGTTACAAACCACACAGATAAACAAACTTTCTAATAAATCCTGTAATCACAGGTTGTTTAGGAGGTCGGATTACTGCATACACTGTAAAAACTTGAATTAAACCATCGCCCTAATCTGTGATTTCACGGTCTTTTAAATATGAACTCTACTATAAAAGTAGTTAAATAATTTGATCTAATGTGTTTTTAAAGACCTTTTTTGGTCTCTAGCCTTTTCTCTGTCATAAGTTAGCTTCTCCAAATTGAGTGTCTGAGTGTGTCAGCAGAGATCAAAATCTGTTTATCTCAGCATCTAGAGCCAAACTTGACACTAAATTAGTGCTTTAAACTAACTGCAAAGTCTAAATATGGTAGGTACCTTAGAAGTAGTTGACAGTGCATTTTTTTAAAGAAGTTGTCTGTAAAAGCTGACTAGTTGCAATACTTGTGAAGTCAAACATTTTTTACTAGTACTTATTCTTTATTTATATGATTGTTGTTTTGTAATTATTATTTTTTAACTTAATATAAATAATATCTACACAGAGACTTAAACAGCAATTTCAAAATGCTGTGTGTGGTGTGGAAAAAAAATCCTTTTTTCTTCTGTTTGTTTTTTCACACAGATACCTTGTGCTGTGGGAAATTATACATGGCATTTATGAACATAACTGTGTGGTTCATTTGAAGTTCATTTGAATTTCTGTCTTTTTAATTTCTTTGTTAAAAAATATATATATATATATTGAAGGTATTTCATCACTTGAACCCCCCCCCCATAAAGCACTTCAAGCACCTTGTGCAAACTGCAGCTTCCAAAATGATCACACAGTTAAATGAACACCTCTCTAAAATAGTTTAAAAAAAAACCTGAATGTCATATTCATTTATCGCAGGACTGTTGTATTAGACTGCATTAGTTTGAGTTAAGTGCACTTTATACATTGGTGGAGTGTAGTTGAGATGAGACTAGATCAGTGCGTATACATCTGTCCCCACTTTCCTTTGTACTCTTTGAAGATAATTGTAATTCTGTAGACTATGCAAGGAATGGTAAAATTAATCAGTAGAGATGGCAGTCTGTAGGTAAATCGAATCAACTTGTTTGTGATTTTTCGCCACAGTTAAGTAAGATTACAGCTTTATCTGTATTTGCTTTTGCGAAATAACTTTATCATTAGATAGCTCGTATACTCAGTTAACCTAGAAACTAGCGATAGCTACTTTTGCCAACATGGCCACAGCAGCTATCCCTAGTAATTCCAAGTGTTAGCTAGAAAAACTGAAGCAAACTAAAGAATTGTAATTAAAAACATAAGAAGTCTTCAACATGAAGTTGAAGAGTAAAAAAAAAATGTAGCAGAAGTTGACTGTGTTTTTTTTTTTCTGGCTGATGATGTAAATAAAGTAGGGCACAGAGCAGGCTGCATGCTCAGTTTATACTTTATGTCCAACATAATCTGGACGAGATTCACATCTACTGTGTCGTGAACTAATAACTGAAACATATGTGTTACTTCTATCCGATATTGGAAACAGCTACAATACATTTTGGCCTATCATGCATTTATTTGCTATATTAAGTTAGTGTGACTGCTTATTTTATTATTTTTGGTGCACTATTGTTTTATGGTTTGCTACATCCTGTTCCCTCTTCAGCCTCCCTTTGGGTATCATCAGAGTTTCATTCAACCTAAAAACCGTCCTTGGTTGGATTGCTTTACTGTGCACACAGCTCAAGTTAGAGAGAGTAGAGTCAGGTACTTTCCACACTGTCTGTCATTCAAAGATCAAGGTTAGATGATGAGAAAAGAGGAAGTGCAGAAGTAGTTTGAAAAGGTGAAAGACAACAAAAACCACCAGTGAACATGCACGAGGTACTGTCTGTGTTTGTGTGTGAGTTTAACTCTTAAGTGCAATTACTATTCTCTGCACCCGAAAGTGTTACAGTTTGTTTTTCCTTAATCTTTAAGTTAATTCTCTCAACACAACTTTAAAGCTGCATTAAGCAATATATTTAATAGTCAAACTAAATGATTCCCTGTAATGTGAATCATCACTGTAACCTGCAGTTGCATCAAGGTCATAGTTTTGGTTCATCGGCCCGAATGACACCCAACAAATGCACCTGCTCTCACAAAAGGAAGTGTACAGTCGGCTCACACAAACCGGCTGTACACTTCCTGTTTAGCGCAAAATGGCGAAGAGGCGAAGTGGCTGAAGAAACGTCGAACATATAGCAATCCAAAGACATTTTTCTCAGGAGCTGAATTGAATTTACATTCGACATGTGGCCAAAAAGATGACTGCAAGTCCAGATTCCTCTGTTTCTGCTGAAAGTGTAAGTAGTCAGTTGTTTGCTTAAAAGTTAGCTGTAGGAGTCTTTTAGCCTCATACTGTAATGGTAAAACATTGCTTAATGCAGCTTTAATTTCATTTTGGGGAGGGGGGGGGCCATAAATGTACGGCCATGTGTTCACATCACGGGCACGTGATGGTACTGCATGTGCCCATGTGCACTCATTTTTAATTTAATGTTAAATGAAGGTTCATCCTGGCTAATTCATACCATCATTTTGATTGTTTTGTGCGCACAGTTTTAAAAGTCATCTGAGCTAAGTTATTGTAGTAATTTGGTGTTCACAATTTATATATTTCAAAGCTGCTGGTTGATTTTTACATAGCAAGCTTTACACTGATTTCAACAACTTAACTTAAGGGGTGGAACATAGTTGACTGTTTTAATTCATTTAGTTTGAATGTTTTGTGTATTTTATGTTTTCTGCAATTAATTGAGATTTATGGATGAAATGCTATAAATAGAAGTATTATTTTTTTATCTTTCCAGTCAAGTCACTTCACTTTTGTTTCAGCAGTTCATTTCTCAATGTTCCTCAATGTTTAAATGAACATATTTGTTTATCTGCTGTGAATTTCAACATTTACACATTTTTACAGTTAAAACACACCTACATGAGAACTGATATAGTAATGATCTCATTCTTATGTAAAGCATTTTTGGATTGTGATGTGCTGCTTATTCAGTAATACATTGCAACGTTGTTAGTTAAAAACACAAAAATAATATTTATAGCTGAAGGGCTCTACTGTCCTCCGTATGCAGACTAGGGGTGGGAATCACCAGAGGCCCCGCAATACAATACAATACAATACTATCACGATACTTAAGTCACAATTCAATATTGTTGTGATCTTAATTGTGTTGCATTATGCTAAGTACTGTGAAAACAAGTACTGCAGTTTATTGCTTTTTGTATATTGCAAATTTTGTCCCAATAGTAAAACTTTGTCAGCATCTGTTTTAACTTAAAATATATTTTTTTATTCTTTCTAGTGCAGCAGAAGTTTAGTTTGTATTTGTTATATTGATTAATTATATAATACAAAAAATGATACTTGGCAGCCGTGTACCGATACGATATTGCCACACATAAATATCGCAATACTATGTTGTATTGATTTTTTCCCCCAGTCCCTAATATAGACTGAAGACATTAAACACTCTGTTACCACTCTTATTTTTACACAAAAGCATGAACACATTAATGAAAAAATAGACATTTTTGTGTATAGGTGGAATATTTTGGGCACTAAAAAAAATCCACCTACTTTTTAAACCCTTGTTCCTGTTTAAGTACACAGTGTTAAAAGTGTGTGTCGGTGTAGTTAACTTTGTCCCGAGGCCGTTCTGGTCACCTTTTGTGTTCTTTTCCTTTTACAGGCCTTCTCACCTGCTCATTACAGCCTTTGTGGGCTTGTTAGTGCTAGCTAGCGTAAGCACAGCCTTTGAGCTTGACATTCACTCCTGCTCTCCACTTTCTAACTACCAATCTATAAAATCTGTCGGCCTGTCAGTGACATGCACACTCTGAAATCTTGCTGGCCTCTCAGAGCAGAACCATGATCAGAGTTTAGCGTTGTTAATGCTGGTGAGCTAATGGATTAACCATTGAATTAGAGAGATGAGAGTACACAGGAGATTGTGTCTGAGTGCATAATTAAACAAACCGCACACTGTCATCTCAATTTTTTGCAGTATAATTACGATACTTTGATTGGAAAGAATAAAATGATTTTCTAAGCTTACTGTAGCTTATAGGTTATTTTGCATTAAATGTAATTTAATACTAGGAGTTTTTCCCACATGTGCTTATTAACCATTAGCACTGTTAACGACATCAACAGCACTCCCCTTCTTATCCTATAAGTGTGTGCGTGTGCGTGTGTTAATGGGAGCTGAGGGTGTTTATTATACTGATTTAATGCAGACACACTCTGCTGGGTGTACCTGCTCTGCATTGTACTAACAAGGGCAGACTAATAGGTATGTGCTTGTATTGCAGAAGCTCTTTGATTGTGTGTGTATGCATGAGTTTGTGTGTGTGTGTGTGTGTGTGTGTGTGTGTGTGTGGGTATGGTTATTATGTCTATGTAGTCCTTTGATGAGTCCAGACGAGGGCCAGCAGCAGTTTTCTCAGACCTAGACTGTGCTCCGTCTGTTTCCCAGGAGATGGCGACCTCTGACCCCTGTGCAAACGCTCCCCCAACCCCGCCTGAGGAGCCGGAGCCCTCCCCCTCCCCTCGCAAGAAGCGTGGGCGTCGGAAACTAGAGCAAACCGAGAAGAATAAGGGTATAGATTTAATGCAAAGTCATATAATTGTTAATATAATATGACTTTGGTCATATATACAGCAATTAAAATGTGTACTTTATATACAGAAACCACAACAGCTAACTTCCTGACATTTTAGCTACTTTAAGAATGTGAAAAGTTACAATTATAATGTGGCTAATTTAAAAAAAAAAAAAAAAAAGGTCAAATGACTTTCAGATTGCAGTGTTTGGGGGCATTTCAACTTTTAAATATCGATGCCAGGGCAAAGTGATGAAAACCATGACTTTACCTCCTCATTAAACCTCTTGTTAAGTCTGTACAAATGGGCCATTTCCTGAAACTTTTCTTCTCCTGCAGACGAGCCAGATGACAGAAACTGCGACTCCCCGAGAGAGGTGAGAAAAACAGTTGCCACCCTACTTCTGACATTTTTTGGGGTTTTTTTTTTTTAACATTAAAAAATAAAGACAAACCCTCTCTTGTAGTACAAGCAGATTTAAGAGAAAGTATATAATAACAAGCTTTTTTCTGTGTATGTACATGCAGGGTGAGACTGGCAGGTTGCGGAGGAGGCCAGTCCCAAGAGTGACTTTCCAGGCTGGAGATCCATACTACATCAGCAGGAGACAGAGAGAAGAATGGCTCAGCCGCTGGAAGATGGAGGTGGGAGAGAAAAAGGTCTCTGTCTGTGTGAACTTATAGCTACAGTAACATGGCTTTTATTTTTTTGCTTTGGAGCTCAGAGTAAAATCCACAAATCAAAGTTGAAAGATAATCATTTTTCACGTAACGCTTCAGATTGCATTCTCATTTTGGAATATCTTTGCTCTACAGTGTCTGCTGCATATGTGTAATCGGCCCATTATAAATTTTTTAATAGGATCTGTAGATGGATGCTTTGTATTGTAAAGCAGCCAAAACATGAACGAAGTTGGAACTAAGTGGTCAAGTAAATAAGAAATCAGCCTTAACAACAGAAGTGTATTGTGCTCAGCGTTGGACATTATTGCTAAAAAATGTTGAATATTAGCAGTTAAATTTCATGTGTCAGGGAACCCAATTCATGTTTTTGTTTTTTTTTAACTATTATTAAAGTCCGGGTAAAGTGTTAATTAAATGTGTTCTGAGTTTGTCACATCACAGAAAGATGTGTTATTAAACACCTGACCTAATTTGAATGACCAAAAACATTGCCAAGTATGTAGAATAAGGTCTCAAAATCATGAAAAAATGCACAGTATTCTCTGATCTGAAATGCTGGGGGTGTGTCCGCTGGAGGAGCAAAGGCCACGCCCCAATCGTGGGACTATGTTAATAATGCTTCTGGTGTTTATACTGCTACATTGTCATTGGCGGGTTATGCAGAGTATAGCTCTATTGCATCATCGAGTTGTGGTTTTAGGCCTGCCCACAAAATCTTAAAACAGGAAAATGATGAAAAAACAGTCAACCGCCTAACTCCACAATTCAGCACTATATAGTAAAGGGTCTTTGTAACATGTTTTCAACGATCAGTTCTCAACATTAATAATGTATTTTGAAACAAATCACTGAATTCACTTTACCCGGACTTCAAAGTCCCCCTTCATTCTAAAAAGTCTTTTTCTTATGTTAATGTCC
Organism: Plectropomus leopardus; assembly: GCF_008729295.1. Classification (NCBI taxonomy): domain Eukaryota; kingdom Metazoa; phylum Chordata; class Actinopteri; order Perciformes; family Serranidae; genus Plectropomus; species Plectropomus leopardus. Next base: position 21,035,486 of record NC_056478.1, read on the forward strand.
CAAAAATGTCTGACCTTAATATCTGCTTGTATCAGTGCAAAATTTGTCACTAGAGATGTGTTTTCACATTCCTCTTCTGAAGGGGGTGATGTCTGTGCACTTCCCTAAATCTTGGATTGAAATGTACCCAAAGGCACGATAAATTAGGCTTCCTAAAAAAAAGTCTTAAAAGGCATTGCATATATTAATCTAAAAATAAGGCCTTAATTGGTATTAAAATGTCTTAAGTCAACCTTTGAAAAGTCTTAAAAACACTAAGACATGCGAAGTAGGATTTATGAACATTTTTTCTTTCTGATGTTGGATTGTAAAATGTCAAAACAATTAATAACATCTATTTGAAAAATATTTATATACCAAATGCCTTTTGCCTTAATGTCACTCAGATCAGGAAAGCGTAACCAAGAACACCGACCGGCATAGCTGTCACTGTACCTTGGATGACATATGGAAATGCAATTTTTAATAAAAACTGGCCATTAATCAAGATTTCACCACATGGCTGAAACCAGCACAAGGCAAAGCATACAACATTTGGGTGTATTTTATGCAATATCAACTTATATATTAAAGTATAAATTTGTCTGGAGGGGGACTTTAAATGTATAATAAAACTACTTAATCAATCAGCCTAATATTTTGTGTGAAAATGTATGGGCATATACTAACGGACCACATCTTCAGCATATATAACAAAGCTGTAAATCCAGCCCAAAAACAAACATCCAAATATAAATGTATATGTTTTTCAGCAATGATCACACTCTTGTTTTGCAGTCTTCCTGCTCTTCTCCTCTCTGTAGAGTTAATTTGTTTACACTTGAAGGGAGTGGACTTCCTTTCATACAGACACGCGGTTGGCTGGTGAAAGATGAGTGTGTGTTCTTTTAATTTCATTGGCTGTCTGCAGTGACATTTACACAATGCTCGACACGGTGAAGTGGCAATAAATGTGAAAGTGGTGCTTTGCCTTTCAGTGGCTGTCATGCACCATTTATATATTTTTTTTAAAGAATTCGACTTAGGTTGATTTTGACATGTATTGCCCTTGAGTGCACCAGTGGTACATGCAGCACTCCAACATTGCTATAAAGACAGTGTGTCTCTACCCTTTTTTGACAGGGCTGTGGGGGACAGGTACTATTTAGGCAAACAAAGTCATGTCCTCAGTAACATTTCTGGAAATCTAGGGGGGGTTACTGACATCAAGTGGAGTCTACATTTATATTTTTCATGTTACCATTTTTAAAGCAGATCTTGATATTTGAACTGTTAAGAAAGATTGAACTATGAAATTAGTTTCCTTTTTTAAAATATTCACATAATTTTGCAGAGGCTCTCCAGAAGGAATCTAGACTTAATTTCTTAAATCCTAACTTTTGCCCTGTCACTAACTTATTTTTCTACATCTTTCTTAATTAGAACACGGCGTTAAGGTGTTTCAGTTGACCCTCGAGAAACTACGGCATATTGTGTGCAGTCGGCTTTTGGTGGTCGACTGTCACGATCCATTTTACTTCAATTTGCCTCTTTATTTTCTGTCTAACCTCAAATTTTTGGTCAAAAATGTTTGACCAAGTCATAATTCCAAGTTTTTCAAATTAGTTGAGCGACTACACAATTTTGACTGGACCACAGAGGTGAGGCGAGCCCTATAAATGCAAAAGTCTGTCAGTGACTGAGTCAGTGATAAAGTTACACCATCAGTCAAAGTGACTGATGACCTGAATATTGGTGTTTTCTCATTGGCTGTTGCTCTTCAAAAATAAATAGGCCCTGACAGAGCCGTTGTATTACTAATTTTCTGTAACTAGTGTAGCATGACAGCCCTGTGGAATTAGCAAGATAGATAGCTAACTATCCAGCCGCTACATGAATAAATTAAACAAAGTAATGCTTCGTTCACACACTTATGTCACAGAGCAGGAAACTTTGTTCGTTTTATTTTCTGTAACTGATGTAACGTTAGCATAACACCATGGTGGAATTAGCTAGCTTACTAGCAAACTAGGAAGCTGCAGCCAAAATGGCAGTTTTGGAGACAGAAAAGAGACAATCACCTCATCATTTTATTCGATTTTATAGAAGAGGACTTAAATTTACCTGTTGAGCAGGAACATAACTGATGTTGCTCTATGTTTGCTGGAAGTTTAAATAGGCAAGTGTTTGCTAAAGAGTTTGCCATAACAACACAAAAGGGTGTTGTGTTGACTGTTTTTTTTTCTGCAAAAATAATCATTAATAATTACATTATTCATTTATTATATAAGATTTAAAAAAGATGCTCCCACATTCATGCACATATATGTCTAATATAAATATCCTGCACAAGTGTACAGAGAACACACAATAACACACTTGAGAAAATACTGTGCTGCTATGTTGTAACCTATAGAAGCCATGAGGTGTGTGTGAGTAAATGTCAGTAGATGCAAGATAGCGTGCGTGCACAAGGAAACGTAAAAGTGAAAGACCGAATGAGTGAGAGAGACAGGATGTGTGCTTTTGTGGTCATCAGAGAGAAACTCATTCAAGTTGATTGACAGACGTTGCTGGCTGAAACACACAGGGATGTAGGAGTGTGTGAAGTAAAAAAGGGGTGGGAGAAGAGAGAGGTTAATAGATCAACTGAGTACATGTGGCTGCAGTTTCCTCTCTCTTTTGTTTGAACTTGTTCTGTTGCAGTTTGATGGATACACAGGTGTCAGACCTTTTCATACCTATTACCACTGACCTTAAATATATTTATAAAGTATACTTTTATATCTTTGATGTATCACCATCAACAGATCTACATGACTTAAATTAAGACTATAGTTTAATCTTTAGTATACGTATTAATATATATGTATATATATTAATACGTATACTAAACTGAAGGATCTGAGTACTTCTTCCACCACTGTGCGTATTTGAATCATGTGTTAACAAGTTGGTCAAACTGATACCAGCTTATCTTCTGAATGTTGCATGCAGGCCAAACAGCTGGAGACAGAGAGGGAGGTAGCACATTTGTCACTTCCTGTTAAGTCCTGTCCCTGTCCTTCCTGTCTAATTCATCGCCTACTCTAAAGCTATAGTTGATGTGCTGTGTGTTTTGCATGTGTGTCGTGAAAGAAACTGAGACTAAAAGGTTTGTTCTTCTTTATATAATTTTTTAAAGAATCAAAGGAAGGAAGGAAGTTTAACAATTTGGTCAAAGCAAAAACAGGAACCGGGCAGTAAGAGAAGTACTCAAGTCCCTGTCTTCAGTAGAAAGACCATACAGCCCATAAATTCAAAAATACTTTCAACATTCAAAATCCTACTTAAGTCAAACTGAAGAAGTTTCACCAAAATGTACACACGTAACAAAAGTATAAGCACTCATTCTGCAGAAGAATGAGTGCTATAAAAGATGTGGCATATATCATTAATATTGTTAGTATTGATGCAATAATTTCTAAGCACATATGGTTGGTGTAGCTGGTTGAGGTAGAGCTGATACTTTATATATAGCTCTGCCACATGCTCACTGCATGGTGCGACAAGGCTTTACTCTGCTAGACTTGTTTGTTTTTTTTCCATTAGCAAAAGTTGTGGATAGTATGCAGTACTTTTTGGTACCACCTTAGTTGAGGTTGCAAGCAAGCTGAGTTTATCCTAAAAGGTGAAGTAAAAACACCGAAGACCACTTATTGGTCAGAGAGAATCATCACTTGCGCTGCATCGGACATCCTGCATAAACCCACCATTTTTACATAGCCAAACTATTGTCAATAGCGTCCATAATTTTTGTATTAATTTGATCATGATTGTAAAAAATAGCAGTCTGCACATCTACAGTCTACACTATGCTGTACAACTGCAGACATTGTTGCAGATCAAAGGATCCAGCGAGTGTCGAGTTGAAGATGATGTCAAGGTATTTTCACGTGGTGAAGCTATGACGATCAGCTAAGAATACTGCCTACGCTGAGGGGTACTATCTGGAAAACGTAATAAAGAAAAGCACCTGTTACTTCACAACCCCTCAGATATATCTTGTGATCCTTTGAACTGGTCCAACTCTCATGTTGGGAAACACAGGACTAAAGTACTTAATGCCTCCTTTCTACTGCACCGTTGACATGACTTAATTCACTGTTAGTACCAGGTGGTTTTCTCAATTTCGTTTTCCACTGCAGTTAGTACCCTGTCAGTGTAGGTGATTCCAGTCGAGCCAAACCATGCAGTGGAAATGAGGCATGAAATACTTTTGTCCTGTGGTTCCCAACATTAGGGCTGGACTCACTCAAAGGGTTACAAGATAAATCTGAACCGTCTTGAAATGATAAACATTTTTAAAAAAGTATTCATATTTTTGGACTTTTCTCTAATCTTTGCTTTTTTTTTCGTGGAAATATTGGATAATTTCTTGGCTTCAAGCATCATTTTAAATTAAGTAATCTGAGTTTTAAGTTTATTTGTATTGTGGTAGAACTTAGACTTCAGAAACGTGTATCAGCATATAATTTGTATGATCACATACTTATTTACCTTTTTAGATTAAAAAGTTAAACAAAGGAAAATTAATGAACTGAGGAGGATTGAAAAGGAGAGGGAAAGCAGAAGTGCTCCAGAAGAGGGAAAAGAAATAAAGGAAGTAAAACAGAGAGGGATGTAGAGAAAAAAATAATAAAAGAAAATAAAGGTATGAGAGAAAGGGGAAAGAGAAAACATAAAAGACTTAAGTGAGATGTAAAGCCAGGAAAGAGACACTTTTTGTAGCCTGTTGGATTTTGACAAGTGAGGAAGCAAAAGACAAACAGAGAATGTGTGCGTGCGTGCGTGTGTGCGTGCGTGCGTGCGTGCGTGCGGTGTGTGTGTGCGCGTGCGCGTACGGTGTGTGTGTGTGTATATATGTGTATGTCGGACAGAGAGAGAGAACGAGGTGAAATCAGTGACAGAGACAAGAGGTTAACCAGTTCCAGGTTTCTCTGTGTGTGTGTGTGTGTGTGTGTGTGTGTGTGTGTGTGTGTGTGTGTGTGTGTGTTTGCTCTGTCAGTTGAATTGCAGCCAGCTGTTAACACTCCCATCAACATCCCATCTCGCTGCTGCCTCAAAGAAACCTGGTAAACTCTGCAAAGTCTTTTCCAATTTGGGGATGAAAAAGAAAATCTGGCTTCTTTTTACTTCATGTTTTAAGTTACAGCCAAGAAAATAAATACTGAGCACTGAAGGAATAGTGTACTGTATATATTAGAGGGTGCACTTTTTTCTCCCTTTAGAGAAAAAAACACTGCCTGAATCTCATTCGTGCTGATTTAATTTAGCTGATTTACACTCCATGCACACTCTTAGCTGTGACCTTGTTTTCACCTCTAACCACTCAGTATGATGTGCAGAGCTGCAGTCTTAGTCAAACACATATTTGCTAAAACTTTCTTTAATATCTGATCAATGAGTAATGGCAGAATTACAAACAAATTAAAGGCACCCTTACTTTTTTTTTAAACAAAAACAGCTACAATCAGTGTCTCGCTACAATACATTCTGCACATCCCTGCTATTTGAGCACCTATGCCCGTTTGTGGGTGCTCTTTACTGCTACCAGCTATCATGTATTTAATGGCTGCATGCAACCAGAGATTACTTTATATCACTGAGTAATCTGCTAACTGATTAATCAATTATTATCATTTTTTTCCCATAATATGTCAGAAAATAGAAAAAAATGCCCTTTTTAATTTCCCTGAATTAAGGTGACATTTTCAAAATGCGTGTTTTGTCTGACCAACAGTCGAAACCACCCCAAATATTTCTCTCATATATGACAAAGTAAAGCAGCAAAATCCAAACTGAAAAGCTAAAATCAACAAATATTCGATTTTTCTCTTGAAAAGTGATTTAATTTTTTTTTTTATTTCAATTTAATCATTCATTGGTATTCCCTTTGCAACTCCATTGTCACCAATAAAGGCTTTTAACTTAAACTATTACTCCTGCTCAACTATGTGTGAACGATTCAAGTTTGCTTTTTGGTACTTGTTGTGAGATTGCAACCCTGTTTTTTTTTGTTTGTTACATGCATCCCAAAATTTACCCACTAAGCAAACCGTCATTGTGCCCCTTATGTGCACTGGTTGGTAACACAGTGGGGCCTACTCCATTGTCTTGTGAGGCAGAAAATTACTGACCCGATCAACTCTTTTCAAAACTTCTCTAATCAAAACTTTTTAATATTTACAAGGAGTTGAATGACTACCGGTAATGTGAAAGATGTTGTTTGCAGGGATAAGCCCACAGACATAGATCACTAAGTCTGCAGCTCAGTAGAGCTTTTTTTTGCCTCTTTAAGCTCATTTTTGTTTTTACTCTCAGACCTCGCCCTAACTGGGCACGATGTGAATATCAGATTGTTCCAGTGTTTTCCAAGTAAGATATCTTAACCTGCTTCATGCTTCAATGAACAGACTAGGCATATTGTTGCTTATTTCAACAACTGTCCCACTGGCTCTATTTTGGTAAAGCTTAGTGCACCTCCAGTCTTTTTTCAAAGCAACAGCAAATCATTGTCACTTATAATATATCAGGACACTTTTTGCGCTCCATCTGCCAGAGTTTGCACACCTGTATATTAGAAAGAAGTGTTACATTTTATTTCCAGAAGCAATGTGTCATTTTTTTTCAAGTAAAAACCTCAGATAAACCCAACATACATTACCTTACCGGGAATGGATGGCAAACAGTTTAAGCCAGCCGCTAGCTACTGAAAAAATTTGAACATCTAGCAGCCAAATATAAGTCACAGTTTGGTGTCTTTCCAGTTTAATTTGGGGGTCTTCTGATCCCAGTGGCCAAAAAGCAAATCATTGCAGCCGTAAATACACACACACATATAGAAAATAATTTTAAATCTGTCTAGTCACTTAAAGGAGTTCGTTCCTCTGTATTTCACACATTCAGTATAAAGACATTCAGTCAGTTTCACTTTATTTTTCTTTTTGTAACTCTAAACTCATGTGATGCGCTGAGTAACTGCATTTCACAGTAATGTGTATGTTTTTGTGTTCACCCCGTGTATGTATGTGAGGTCTTGACCCTAACACATCCTACTGCCTTGTCGACTCTGAGGCTTACCTAACCTTTGACCTTAGTGCACGCACACACACCACATACACACACATGTAAACACTAGCCTTGATTTGTGTGTGTGTGTGTATGTGTGTCGTCATCACCCTTAAACCCCCGGAGCTACCAGACATAACTCTACACCACTGCTCACTGTGCATCTGTGTGTGTGTGTGTGTGTGTGTGTGTGTTGTTGAAATTCACCTAAACATCTGTTAGGTGAAGGAGCCAGTAAATCACATACTTCACTGCTGTGGCCAATCAGCGGAGAGGGAGAGGGTAAAGAAGGCTTGAGGGAGAGTTTAGCCGAGGAGAGACACACAGAGAGGAAGAGGAGGAGGAGGAGGTGAGAGAGAGAGAGACGAAGAAAATGACAGGGAGAAAGAGAGCCAGGGAGGAAGGCTTGCAGTTGCAGAGCTGCCATGTTCGGCCTGTAAGTTATTTTCTTTTCTTTTCCACGTGTGCATGTGTTGCAGAGAATGTAAGTGCGTGAGGAAATGTATGCTTAAGGTTTTTTTTTAAAACAGGAAGTGTTGCAAACTGATTCTGTCGTCAAGAAGTTATTTCGTGGCAAGATTGTTCCTATATTAGCTGAAGTAAAATAGTTTTTAATGCTTTCTCGTGGCTTTATGCCATGTGCTTGAACACATGTGAGATCTCAGCGGTCAAATACCTTAAAGAGTTTGATTAGATTGAACAGGGATCATTACTGTTAAACTCTCTGTTTGCTTATTTGTTTGTTTTGGGGATGACAGGACCTCAGACATAAAATATGTTTCCCACTTTTCCACTGACAGCAAACAAGTGCAAATGAGGGGAAACATTTGTTTCAGCTGAATTTTCTCTGGACATAGTTTGGTCTAACACCTGCTACCAACTCATTAACCCTCGACCAAACAAAACAGCCTCTGCTTGTGACCCCTGGTAATCAGTTTCATATAGTAATTTTATAATAATAAATTGTCTCTTGCGTGGTTCCTGACGGCAAGTTGGGAACCAAGGGTGTAACGTGCAAAAGTAAAATACAGAACACTTATTATATGCATCTACATTTTTATAAAAATCTTCTTTGAAAAATACTTTACACCAGCCCTCTGAAAACTTATACTGCTTTGTCATCACGTGAACTACCATGACATAAAACGTAATATTTCTACACAAGGTTTTGAAAATGATAATAACCATGCTGAAAACACATAATACATACATACAATACACATACTTTCATAGTGCAAGCACCCTGTGATATATACTTTGTGTTGTCAAAAAGTAGACAGGCTTTTTTTAAAAACACTTTATTGATAGAGAATCAATAAAATAAAAATATTAATTCAGCAGACAGTAAAATAACAAGTTATCATCTTAAGGTACAAATGGAAATATAAAGAAAAATAGAAGTAAAAAAGAGAAAGAGACGGATCACACAACTAAATTCAAAACAAACAAAAAAACATGTACATCACTGTGTGTTATAGTCCTTATAGGAAAGACAGACAGGCATTTTTTATTTTATATTTTGTGACAAGAAACATTTTTGTGTGTTAATGTATTTATTTGTGAAAGAGATGTGTTGGATTCACATTTTAAAGCATTTTCATCTCTTCTAATTACCAAAAAAACTGTGTAAATAATTAGAAAACATCACCAGGCAGGCCACCAAGTAACTACGCGGCAGGGTTCACATCAGAGATGTTATTGTCCTCGAACAGCCATCAGACACTTGTTTTTTTAGTCCATCTTACTACCAGAGTAGACATCCTGTTGAATTAATTCCGTTTTACTTGTCACCACCAATCACCGACTTATTATACTGCAGTGTTGACATGAGGTTTTCGTGATTAGAACAGTTTGTTCGATTTTATCAGCATTTTGTTTCTGTTAAAAATATTGTCCAGCTGTAAATAGCTTCCTGAAATGTTAGTGGTTACGAAATAACACAGAGCCACCAAACCATTATGCTGCGGCAGGTCAAACATGTTGGTATTGTCCTTAAACATTCATCAGACAGATGTTGTTTGGTCCGTTTCATTATCAGAGACCCCCGCAGAGCGTCATGGAAAAACACTGATTGTTTTCCTTCAACATGTCCCACGGCTGTGATCAATGCTAATGAAAGAGCGGTCACTTGTTGCGTATTGACAATGTGAGAGAGGGTCTTGACTGCACTCTTAATTGTACTGTGTGTGTGTGTGTGTGTGTGTGTGTGTGTGTGTGTTGAGCAATGTCGGGTTCATCTCGAGGTCAGGGTCAGTCACGCTCATAAAGGGGGGTGTGGCTTTAAGAAATGGCTCATTGGTGGGGTCGTAGGGTTAGGGGTCAGAGGTCAAGGGGGCGGCACTAAGAGTGAAAACACTGACCAGGCCATGAGGTTCGTCAAAGTTCAAAGTCGTAACTCACAACATTGCACCCTCTCTCTGTCCTCCTGCCTTTATTTGTCCCTCACATGCTGCTGTTTTCTGCTTCACGCTTTAATTTTCTGTTACAACACCGAGCAGTTTCATTGATCACTTCTGTTTCCTTTTAAATCTGTTTCAACCAACAAAACTCTAACGTACGTCTAAATGTTTCACATAATGCGAGACATGCTAGACATCTGCATTTTAGTTGATGTGTCACTAATTGGCATGACTGACAATATCTGCTGATTTTAACTGCTCACTGATACGTCTGTATTTGTGCATGTGCTGGCACATAGAAATAGAATGAATAGCAAGGACATTGAACTGTTTGCTGTGGTCATTTGACCAGTCCAAAACAAAAAAAAAAGGAGATTGATATAAGTTGTTATGGTATCTCACTCACTAGTTTGAGAACTCCGTTTTGGCCTTTTCACACTTATTCTTACTTGCAAAACAGAAAAATTCAATCTTGCACCAATCCAAGTTTCGCTTTCTCACCGAGTTAGGGCAAATGTTTGCTTAATTGCCTTGTTAACTCATCGTAAAATCATTCAAACTTGACAGAAACAAAATAAAACTCCAAAACAGTCTTAGTCTTGTTAGTCATCTAGTACACTGTTCCAACATTTAACCAGCTCTGGGTTGGTTTAAATAAGCCCTTATTTCACAGAGATACATGTATAAAAAGGCTGATTTACACGCTGTTTATCACCGCTGTCAGTCGTTCTTCAGAGGCATCTACAGTACATCATTTCTCAACAAACATGGTAAAGAAACGGGCAATAACATCAAAAGTGATATTTTAAAACAACAGATGCTTATTTGAAAACTAACCACTCCACTGCTTGTTTGGTTTTTTTTACACAGAAGTTACACATACAATGGTTACACATAAAAATGCGTGCCGCTCTGACCATCCCGCTAGGTTGATTTGAGGGTCTGTTCTACTCTCATTTTTTACTGTGCATTGGCCAATAAGACACAAGATATTTTAGAACACAAATGCCAAATATACAAGATGTTTGACATCATTTAGCAAAGAGTGTCACCATTGCAGAGTTTGTCCAACAGAGGGAAGTGTGCTTTATATATCTCAATAATCGCAGTATTTCAATAACCATGAAACTGTGATATCCAATTAATGACAAAAAAAAGAAAATCAAATTTAAGGGATTCTTTTTTGCTTTTAGTTAGAAATTTGTTAAAAAGGCCAAATTCAGCCATCATATTGGTTATCGAGTGTTTTTTTTTTTAACCTAAATAATATCAATGTCAGTTCTTTTGGGATATTAAAAAAGTTTCACTGCACTTTAGACTTTTCTTAACAGCATTTAAACTGATTTGAATAATCCCACAATCACAGTTATCATTCAGTATTTGTGCTTTTTAAGTCTGCTAGACTCTTCATTATATTTAGGGGTATTTATGAAGTGAGTTTGAAGGTGAATACAGATGCAGCTGATGTGTACAAATCATCAGAAGTGCACACATAAATCGTGTGGTTGTGATGTGTAAAAAGCTGGTAGGTAACACATTTTCTGCTCAGTACTAGAATGACTTTTTTCATGTTACGGACTTGGCACGCAAGTAGTCATGAACAGTTGGCAGTATGAGGCAGTGGTTGAGCTTGGTTGCCTGTAATTTTGGCTCTATGTCCATCCAATTTTGCATCAGTCAGTCCTTATCAAAAAGACTTGATTAAAGGTGGCAGCCAGCCTTTGTGGGTGCTAATACATTGCCTTTGTATTTTGTAGCTATACTATATACTATGTCTGACCTTTTCTTTCTGTCCACTTTTTGTTGAATTGTGTTATTCCGAAGCTTTTTCTTATAACTTGTCGTTTTAATTGTGCGTTCAGTAGCCCTAACAGATAGCAAACATTAAAAAACAACTTGTTCTGCACCGTAGCACAAGAGTTAAAAGCCTTGAAGGAGGCACTGCAGAGTGGAAGACTAACAGTTAAAATGCTGTCAACTGGCCTAATTACTGCAGTTTTTATAGGTCAGTAGGTAATTTAAAGTTTCACACATCCTCCAGGTCAGTGTACAGAATAATTAGAGAAACACACTCTGAGTTTTTAACAGGGCAGACTTTCTTTTTATTTCACATAACAAACAAACATAAAAAAGGCATTTTGCACTGAAAATAATACTTTTATGGAAGGACTGGGTAATATATGTGAACTATGACAGTATCGTGATATGGGACTTAATATTGTCATAGATTCTAGATATCAAAATATTGTACAATTTGTGTTTTTACTGGTTTTAAAGGCTGCATCAAACTCTTCTTTTATTCACCTTTACCCACTTTGTCATTTATCCACATTACTGATGTTAGTCAAAAATATCATTGTGTAAATATTTTTATCAAAGCACCAGTAGTCAACCTGCAGTATTGCTGCAATAATGATATTTAGGTATTTGGTTAAAAATATCATAATATTGGATTTTCCTCATATCACCCAGCCCTACTTTATGGTGCATTATTTTCCAGCAGTATAAACATGATCAGACAGAACAGAGCAGTATGCTGGGGTGTTTTTTTATTTTTATTTTTAGGACCCCCCTTTGGCTGCACGATGCTGACCCTTCAGTTTATTTCAGACCGAATTGTTGCCTTCACAGAAACCCCGAGCAGATGAATACAGATTCGTTTGTCATCAGTGAGTCATCCGCATCCCCGAAAGCAGTAAAGCTTCCTGATGGTGTTTCAATCAGCTGATGTTGCCAGGCAACAAACATGGTTTTATCCAGTGGGCAGGATTTTTGGCCGATATCTCACAGTAACACGAGTCAGATCCAAGTCTTCTAATGAGATGATCCGGTCCAGATGCTGACAGAAATTATCAAGTTTCCCTCACAACAACAACAATAACATGCAAGTGCGGATGAGATCATGTGAAACTCAAATAATTGCTGCAGAAAAATTTGCAAAACATATATAGCAATACATTAATATAGTAAGATGTGTTCAATGCGGTTAAATTTAATCCAACTTTATCCCTGCGAAAGCAGTGAATGCAGCAGCTTACCACCTAAGTCATCAAAAACACAAATAAGAAAAAAAAGTAATGTAAAACAAACGGTGTAATAAAACAGTGCAAAAGTTTTATAAATACATGCCACCTACATTTTAATGGTTAATATGAATGAAATGTAAATATTGAACAAATATATACATTGTGAATATTAGGGCTACACAATGAATAGAAATATTATTGAAATCGCAGTATGGCCAAGTGTAATATCCAAGTCACAGGAGCTGTAATTGTGTGATAAAAGAAAAGTCTGTCACAACGTACCATTACAAATGAAACCTCAACTTGTATCATAATATCTTTTAGAATAATCACATTCTAATAATTTTTGGTATATTGTGCAGCCATAATAATTATGAACACAAACTGACACAATGATGTCACTTTAATTCTCAAAATAGTCTAGACACCTCTGATGAATATGTATATAGTGTAATATTTAGTGTACATACTGTCTAGTTTGAGCATACTTCGATTTTTCACTTTTTGAAGTTACTACGTACTCCACACCTGCTTACAGTTAGAAGAAGTATCGATTCACACTGATACCTCAGTTTAGTTGTTGGAAGTAAAATTCCAGACTTGTCTAGAGGCATCCCAGATGTTTTAGAAACTAGTGACGACATGTGGAGTTTCCCTTACAATGCACGTGTATGTGTGTGTGTGTGTTTGTGTGTGTGGTCTGTCCACAATCCGTGTAACACGCTGATTAAGATTTTATGAGGCCAGAGGTCAACAGAAGCGGGGGAAAAGTGAACTTGTGACCTCGAGGTCAAACAGAGGAGAGAACTGTCACGACCCGACACTCTCACTTTTACTGTCTCACTTCCACTTGAATTTATGCCGTTGTCCCTCCTCTTCCTCTCATGTTTATTTCTCCCTCTCTGTTTTTTGTCTGGAGGAATTGTTTCACACATTCGATTGTGGTTTTCAGGCCCTGCTAGAGTGGAACCCATATTGTTTTCTCCACTATTAAAAACCAAAGAGGAAGAATGTTTTTAGGTCATGGAAATGCTCTGGAGGAGTCGTGGGATTTTACATGTGGGCCAGATTCTTGTAGTCTAATAGCCAGTAAGGTCAGGATTATTTTTAAGTTTGTCTCATTTGAAGCCAAACGCTCACCACTGGACTTCCCAGAAATGTGTTTGTCAATCAGACAAATGTGAGCAGCACAGTGACTTTTGGTTTGATTTTCGGTGGCTATCACTGCTTATCAGAACTGACTGCTGTACTATACTTACACATAACTGGTGAGGAGCTGCTCAGCTGAGTTTATTTTCCTTGGAAAGAGCCAGACTAACCGTTTCCCCCTGTTTCCAGTCTTTACGCTAAACTAAGCTAACTGGCTGCTGGATGTAGCCTGGTAATAATGATGGTATTAATCTTCTCATATAACTCTTCGCTAGAAAGCAAGTTATAGCTTATTTGCACATGATATCATGCATCACTGCGCTGTCCAGATAGAGCAAAGGCAACTGGAGGCAAAAGACAACCAACACTTCACAAATGCCCAAGTGCCACAAATAGTAGGACACAAAGGGAAGAGAGGCAAGAACTTTGTAAAAAGTTGAGTTAAAATTGAGTTTTCCCTATTTTTTTTTTTTTTTTTTTTATCATAACATTAGCTAGTAATGTTAGCCTGACGGCGTTGCATCTATGTACAGAATTGATATATAAAAGACAGCAATACTCAAGCATATTTACTGACCCGGCCAAAAACAAGAAGATCCAACTGTACACAAAATAGTTATAGTCCACTTGACTTTAGTTTGCTTTTATCATCCCACTGTGTGACATTAGTAACTTAGGGGGGAGGGTTGCAGTGGTTTCCAATTTTAAGGAATACTGTTGTATGAACATTAATGGTAATCACACTGTGTATATCTGCTTATTCACGGTATTAAGAATGAATGCAACTGGACAGAGAACCTCACTTTTAATTTGATCATTTTCAAAACGATTCATTATAATGGAGAAAAACTGAATTTACATGCTCCGCTTTCTCTCTGTCTGTATGTTATTCCTCAGTTTTATAATATAATCCCATTTTCTCTCTCTCCGTCTCTCTGTCTTCTCTCGGTCTCTCTCCTGAACCCGTTGAACCTCCTCCCCACCGCACCCTTTCTCCCCACTCACTTCCTGTTTAGAGGAACAATTAAAGGATTGTTCCTACGGCCGGGGGCACTGAGGCCTTGATCTAGAGCAGCCACCACATCAGCTGGAAAGACCCACATAAAACATCAATTATATAGGACCTCCTTGAAGGACAGTGTGCGTGCCTGTAAACCAACAGGAGTGAAACAAAAAGGTTATGATAGATGAGCAACTTTTGATGAAACATACATGAGGGGAGGATGCCTTCAGCAGGCAATGAGTCACACATGATCAATGACATTAACATGTGGTGATGACAGATTGTAGCTGATATGATAGTTGATTATTCAGCGATGCCTGTGACTCATACTTTACACATGTAGGTTTTATGAAGACATGTTGGCATAATTAAAACACAGACCTGCACATATAATATTATGAATCCGTTTGATTGTTTACACACGTTAATTAAATTCATATCATGTCTGACCAGATAGTTCCAATAGCAAATTATGTCCATTAAATGATACTGGAAGGTAAATAGCTACCAAAACACACTAATTCCCCGTTGAGAAAAACTCTGTCGCACAATATGAATTAATATGAATATAGGATATCAATTGGACGATGCATTCGCATTTAGAATAAATAATACTATTACTAGACTTAGAACTTGTAGTATTACTAGTATTACTAACACTGAGAGCAGCTGAGTGTGATAGTGATATTATTATATGTGAACTCACCTCTTCGCCCTGGATTTGAATTGTTTTATGTTCATAAGGCCTGCAACTAACCGTCATTAACCGTTGTTAATTGTTGATTAATTGATTAAACAATTTTCTGGATTAATTAATTCGTTTTGGGCTATAAAAGAATGTCAATCAGTGTTTTCCAAAGCTCAAAATTAGGTCCTCAGATTTTTTGTTTTGTTCACAACCTGAAGACATTCAGTTTACTGTCACAGAGAAGTGAAGCCACAAATCAATCACATTTAAGAAACTGGTTTTAAAAAAACTTTTAAAATTGTTGATAACTAATCAATTAATCATTGCAGCTCTAATGGTCGTTATTTATTTTATTTAAAAAATCATTTAATTGTACCACTGTTTAAAAATATTCAACTCCCTCTTATGTATTTTATTGTGTTTTTTAATAGATTTTATAAATTGTTATTGGTTTTAGTGTTACATTTTCATCATCTGTATAGCAGTTTGGATTGCTCTAATCTCAACTAAGGGTGCTATACAAATAAAGTTTGATTCATTATTGATTGATTGATTGACTGATTGATTGTAGAAGAAGTGCCAGTAGCGAAGGTGGTATTTCCTTGGGTGACATTAGTATATTAGCCCTGCTGTTAATAATTTATTTTTCATTACTGGTTAATTGTTTCAGCTCGTCTAAAGTTGCCAGAGTGAAATGAAATGTCTTAATGTTCTATGTTCAATGTAATGAAATGTTCTTACATAAAGTAAAATTCATGTAATATTAATGGTAGTTTGAAAATGTAGAAGATAAATCCTCACATTTGAGAAGCTGTTGTAAGTCTTTGGTACTTTTGCTTGATAAAAAAAACAAAAAAAATACATGAGTAATCTATTATCTAATCATACCAGTTCTGGTGGAGGAGGTTATGTGGTGTATGTGGAGGCGTTTTCCCCAAAAGGAAATTTTGACCAAAAAGTGAGCCATAAATGTTGAATTCTGTTGACTGTAGGACAGTTTAACATTGTGCAGGAGTTGGTGGATTAACAAGGATTTTGTTTGTCTTGTAATTATGCACAGATAGGGTCAAAAATGCCAAATGACTGCTCCTACAGCAAGAGCTTATTTAAGACATAATTTCCACCTTAGAATCAATATTCACTTCTTGAAATGAAAGTTTCTTTTTGTGAATATTTTCAATGAATTTAAAATGGATTAATTCTGAATCCTTGCCTATTAAACATGGGTGCTAGTCCCATGGTGGCTCTCCTTGTGTTGGTTTTTATCATTTTGTGCTGTAGTTAAGTTTGCATGGAGTCAAACAGATTTCACATCAGGTCTAACCATAATGCAAAAATTGCATTATGATAAAAAAAAAGCCAAAATAAACAAAGGCACACATTATAATAAATGAAAAAAAATAAATTGGTATCTGTTCCTCCTTCACAGGCAGAGCGACGGGCATACAGAGAGGCGGAGATAAACATGATGGACGACCTATCAGAGGGTGACTTTCAGAAAGAAGAGGAGTCAGCCAGCCCAGCTCCTTCCCATTCACAACAACACACAGACCCCGCCTCGCCAACAGTTGCCACGACACCGGAGCCAGTTGCCCGGGGAGAACAGGCCACGCCCAGAGAGATAGAGTACCAGGTAAGATGATGAATGATTATTGTAAATTTCTTAAATTTCTAGAACAAGTGTACTCCTAATAAAAAAGATGCATAATAAAAAAAAAACTACTACTACTAAAACATTATATATAAAATAGGGAATACTGGAGGAGTTCACTATAGTGTAGAAAGTATACAAAGCCCCCTAAGTCTTAAAAGATTTTTTTTTAAATTACGTATGCACAAAGTAACAATTTCTGCTAAAAACTTATTATCATGTGCACACAAGATGAAAAAATACATAATTTCAGGGACTTCATAGAAATCTTTGATGCATTGATGGAATTCAGTGCATTCAAATATTGCCAGAGATTTAGACAGTGAACCAATAAACTGTACTGTCATTTGATGGAGGTCCAAAGATAAATGGATAAGTGGATATAATAATGGAGAGGTGCAATAATCTCTCAAGGTGAAAAAGAAAAAAAAGCATAAAAGCAGGACATTTTAGCCTAATAACCTTAATCACACAAAGTGTCATGCTTTTGTACTGTTTGGCCTTGAAAAGAAAAATATTGTCTTTTATTACATTAAACTTTTTAGACACAAACTTTCAGTGTAAAATATTTAGTTTGTAACTGTGTTGAAATGGTTTTTAAATGACTAGAGAGCATAGGGATAGATTTCAAGTAGATATGTCCCCCTTGATATTTTGAACGTTTGCATTTGTCTTTTCCAGTAAAAACATGAAAGCAGAGGACTTTTATTAAGCCATTTACACAAAGCATTGATGCAGAAAAGGCACATATTGGTGCTTAAAATTTCCATCGTTTTTTTCTGTGTGTGAACAGGACGGACGGAGTTTTGGGATTGGTACTCTGGTATTTGGGAAGCTGCGAGGTTTCTCATGGTGGCCCGGTAGGATTGTCTCCTGGTGGATGAGTGGCCGGAGTCGAGCTGCAGACGGGACCCGCTGGGTGATGTGGTTTGGAGACGGCAAGTTCTCTGTGGTGAGTTGTTTTATTGAGAAACCCCTCAAATAAAATGATCAAATACTATTACAATGTGTGTTGAATCCTTCACAGAGTCACACCGGGTTCCCATGGTCATGGAAAACCTAAAAAAAGTCCTGGAATTTCACAATCTTTCTTTTTCCCAGCTTGGGAATGACAATAGTAAAAACATCAACACTTCCGGCCTGAGATGAGCTGGGTGCTTCAAAATAAAAGCACCAGTGGTTTGGCTTTGAATCATTTAATTATAAAAAGATTTGATTGTATTAACAACAATATTTTGTTGAACTTTTGTAACACAAAGACTTTATTATGGCAGTAGCTACTTTATTTATCTTAATTGTAAGTGCAGTTCCTCTTATAATTTTGTACTTGTAGTAGTCTACAGCAGATTAGAGGAGATTTCTAAATGTTAAGATATATATTGTGTATCTTCATATAGCCTAAAATTATTACAATATAATTGCCCCATATGCCCTGCCATATTTCCACGTAATGTAACACAATGGCAAATTTATTTTCTGTAGCTGTTAAAATAGTTCTAATATGCATTTATGAGTAATGTTTTGTTTAGTATCACATACATTTCTTGATTTTCCTTCAGTGATCCGTCTCTCCCTCCATGCCTGCTAGCTGGAATTATGCTTAAATAGTTTGACTGTGATACGTTTGAATAACGCCGGGCAAGTGGGGCAGAAAAATAATGTTGTGACAGTGTGATTTAACATGTTTCCATACTTTCCATGCTGCTTTTTTTTTATAAAGGACAATTTATTGACTTTGCTGACAGTTTGAAGTCGGCTGTTTGAAGTGAATAACAAGCTGTGAGAGATTGGAAAGGTTTGCTCATTAATTCTCATGCAAGAATCATCATTTGAAGTAAAGTAAACTATAAAGTTCTAGTTGTGTTATACATTGTCTGTGATCATGGAAATTTTATTGGGTCCTTAAAAAGTCATGGAAGAGTTATTAAATTTGTCCAAGACGATGTGTGGGAACCCTGGATTCATATCAGTGGCTCAGAGAGGCTCACAGCCCTTCCACAAAGAGAGAGAGGATGTCTTTTGTTATTGCTATAATTTTAGAGAAGTAATTTGGCCTTAATGCAGTGGTTTAATGTTTTTAACACCCTGAGCCCCACTATTCCAATTGTATGCTTTTACAAGGCATTCATAAGCTTTTCTAATATAATTTTACTTTTATTCCATGGTTAGCGGCTCAGTGTTATTTCAGCACTTCCTTTGTTCTTAGCTGAAACTTTAGTGAATGTGGTCTCTGGCTTTGATTTGATACAAGATGACCTTGATTTTGTCTTTTTTTCTTTTGACTTACTTAAATTTGAATTTAAAAACCCCAGAGACAGATATCTTGCACCAAAGCTCCTTATCTTTTGAGACATCTTTCCTAAAAAGATATGTTCTTACAGTGGCACACAAAATGACCTTAATTAAGAATTTCAAGGACTTGATGAGAATCTGTTCCCCCATTTTTTTTTCCCTCAGACGTTTTCTGGCTTTTTCTTTTAATCTTGGTGACATTCATTATAATCTCTTTGTTCTGCAGGTTTGTGTGGAGAAGCTGATGCCTCTGAGCTCTTTCTCATCTGCCTTCCACCAGCCCACCTACAACAAACAGTCCATGTACCGCAAAGCCATCTTTGAGGCTCTGCAGGTAACAAACTCACCATTTTAACTCTGCTTATTAAGGTGTGTGTGTTTTGAGTCATTTTTTCATGGCTGATCATTTTATTTTTCTGTTGCTAAACATATTTCTCTGGAGGAAATCCAAAATAGACCAAAATATAAATGTGCGGGTTTAGAGGTCATATTTTACTCATTCCTTTCTTATGTAACAAGATCTCCATTTGCATTTGTGGAGGTGTTGTTCTCATCTAGCTCTGCCCACAATTTATAGGTGGCACCATGTGGGTACACCTCATTTTTTTGTTATTTTTCGATCCAGCAATGTGTAGTGTTTTTTTCTTGTTCGTAATACAGAACATATGGTTATATACTTCTGCAGCATCACGCTGAGTCATCATTTATTCAAACCTCTGTAGAATCATAAGCAAGCAGTGAAAGATTTGTACATAAAGCCCTGTATATTTTGCACAACTTCATGCACAAGTATAATTTTCGTATTTGTCCTTCTTATTTGACGTGTTTTTACTCTTTGTGTACTTTGTGTGTGTGTTCATTTTGTGTGCAGGTGGCCAGCGTTCGGGCGGGAAGGCCAGTTCCTTCCTGTGATGCGAGCGATGATGCAGAAGGGGTTGACATTCAAACCAGACAGATGATAGAGTGGGCCATGACCGGCTTCCAACCCAATGGTCCACAATCACTGGACCCTCCAGAGGGTATGCACATTTAATATTCAACATATAATGTAGGAGGATAATTGACCAAAACACACATATAGAAAATCGCCTAAACTTAGGAAATTAAAGCTTCCATATTATGCTCATTTTCAGGTTCGTACTTCTATCTGGGTTCATCCTAGAATATGTTTACATGCTTTGATGCTCAAAAAACACTTTATTTTCTAATATGCTATGTTTAGCACCTGTCTCTTTAAGCCCCCCTTCCCCAAAAAATCCGAGTCTGCTCTGATTGGTTACGTTTTGCAGGTCTTCCACTCTGTGCTCTTGGTGTCTCTGCACCGACATTACAGCTGGGAAGTGACTATAATGGCGCTGTAGCAGCAGTTTCTACTTTTTTATGGTATAGTTGTGACATCACAACTACAGTGTAGTACTGACAACTTGCTTAAAGGCAAAGCGTCTGAATACAGACTGTGATTCTCCCACAATTTCTCTGTGGACTGAGTGTTTTGATACTTTCACAGTGTTTATCTAACACCTGTAACAGCTTTAGAATTACAGACATGGAAATCTGACTTTTTACAATATGGGGCGTATAAGATTTGACTAAAATTCTAGATGATACTGTTCATCAATAACTGCAGTGACTCTGATATCAGCAACCAGGCAATGCAGTGGCATAATACTGTCTTTAAATACATTTGCTGCTGTATCCTGTATCCTGTATCATGGAAACTAACTAGTTCCTGAAAAATTCCTAAAAGAAAAAGTGTTTATAGCCATACTGAATGAACAAACCTTGCAAAGGTGGGGTGTTTCGCACAAAAAGTGCACACAAAGGTTTGAGAGAGAAGTTTATATCCTGCGCACTGTTTCACCTTGACACACCTGGTCTGTCAACAAACACTCTGTTTGAGTCGTCCAAAGCTTCCATCAGGGAGTCCGCAGCTTCAGACCAGTTCCAGTTTATTATTCTGCTTTTCTATCCCGACAGAGGAACAAAATCCATATAAAGAAGTGTACCCAGAGATGTGGGCCGAACCTGAGGCAGCGTACACGCCTCCACCTGCCAAGAAACCGCGCAAGAACTCAGCTGAGAAAGCAAAAATAAGAGAGGTGATCGACGAAGGGACCAGAGGTAAACAAACACATTTTAGCTTAAACTGCAAATATTCAGAAATAAACCTACAGCTTCTTTGTATATTTAAACAGCACAACGCCCAGAATATTACATCAGAAAAAGACATTTACAAGAAACAATGAAACTCTAAATGAAGGTTGTTTTTATTAATATTTCTATTTATATCTTACATTTTGGAGATACGAGACTCTTGCAAGATCCCCACCGTACACAGTGTCATAAGACATCTTGGCTTTTTTATTTTACTGTCTGTATGTGTTCATTTTCAAAACAGTGTGTTGATGTCTCCTTATGTTGTTTTTTTGTTTCAGAGAGACTCATATGTGAGATCAAAAAGAAGACCAGGAACATAGACGGTAAAAGTTTGAAATAACTTTCAAGCATCATTCTTAAATGTAGAAGTGAAATAAAGAAATGATATATTAATTGATTAATTAGATTAATCGACTGTACAATGCCTTTAACTAGCAATTTTTTGTAAACTGTTGTTTTACATAATTATGCTCAACCCTGGATATAGAGTTGACTTAAAGGTTAATTATTTTACCTTCTTATAACAAGAACTATTTCAATGGCTGCTAAATAGTCTTTGAGTGTCAGTCTAAATTAGTCAGAAAGGACAAAACCCATTTAATATATTATGGCTACATCATTATTTAAGAAAACATTATCCCTCTGAGGCAATCATCTGTCCATTCTCCACCATTACAGGAGATACCTGTGATTGCATCTTGAAACGTTATTACGCAGTTTGTTTGGCTGTTATCACATTATCAGTTGTTTTTCCTGTTTAATACAGAAATAAAGCTAATTTTACAAATGTAGCATCAATCAAAGAGTCAAGCCTAAATTTACATTACACTTACTTACGTTTAGATGAAGTTTTTGGTTCACTCAGCTCACAGTTGTTCCAAGTTTTTTTGTAGCTCAGGGCGAAACATTCCTTGAATTCAGTTTTTGTTTTAGTGTAAAATTAAGGTATGTAGCTGATTCATTTATGCATCAAGAGTTAACAGCATAATAATTTACTGGTGGACTGCAGTAAAGGCCTGAGCATCCAAAATAGATTATGAGCTGGAAAGTTATAAATCACAGCACCTGAAAATTAATTATTGAGTCTTTGTTATGGAACATAAGCACATTGTGGTTATTTTTGGCAGTAAAAGTCTTACTTGTCGTTTAAGTACTCCATTAATGTGATAAAGGGCTAAACCCAAAGTGTTACATATCATAATGTGATCATGTCTGTGTTTGTTCAGATATCTGCATCTCCTGTGGAAGCCTCAATGTCTCTCTGGAGCATCCTCTCTTCTGGGGAGCAATGTGTCAAGGCTGCAAAGTAAGAAATCTCCAAAACACTTTTATTATAATAATATAAGGGGCACTTTGAGTTGTGCAATAATTCTACATTATTATAGAATCATATGAAACTGGTCGAACCACATCCTTTCTAACTTCTCAGAATAGAATAGAAATACTTCATTAATCCCTTGAGGGAAATTGTTTTGTTACAGCAGCAAATAAGAGAGCAGCAAGTGAATAAAATATTCGTTAAAAAGGCAAAAATAATGCAAATATATATACAAAGGAAGGCACTTAACATAGAGTAAAATAGAATAGAATAAAATGAAATAATAATAATAAAGATATGTACAGTATTACAGAGAGCAAACAAACAAAAAAAGCCAAAAAGTTTAAAAAGATCAATAAAAATTAAAAATGTGCAAATAAGTGTGCAAAAAGTGAAGATGGTGATGATGGATGATGAATAAATCCAGCAATTTACAGTCAAAAATCAAGTGAATTACTGAAGTATTTCTTTGATCTGTATAATAGTTACATTAACAGATAATGTAACGTTACATTAAACATCAGTTTTATTATTTTACATTGTGATATGCAGTATGTGTATATATCATAAATATTGGACACCTTTTCTCATTTATATTGTGATAATGAATTCAGATGCTTCACTCAGCCCTAGTAACAGTGAATAAATGGATATATATTTCTACAACCAGAAAGCAAAGTACATGAACCAAACACTTCTGCACACAGACTAATGCTGCAGCCAATGACTATTTGATTATTGCTTTTTTAATTAACATATAATTTGTTTTGTCTATAAAATAGGAAAAATGCTGTGAAAAAATGTCCTTAACAATTTACTTGAGCCCAAGGTAATGTTTCAGATTTTCTTGATTTGTTCCACCAACATTCCAAAATGCAAAATATATTTAATTCACGATCATTTAAAACAGAGATACATGTAAAATCCTCACATTCAAGATGTTAGGATCAGATTATATTTCACGTTTTAGCTCGAAAAATTACTTAAACAACAAATATCTCAGCTCCTGTGACGGTTGCATTTCAAAAGCAATATATTGTTGAATATTGGGGATATCTGTGATATTAGACACATGGAAACAGTAAAAACAAAACATGACAGACAGACTTCTTCTCTGCCTCTCCTCTGATTCTGTTTTGTGTCTTGGCAGAACTCGTTCCTGGAGTGTGCCTACCAGTACGATGACGACGGCTACCAGTCCTACTGCACCATCTGCTGTGGAGGCAGGGAGGTGCTCATGTGTGGCAACAACAACTGCTGCAGGTCAGTGCAGAGCTCTATATACATACTGGTGAGTTTGGGATTGGCAAGCAGCTTCTTCTTGTGGCCAGGACGAGGTTTTGGATTTCACATCGACAGAAACAATTTACCCATAAATGTCAAAACCTGATGTATGGCTCCTTTTATTGGTAATTGAGTCTGTCGACTAGTGTGCAGCAGATTTATTTATCTGAATATAAAGTTTATTTTGGCATCCAGGCTTTGACCTCATCAGTGCAAACATTCAACAGCTCAACACAGCAGATAATTGGAGTCATGCAACAGTGCTAAAAGCACTCAGAGCTCAGTAGCAATCCCGCAGTGTAGAAATACTCTGTTACAGGAAAATAGTCCTACATCGAAAAACTTAACTGAAGTTCAATTTATATAAATTTATCCATTATTTATCAAGGTAAAAGTCTCATTAAGATTCTATTAAGATAGAGAATCTATTTTTCAAGAGTGACCTGGCCAAGAGGGCAGCATAAAACATCATTACGAATATAAATACAAGCAGAGAAATACAACTGTCACACATTACAAATAAGTAAGCATAAAATCCAGTGAAAATGAAACACAAAACCAGTTAAAGCAAAATATGGAAACAACCGTTTTTGCTGCAGTAAAAAATAATTAATTGAGAAATACACTGTATAGCTCAAGAGACACAGCACCAAAAAATACAACACAGATAGAGTGAGTGTATCTGGGGTTGGCTTGTACTTTCACTCTCACTGGCAAGTGTGTAAAAGTACATAAGTATCAGCATTGAAATACACTTTTAGTACCAAAAGTAAAAGTACTCATTATGTGGAACAGCACATTTTAGAAAACTATAGATTGTATAATTGGGCTAGAATTATCGATGCATAAATGTGTTCATCACTTTAATGTTGTAGCTGGTAGCTAGCTTAATCTACAGTATAATAATACCTCATAGTTTATTATTTGATTTGTGTTTTGTATTAATAACCTGCAAAGTAACAGCAGAAAGTACAGTATTCGTTGCTACAATGTAGTCTATTATTTGGCCTTTTCTCAACAAAGCAACACCTCCTATTTACAGAAATACAGTCTAGTGAAATGTGAAAATTAAATCTAAACCAAGAGGTCCACCTGATATGCAAAAGCAGGCAAAGACATGTCAGGGAAAACATATACCGTTAATTTAACCATATTGAACCAAGACTACCCTGTCTGTCTAAAATGATGAATAAGAAAATCATAAATAGTCAAATGATGAAATTCAAGGAAAACACAGGTCTCACAGTGTATGTGTATGTGTGTGTGTACGCAGGTGTTTCTGTGTGGAGTGTGTGGATCTGTTGGTAGGAGCCGGCTCGGCGGCAGCAGCCATCAAAGAAGACCCGTGGAACTGTTACATGTGTGGCCCCCGGAGCACCTACGGGTTACTGCGGCGACGGGATGACTGG
The DNA here is from genome assembly GCF_008729295.1 of Plectropomus leopardus. Classification (NCBI taxonomy): domain Eukaryota; kingdom Metazoa; phylum Chordata; class Actinopteri; order Perciformes; family Serranidae; genus Plectropomus; species Plectropomus leopardus. The sequence goes on from NC_056478.1 coordinate 21,060,951, forward strand.
CCCTCCAGATTACAACACTTCTTCGCCAACAACCATGAACAGGACTTTGTGAGTCTGACAGTTGGCTTATTTCCATTAATTTCATTTTTTTGTTCGTCTATAATAAATATTAAATATTGATAATGATTATAAAGATGATGGTTCTTTTGAAAATTAGTTCACAGTACAGCTTGTAGTAGTATATACTATATGACTGCAGTTTGCATCCATTAAGTTTTACAATGAAATACATAGATGCAGTACAAAGTGTGTCCCTGTAATTATCACAAGATTTGTAAGAGTTTAAAAATCACTTGTTTCACTGATACATTATAAAAAAAGATAATAAATTTAGTTTTTAGGGTATGTTTGCCTTTATCTGACAGTATTGCAGTTTAGAAAGAGGTGTGATGGCATGTGGCTAATGGTGGAATGGTGGAAGTATTCAGACCTTATACTATACTACACTATAAAGGTGCAATAGTGTAGAGTAAAAGTTCTCTTGTTCAAGTAAAAGTTCTGCCCTCAAAATCTTATTTGAGTTAAAGTACAAAATAATCAGCATTGAAAGAAACTTTATTCATCCAAGTAAAAGAACTCATTAAGCAGAATGGCCCATTTCAGAATTATATAACTATATTATTATAATTATTGGTGCATTGAAGTTTTCATTCCATTAATGTTGCAGCGCAACATTTCCTCATAATAATCTGAATCTGCAAAGTGACTAATGTTCTAGTAAAAAGTAAATTTTTTCCTTAGAGAATGCAGTGTAGAAGTAAAAAGAACAGAAAATAGAAATACTCAAATAAAGTACCTGAAAATTGAACTTAAGTACAGTAATTGAGTAAATGTACTCAGTTTCATTACACCACTTTAAAAAAATCATCAATAAAATGAATTAAATTTGTATATTAATTATTGAATGTATTGTTATTATTCGCTCATATGACTGCCTATCATTTGTTTTTATTGTAAAGTGGGGCAACGATTCTTCTTATTTTCAATTAATTTGCCAGTTTTTTTGTCAGGTATTTTTTGTCTTTCTCAATTTATTAAGTGTTTTGTCAATAAAGTGTCAGAAAATAGTGAAACATGCCCTGTGTAATCTCAAAGAGCCCAAGGTGGCATCTTGAGTTGGTACATTTTATCTAACAGTCCAAAAATTATTCAGTTTATTATCACGCATGACAAAGAAAAACATCAAATTCTCACATTTAAGAAGATGTAACCAGCAAATGTTGGGATTTTTTCTTTTTTTCGGCACAAAAAATGTCTAAAACAATTATTCCATTATCAAAATAGTTGCCAATAAATTTCCTGTCGATTGACTAATCAATTAAGAGATTCTAAATAAATAAAGTTATTACTACTTTTATATATATTCCATATCACAACTCTGGTGACAGACTCCAGACTCAAATATTTACATATTCACCTTTATTTCTGTATTATATTACCCCTCTACTGCATCTACAACTCCCCATTACACCAGCCCAGTCCTGACAACACGCTAGAAGTCAAACAGATGTCGTAAATTTGATCTATTTGCCATCTTATATCTACTGTAATCTGCTATCATAACCTTGCTAGAAGAATTAGGTGAAATACATCACAGTTAAACGGGAAACATTAATATCTGGAGATCAGCGAGGCCTCTGCTCCGGGGCTCGTCTGCTATAAATTATCCATAAAGGCTAAAACACATCAAAACAGACCATGTCCACATTCAATTATTCATTTTCTCCAGACAGGCTTTTTGCCGAAAGATCAGATCATCATCATAAATAAGGCTTATATGTGCAGCTCTGCCCTCTGCTCCATCTAAACACTGTAAAACTTAATATTTATCTAATCTTGCGCTCTTTATTAATGTCTCCTCCTCCTTTTAATGCTCTCTTTCAGGAGCCAGCCAAGTTGTATCCTCCAGTTGCAGCAGAGAAGAGGAAACCAATCAGAGTCCTCTCCCTGTTTGACGGCATTGCCACAGGTACGTACTGTATGTGTGGGACTGCAGCTAACAACTATTTTCATTATTGATTGATCTATTGATTAATAGAAGATGTCAGTCCATCATTTTGGTCTTGACTGAAATGTCTCGTCAGATGAAACCATCTCGTCGTTTGGATGGTTTGTCGGTAAAGTTTGTACAGACATTTATGGCCCAATTGGGATTATCCAGTGACTTTTCAGTTAGCCATTATCATTTTAATTTGTGCGAAACTTAAGGTTTTGACCAAATAGGTTTGCAATGGTATGAGATTTTCATGGTACAATAACCATCTTAGAAAATATTGCAGTATTACTGTATTATTATTATTATTATCAGTCAGAATGGTCCTTAAGGGAATGAAAACAGAAGGTTTAGTTTTTGTTTAACAAATGTTTTATCACTAATAATTAAGACTTTAAACCATTTTTTAATGGGCGCATGTGTAAAGAGCTCCCCCCCTTTTGAAAATAATGAATTAATACATGAGTTGCACTCATGTACAAGTACATAGTAAGAACTTACACAGGCGTTGTCATCCGACATTTTGGCGTCTGTCAGCTGTGAATCACCTATCATCTGTTTGCGGCTCATGTGACGCACCTTCTGCCGCACAGCTGTGGGTCGGAATAGCCAGAAAAGCATGCAGGCTTATATACGGCAAAATGTGACCGGATGCAGTAGGAAGTGCTGGTATTTTTGACATACTATGTAGTGAGGCATAATAAATTTTTTCTTGACATACTAAATAAAAAAGTAGTATGGATATTTGAATATATTGTTTGCATCTAAATATTTGTTTTGTCCAAAAGCTAAAAATATTTAGCTTTTAGGTTTATTGGATAAATGACTTAAATGATTGATCCATTTAAAAAGTGTTGCTGAATAAGCTGCTGTTAATCGACCAATCAATCATCCAGCTAACACTTTCAGTTTTAAACCTCTGTGTGTGTGTGTGTGTGTGTGTGTGTGTGTGTGAGAGAGAGAGAGAGACTTTAAGGGAAATACAATGATTTATGTAACTTCATAGTGCAGAATGATTTAATTTGTTTTGAGGATAATGAATATTTTAGGTCTCATTGCTACGGTGTCAACAATAATGATGTTGCAGTGAACGCTCCTGCAGATTTTCAGCTTTGCTAAACTGCATGAGTGTGTGTATTTGTGTGCGTGCACTCAGGTCTGTTGGTGCTGAAGGATTTGGGCATGCAGGTTGACAAGTACGTGGCATCTGAGGTGTGTGAGGACTCCATCACTGTCGGCATGGTCCGACACCAGGGTCGCATCATGTACGTGGGTGACGTACGCAACGTAACACGTAAACATGTGAGTAAAATTCCTCTGTGCTTTAAGGCAGAATAAATAATGATGTGTAACACACAAGAGGCATTAAAGTGTTAATACAGCATGACATGGAAATTTTCTTTTGATATGGTAGTTGATTGGTTATTATTGTTCTACTCCATCAAACTGCTTCTTTTACACGTTTGTTCTGTGCTGATGTTAACACACGCTGTTAGATTGAGGAGTGGGGACCTTTTGACCTGGTGATTGGAGGAAGCCCCTGCAACGACCTCTCTATAGTCAACCCTGCAAGAAAAGGCCTTTTTGGTAAGAAGGTGTCTTTGAATGTGGGGGTTGAAAGTCACACCAAAGTAGAAGATTTTGCTGCTGTAAATATATTTTTAAAATTTTTTAAAAACTTGAATGGAACAAGTAAAATTAATCATTAAAACTACAAATACTTAAAGGCGCTAATGATTTTTGTGTGTATTTAAATACAGAGCCTGAACTTTCTCTCTCTCCCACAGAGGGGACTGGACGGTTGTTTTTCGAGTTCTACCGTCTGCTACACGAAGCTCGACCAAAACCTGGCGACGAGCGTCCGTTCTACTGGCTGTTTGAGAACGTGGTGGCTATGGGAGTTAGCGACAAACGGGACATCTCACGCTTTTTAGAGGTATAGTAGCATGACCGCAGCCACTAAATACAGTCATAAAATACATGCAAATAAAAAAAGTGAATACAGTACAGTAAAGACAGTGTTTTTTTATGTGTCTAAAGATGCCTTTTACAGCAAAAAATACCTACAGCAAACAAAAAAAGTCATGGAAAACACTTCAGATAACGGCCTTAGCAAATATTAGTCATGGCAGCGGCCTGAAAATCAAAAACTGTACAACAGCAGTGGAGATAAAACACTGTCCCAATCACACTTAACCGACAGCTTTGTCCAACTATGCTACATTTGTACAATGCTTTTATAGTATATATAAATATACAACATTATTTTGTGTTGTAAGTTATATTATACAACTACATATCACCTGTTATATCTTATATCCCATACTCTATCATATTGTATTATGTCAGTATGTCATACATTTTTATTTCATTATATGCTTATTTTTCTATTAGATTTCCATATTAATAGAGGCATACGCTAACAATAGTAACTTATTCATAGTATATAAATGCTGTTGACATTTACTAGACTCCTGAAACTGGTCACATCACTGTCACTTTTGCCTTTTAATGATGTCTATTATTGTTCTTAATCGATTCTATACCTCTTACTATTTACATTTACTTTCTCTATTTCTCTATTTATTTCTCTTTATTCATTTTCGTCCTTGTGCTGCTGGAACAACTGAATTTTCGCCTCTGGGCATTAATAAACGTTAAAGATTATCTTAATCAATAAACTTGAGCAAAATGCCCTGGGGCGCCTGGCGGCTCAGTGGATAGAGTGGCGCCGGCCGCAGGTTTGAGTCCGGCCCTTTGCTGCTCCCCCTCTCTCTCTCCCCCTTTAATGCTCACACTTTATCAGTTAAAGGCAATAAAAGCCAAAAAATAAGAATCTTAAGAAACAAAAACATAAAAAAAAACGTTGAGCAAATTGCCTTTTGCTATTTGTTTGTCTTAGTTACTATAAAGAAAAAAAACATCGAAAACATCTTTGAAGAAAATTCAGCTTTAGATTTCATGTAAGAAAGAATGTCATATGATAATATACACAGTGTGGAGGAGTCGCCCTCTCAGACAGTAGATGTTCATATTAAGTGAAACAGGAAGTAACACTGCTCCTGCTCCTCAGTGTAACCCAGTGATGATCGACGCCAAGGAGGTCTCTGCTGCCCACCGCGCTCGCTACTTCTGGGGAAACCTGCCAGGCATGTCCAGGTGATACAAATACTCACACATCATTGTTTTGATCATTTTATTTGATTACACAGCAATCAAAGCTGAATTAAAGGTGACTCTGGGCCTGATACACTTACCATGTTTAATTTTTTTTCTCCACCTTTCAGACCCCTGACAGCCATGTCGAATGACAAGCTGGAACTACAAGACTGTCTTGAGCACGGCCGTACAGCCAAGGTACCCACCCCCGTGAGCGTGTGTGTGTATAAGTGTGTGTGTATCTGTGCTTATATTCATATGGCATCTAAAGTTTCGAGTAGGTCAAGTATTTAATGTTACTTTCTATTTGATGGATAGAAAAACAAAAACTGGATAAACATTGTTTGGAAATGGGTCGACAGTCCCGTTTATGAGCCGCAGCATAAGCAGCATCGACAAGTTAAAGTCTGGGATAAATGGAAAATTAAAAATAGGAAATTTGTGCAGTATATATATATATTTCTCCTTTGAGTAAAGATGTACAGTATTATACTTTATATTTCCTTTTGTGGTCTAACTCTGCAAAAATGTACCCGTTGATGTCCATTTTTACTGCATGTTCTTGCTGCTTCTGTCTTGCATTTTTGCATCCAGCAAGTAGAATTATCAGCCATTATCCGCTCTTTAGCAAATAATTATCTGTCAACTACTAATTTATACAGTGTATCACTGAAAGCTGCCATACATAAGGAGGACAGCTGTAGGCTTAAAATGGTTTTTGTGTGTGTGTCTCTGTCTCTCGTCTGTGTGTGTTTGGTTCTGGATGCTAATTCCAGTTTGAGAAGTTGCGTACGATAACGACACGCTCCAACTCTGTGAAGCAGGGGAAAGACGAGCATTTCCCCGTTTACATGGACAACAAGGAGGACATCCTCTGGTGCACCGAGATGGAAGGGTACAGTGTTGTGTGTTTGTGTGTGTGTGTGTGTGTGTGTGTGTGTGTGTGTGTGTGTGTGTGTGTGTGTGTGTGTGTGTGTGTGTGTGTGTGTGTGTGTGTGTGTCTGTCTGTGTTACTCTGCTCTGTCTATTGTGTTTAAGAACCTCTAATTTTACTTGAGCATGTTCACAAGTTCATAGAAAAAACCTGATGAATTTAAGAGTCTGAGTACATTTCTAGATTCTTTTTTGAAGTTTTGTTGGATTACATTTGTGTAAACAGGGACAAATATACATCACAATTTCCTAAAACTATGTCTTCAACTTGCTTGTTTTTTTCTGACCAACAGTTCAAAACAATAAGACGGAGAAAAACCTTGGCATTTGGCATTATTGCTTGAAAAATAAACAATTCATCTATTTTTATGAGCAGTTAACATTCTGTCGATCAACTATCAATTAAATAACTTACTTTTTCTTTAAAATCTAATGTAAACTAAAAAAATGGTGTGTGTTTCCAGGGTCTTTGGTTTCCCCGTCCACTATACTGATGTGTCCAACATGAGTCGTCTGGCCAGGCAAAGGCTACTGGGACGGTCCTGGAGTGTCCCCGTCATCAGGCACCTCTTCGCCCCGCTCAAGGAGTATTTTGCCTGCAACTAGTCACGCACCAACTCTCTCTCTCACACACACACAAATATACATACACAAACAGTATGTAATGACAGACACACAGTATACAGCTAGTACGTGAAGGTTGGCTGACGCAGGATGACACAGATGACCGGACATACACACATTTACTTACACACACACACACACACACACACACACACACACACACACACACACACACACTCAGAGCTGTAAAGGACTGCTTCCTTAGATCCCATGTAGACCACTGGCTGAACTTAGTCCCCTGGTGCTACCTTGCTGATTTACACACAAACACATACAGGTGCAGGGTTTCTGTACTGTATATGTTCACACACAGACTTCCTGTCCAACCTTGAAACTGGTGTCTTCTGGCTTTACTGTGTCACAGCAGCTGGAGCTCAAACCTCCAGGGGGCGCAAAACTCACAAAGATGTCCCAACTTACTGTCTCAGACATCTCTCTGAGCGCATCAACACACCAGTGAATCCCTCTGAACCATAACACTTAACTGTATTCATGTGTAGTGACAGTGCAATGAACACACACACACACACACATAAACATATATATATGCACATACTATACACACACACACACACACACACACACACACACACATATATATGCACACACTATACACACACACACACATACACACCAGTTAATGCTCGTGGTGCTGGTCAGGCCGTGATAATGGTGCCACTTTAATACAACACTTTTACAGTTTTTGGTGCTTTTGAAGACTAAACAGTCTCTGGTTGTTTCAGTCGCTACAGTTTCGTGTCCCTGACAAAGTTTAACCAAATGCTTACCAGCAGGTGGAGGCAACACATGGCAAGAGAGGGGATTTTTTTTTTTTTTTTTTTTTTACGTGTGTTTATCTGTCAAAATTAGTAAGAGCGAACAAAGGGGTGTTCATAAGGAAAAACGAAGCAACCATCATCAGACAGATTTCTATGACGCTTTTTCTAATGTGACTATAACTAAATCTGATTGTCATTTGTTGTCTTATTGGAAAAGATGCTCTGGAGGTTCAAATAATTAATTAACGAAAGCAGGTTTGTGGAAAAATAACACCAAAAATCCTCAACTTCCCCTGAGGACAACCTGTTTTTTGAAAGTGGTGTCAGTGATTCCCGCAATATAGGATACAGAAATTTAAAAACTAAATTGGGGGGGGGGGGGGTGCCACACAAATTCAAAACAGTTTACCTCCCACCCCTTGCAGCACCCCAAATAAAATTACAGTATGCTCTAATACATCAAACTGGAGAAGAAAATCATGAATTTATGATGGAATAAAGACAAAGGAATTAAAAATGAGAAAATTAATATAATAATAATAAAAATGAATACATTTTAAAAAGAAAACTAATAAAAATATGAAGTACTCCAGGCACATATGGTTGATTGTTTGGCATTATTTATTTTTGCCACTGACATCTCCATATATGTTATATCCAGTAAAGACTGCAGCCAGTGAGTCAGGGGGAGAGAAGGAGGAGGCTGCCAACGAAGTGCAAACATTTTTATTCATGCTGCTGTCCGGCCAATAAAAAGTGCAAGCTTTTGGTGAAATAAGAAATCTAAAGGGGATGCATCACTGAATAGAAGCAGTTTTGGACAATATGGCACTTCAGTTAAGTAAGATCAGAGCCAATATCATAATGTAATGACTTGTAACTGTGTGAGTGTTTGGAGCGCCCTCCAGTGGACAGAGACACGGTGTACAGAGAGTGCACAACAAGGACACGCGATCATGTTGGGGTGAAACAATCCTTTGCGTCAACAGTCACTGGATTACAAAAAATGGATAAAAGACTTCATAAAGTCAGCTTTTTTACTAATACCTACTTAGTACCAACTCGTGCTTGTGTGCTTTTTAAAAATATATTATTTCTTGGTGGTTTTTGCAATATTTTAGGCAGTGATGTAAGTTAAGGTTCGTTAATGCTTTGGTGAATATGCTGTGATATTTTGAACACTTGTAGCATTTTAAGAATGGGTTTATTCCCTCACCTTTAGTGTTTGCTGGCATGCAATCCTCACTCAGTAACATTTGTAAAAGTGTTGTTGTATTACTTTAGTTACTGCTAACTGTCGGTTGAATGACTGATGTTATTAATCGTCCAAAATTGGGATAGTACTGTATGTCACTTAAGTAATAGTGGCAGAGGCTGTAGACAGGAGTTACTCAAAGCTGATGTTGAATGTTACAGTTAATGTCTGCACAAAGTTAGTCTCAGTAAACAGACGTGGAGGGTAGATATCATAATACTGTACCAAACCTCTGACTTCATTTTATTATGTTGGCAGTGAAAACGGACACTATTTTATCATGTTGATGAACTGGAGAGAAGTCATAGAATCCTGAGAAAACAGTCCAGAAAAACAGTTATACTGTGAAATTATGATATAAGGTTGTCTTTCTGTGTAGCCTGGTTTGTTTTTACCCATCATGAGAGTGGCTTTTATTTTATGTGTCATGTTGTGCGACATCTCTGCAGCTTTCCAAGTAAGGCAGTAAGCAAATGTGGACTTCTAAGATCTCGAAAACCTGCCGCCACCACCATGTAGTTTTTACTTTGCTAGCCATACAAAGGATTGGATATCGTAAATTCTCTGCACTTGATGTACGAATAATTCTCTCATTCAACTCAAAATCTCAGTTTAATATAACTCAGCACTGAAATGGTTTTTTTTTTTTTTTTTCATTTTATTTCCCTTTTGTCCCTCAAAAAACTCTTAACTGCCCAAATTTTCTCACACAAATTTCTGGGTTTCTGAAAACAAGTAGACTTATACTTAGTCAAAGTGTGTGTTTCCTCTTCTTTAAAAGTTTGCTCTGAAAAAGATCAATCTTCGGCTTTTTCCAAGTTTTAATTCGTCCAGTCAGATTATTTCTGCCTCCATAGCAGCGTGACCTCTGAGAAACATTACACTAAAGATTTTTTGGAGAGTCCTGTCTCTCACTCACAGCTGCATTTAAAGCTACAGTAGGTAACTTAAAAAAACAATAACTTTATGTTATAATTGCTTTATCTTGCCCTATATCTTGACAGTAGTACATGAGACAAATATTCTGGCTCCTACCAGTGCTCCTAATGCCATTATCAAGAATCCAGTGCACCTGAACGAAAACAACCAATCAGAGCCAGGAAGAGTATCTAACACAGTGCCGATCACCACTCGTGCACACGCCAGGATGAACCTGTTTTTTTTTCTTTTTTCATAAATTATCTGTCTCATGTACTGCTGTCAGGATATAGTGACAGTTACAGCAAATATGAAAAAAACATTTTTATAACACTTACCTGAGCCTTTAAAGTAAAAGGAAGTCAGTTGTAGTTATTATACGGCGTCTCTAGTCTTCTCAGCCAGTGTTGCTCTTTTTCTCTGCTTTAACAGTGAGAAGTCCACCAACTGTTGCAGTTACACTCCTACTTTGTTTCATAGGGATCCAAAATGTCGTCCAGTAGTTGCAGCGACATCCAGTGAAACCAGATGCAGACCTTTACTCTGTAGAAACTATGCTGGTTTTCTACTTCCTATGACTGAAACAGATAGCCCTGTATAAATAACTGATAATATATCACACAGATACAACTGTACTACCTGCTTCTGGGTGTTTCTTCTGCCTTTGTGCCCGATGCATGTTGGGATAGACTCGGCCGCTCTGTGAATCTGAACAGGAAAAAGTAAAGAAGGCGTCATGATGTTTTATTTACACAGGGCTGTCTTTTGAGAAAACATCTCTTTCAGTCTGGTGCTTTTGGTCCTCAGACGACCATCTTTTTCCAGGAAGCCTTCCAGTCCTCTGACCTTCCTCAGAAACCAGCCAACAACTGGACACATACAGTCTATGCTGACACACAAAAATGCACATGCACACACACACACACACACACATGCACATGCACAAACAGCTACAAAAACCAACAATAAACCAGCAGGTTCAAAAGTTTTTGTCCATCATGTTTACGCTTCATTTATACAACCAACCTTCAGGTGCTTTTTAAACTCTTTAACTCTTTTTTACAGTGCTCTCGCAGGTTACTCAAACACACACACAAACACACACACTTGCTGGAAAAACAGTGCAGACTTTCATGCTTTCTCTGAACTCCTTTCGCTACAAAACATCAATACACACACATGCATACACACTGTGTTTTTGCCGGCCGCCTGTTGCCATCAGGCTTCCCATGGCGCCGCAGGGTGTGACATCACCCACCCTGCGTCGCTTGGTGCTCCCAAATCCCCCCCTCCCCCTACTCTCACCACTCCCCGACCCCCAGGTGCTGCATGTCAGTCAGTCAGTGTAATCTCCGATTCCATGTTAGATTAGGGAGTAATGATAATAATAATCATGGTAATAATAATTACAATAATAATCTGTTATTGTGTGTGTGTGTGTACTGTTCCAGGTTGGTGCTCAGTTCAGTTCAGTCTCAGCCTAGAGGGGAGAGAGAGAGAGGCTCGAGAAAGCATATATTACAGTTAGTATAGTGACTTGTTCTATTGTACCCAAGGATGCCGAAAGAAATTGTTAAACTGACGAGCTAAAGGACACTCCTCTCAAACAAGAGCGAGTTGAAATAACACTGAATGTAGTGTTGGAATGGAAGCCAAACTATCAGTATCATTAATCAATACCCAAATATCATACCTAATATGATCTCGGTTAGAGCTTTCTCATTCACGGGAAAGTGGATAAGAATTTCCCCACATTACAGCAAAATCTAAGTCTGATTTACAAAATTAACATTTTCTTATTTTGCCTGAAATATTGGACAGTTTGATCTATAAGTCTGCAGGTAACGATTATTTTCTTTACTGATTAATCTACACATTTTCTTGGTTAATCGTTCAGTCCAAAAAAAAAGAATCAAAAAGTGAAAAATATCGATCTAAAATTCCTCCAAGTAAAATAGTAACGTAATTTTTTGTCCAACCAGGAGTCATAAACCCAAATATATTGAATTTACGATCACCGAAGAGTCAGAAAACCAGATAATTGTTGTCGTTTTTTTGTTAAAGGTTCAGTATGTAGGATATAGGGGCATCTACTGGCAGAAATGGTAAATAATCTTCATGACCATGTTTTCATTAGTGCATAATCACCTGAAACTAAGGATCATTGTGTTTCTGTTACCTTAAATTGAGTCACTTATATCTACATACAGAGTAGGTCCTCCCCACGGAGCCCACCGTGTTGTTCTACAGTAGCCCAGAATAGACAAATCAAACAAAGGCTCCAGATAGGACCATTCACGTTTTCATGTCAGCTATTGTAGTTCTCCTGCACGCAATCTGCAACCTCACCACTAGATGCCACTAAATCCTTCATACCGGACCTTTAAAGCTGCATCTACAATACAGTGACCTGAGATGATTAGGATGATGAATGAATTTTAAGAGTGCACAAGCCAAAAAGTTTAGGAACCGCTGTGTTATGACATAAACACAAATTAAGATAATAAAACAAAGACTTAAAAATATACTCATTAGTAGGGCTGGCTGATGTGGAGGAAATCAATTATCACAATATTTTTGACCAAATACCTCAATATCGATATTGTAGGGTTGACTATTAGTGCTTTCACATAATCTGAATTCTGATAAATAATCATTATTAATGCTTATATAATGAATAAGTGGGTAAATAATAGAGCTGCTAGAACAGTTTGGCGTGTTCGGAAAATTACATTCCTTTACTGTAATGCAGCCTTTAAAACCAGGAGAAGACCAATCTTAACGATATTACAACATCCAAAATCTGGGACAATATCTAGTCACATATCATGATATCGATATAATATACTTCCTCACCTACTCTGTAGGACTTTAAACGCAATGCAATTTTAACCAAATGAGAAAAAGAGCTTTTCTCAACAAGTTTGAACGTCTGTATTGGCTATTTTAGAAATTTGACCTCTGCTTGTGAAATGTTTAAGATGAAGAAATGAATGCTTCCTCGTCTTTGAATTGTTTCTTAAATATATGAAAGAATACATTAATCATCGTCACACATCGCAAGAAGTTTCCTGAAATAAGAAGTCTGAGAGGGTTAAAATCAGCTGTTTGTAGTTTATCAACCTGTGACGAGCTGTTACAACAGGCTGCCGCTTTTTTTTAGAAAGGCTCACGCGCCAAAAAAAGTTGGAAAACCACCAGCTTAGAAGCAGACCTTCAGATCATTTTGTGTAATTTCAACATCTGCCTGTTTGAGAGTGCAGTCGGACCGAGGCGAGAGGAATGGAGTCGATATTTTTAAAGGATGGGTGACACGGTGATGATGTTTCTGTTCGCCTATCAACAGCTGTTAGGCTGAGTGATGCGCTGTTTTCAACACTGATACAAACACAAACACATCAACAACACACACAACACTGTTATTAACACACACACATACACACACAGACACATACACAACACCGACAAATACAATGCTGTGGCGCATCCAGACACTCATCTCATGGACTAAAGGAAAGATGAGCTTTTAGGGGAAAAAAAGGCGGACCTGGTGGTGTTTCAAAAAGGTGCTAAAATTTTATCTGAAAATAAGAAAAATATATTGTTAGGAGTATAAATCAAGTTTGTCTTTACAATGACTGTATTTAAGTTTGTCGTAGTAATGAAAAGGCACTATTATTATTTTACTCTTGTATGAATATGAACTAATTAAAAGGCATTTTAACTTTGTACTTGAACAATGTAAGAAATGAACGGTGAATAAAAAAGGACTGTTTCTTGTGATTTAGTCAAAAGGCTCAGTGTTATCTACATTTATGTCTCTCTAGGGTTAATATTTAAGGGTTTTTTCAACAGCTGATTTAACTGTCTTTGATGTCAGCTTCCTTTGACTAAGTTTTCTGGCATCAACTCCCACAATAACACGCAGCATTTTCTCATGAGTGACAGTTCGACACCATGTGAGAGTGATTTGACAACAGCAGGAGCTGGTCCACTGCGCCAAACTATTTTTAATAATTGTGATAACACAATTTAATTTAGAAGTCAAAATCATTACCCCACTAATGGCAGTTTACCTCTGTGGACTTTAAGGTTAAGATGCACGTTTGTCTTTTTTTAAATAAGCTACAGCCCAGTGTTTCCAGGGGTTGGAAAGAAAAAGAATGCATTGAACTACAATGAACACAATTTTAAACACTTTTGTTTTGGCTCCTATTTTTCACAAGTTTAAGGCTACAGTTGGCAGCTTTTATTGAAATAACTTCATATTTTACTTCATAATGTCATATTTGCTGTAACTGTCACAAAAAAGAAGACCTACATGAGATACGTCATCTGTGAAAAAATGAATGTCCCTTCTACCCTCCTACTGACCGTAATGACATTTGAATCAGACTTTTTCAAATTTTCATTATTATTTACAGAAAAAAAAGAAAGATAACCTTGGGAAAATAAATAAATATTAAGTAACCAAATAAATAAACAGTTATCCCTTTAACACGAATAAAAAGAAGTGCTCACTAACACTGATGTTAAAAAATTGAATCAAAACTTGAGAGAAATAATTCGTATGTGTGCATAAAAAAGTCTTAGATAACTTAAATTTGTAAAAAAAAAATGGGAGCAAAAGCTTAAGTATTGTGAACTCTCACTTATTGTGGTCACTACAGTGGAAAGCTACTTAAATCCCATTTTCTCGCATATGCATGATGCTCTGTAAGCCTCTACAGAGGACATGCGTGCATCATGCTGCACACTGGACAGGTGCTGTTAGTGCATCACAAACATCTTAAAACCAAGATGGCAGACGGAGTGGGCCTGCAAATAAGGTGCCGCTTGGAAATATCTTGCCAGTCCTTCTGTAACAGGAGACAATTGAAGGTAAATACAATTTGGCAACATCCGATAACACCCGAGGTGTGATACAGTTGTTAAAATGTTCAGTTCTTGGTTTTACGTTGTGAGGAAGATGCAATTTCTCATCTGTCCACTAAAGTGCAATTCAACTACAGTATATTTCTGCTTTAACTTTGTTGAACATGAAAATACTTCATCTGCAGTGACCTCTTCAGCTTTAAATCTATTGATGAATGTGTTTCGAAGTTTAACTGGCAGTTTTTGTAAAACAAATCATTTTTGACCTTATTTTGTTATATTTCTAGGAGATATGTTAAAAATATGTAAACACGCTAGTTAAACAGCATTAAACAAATCATTTTATAGTTTCACATAATGTATCATTTTTTCATTGATTTATATTTCTTAAGTTGAAAACTGTAATGCATGCTCTCCACCAGAGTGGATATATGAAAAAATCCTTCAAACATGTACAAAATAAATTTTATAAATATATATTATTTATTTTTTTTCATGCCCAAAGAAGAATAAAACCACATATATTGACTGAGGTAGTCATTCATGGCATGAAAGAGTTAAATTATTGTTCATGCTTTATGCAACATTCCTCTTTTACCAAAAATGCGTCATTGATGATAGGGGCAGCATTTATGGATGATAGGAGTGTTTCATTAAAAAAAAGGTGTTTAACTTTCACCTGTTTGTGGAGTTTTGTTGATTTATACTGTTGGCAGGAAAATCTGGAGTTGCAAAAGAAACACAAAACAGACTCCAAAACAACCATGTGAGTGCACTGCAAGCACAAGTACAAACAATATATTTTACTTAAGACTACAATTGTGTGCCCATAGGTCATATGGGGCCCCACCAGCCTTATGATGGATTATGTCATGCTATAAATAGTCATGTATTACAGTAATTTTGCAAAATTGGTCTTTAAAAAAATGTGATTTAAATACCATAGACAGTATCTAGGAAAGTCACATTATGCACTGCTCATTGACTATTGCATGTTCCCTCTGAGATGACAGTTTGCTAATGAAGACTTTAAAAGAGTTATGATGCTGCTCTAATGTCGCTCCAGAAATGCACACAGGAAAAGACAGACAGGTAGTAAATTATTCATCAGTTCACACCCGTAACAATCTTCTGTCATCACTACTCTCACCTCCCTAACTCTCACCACAGAGCCATCCAGCCATGCTGCCAAGAAGGAGGGCCCGGCCTCCATGCTGTGGTCCTTCAGCCCATATTGCTGCCTTCAAGTGCTCCTTATAAGCTCCTGTGAGTGGACGTGCAGCGTTCATGTGCTCCAGGTCAGAAATGACACCATACTGAGTGCTGTGACTTCAGAGGATTTTTGTTGTTGTCATGCAGTGTTTCATTTTAAAAATTAGTCAGCCGGTACAGAGTTTATTTTGTGATGCAGTATTATCTTTGCAAATGACATAATGGTGGAAATTTAACATTTTCTGCTATTATATGCAGGGTAAATAGAGGGTACATTCATGACATCTCATTTTAGCCACCTGATTTAAAGCTGAATGACAGAATTTAATTTATTCATTTATTCCATGCGGCTTAAAGAATATGTCAGTGTAAACCCTATCAAACTGATATAAATGTACTCTTGGTGTTTATCATTGTTTTCTGAGGGGGATATGGCAACAGTACAGATAGTCAAAAATTATATCAGACAGTATCTATGTATTGCTGGTCTTAACAAAATAATTTAATTTAATATAAAATGAGTTTTTATTAATACACTCTGAAAAAAAATGCTAAGTAATTATTAAATTGAATTAAATAAAATATAGAAAAAGGATATGATTAGAAGCATTGCATCAAATTAGAAAGCTATACACATTATATACATGATACCTTAGATTTTGTAAATTAATGTTTCAAATATTAATGAATATAGTGTATAGGCCTATATTTAGAAATAATGAGTCAAGTGATGCTCTTCTTATTGGAAATTATAGTGTGACTTGTTAGAGCCTTAGTTGTGTAAAAAAAAAAGTATATTTATTGTCGACAAAAAAATTCCACCATAAATAAGGTCCATTAGCTGCTGTTCTAAATTAATGTATATTAATGAAATGTACTGCTTTTATAAACTACTATTTCCAACGTTCAAATCTCATAGCATTTATCACAATAATGCATTGTAATCTCTGTAGATTAAGCAGTTATTTACAATGGTTACATAAGATAAGACAGAACTTTATCTCGAGGGAAATTGCTGTGCAGCAGTTGCAAAAACAAAGTTAAGGGGAGTGGAAATAAAACATATGCAAAATACAAGTACTTAAATAGCAAGTAGAAAAACAATGTATAGGAAATTTAAAATACAATATGTGGCAAATACAAAACTAAATAAAAGATAGATAACAGTAAGGTGCAAAAAATAAGAACTAGCTCACATTAAGGTTCAAAATATAAAAACTTGCTAACAGTAGGGTACAAATGTGAATAGCTGCAATTGACTATTTGGTAAGATATAAATGAACTCCTGATCTTTTATTGTTGTTGTTGTTTATTATTGAAGTATATATTTTTTACTGTCTAAAACCATGTTTTACCAAACAGTTGAGCTGGCCTTTTTCGGTTTTAGCAGTTTTTGGGGTTTTTTTAAAATAAAAAAGGGATTAAGATTTGCTGTTTTTTTTTGTTTTGTTTTGTTTTTACACATATTTAATGTTATCCCATTATATATTTGGTGAGGGAGATTATGTCTGTATGATTTTTTCATCATTTCTGAGATGTTTTCAAAAGCACTGTTACAGTAAAAATGTGTAGATATAATACTACTACTAATTCTTTGTTCACAAATTAATATATATGGTATATTAACATATTTCAAGCATTATAACAGTTAAAGATTTATAATTCTTTTCTCTCTGTTTTACCCATTACCATGACTAGCCATCTCAACCATTTAGGTGAGAAAAAAAATCTTGTTATTATAGCCCCAAGGACATAAAGATATGCAAAAAAAGAATAATTCCATCGCTATTTTTCTCTTGATGAGGACATTTAAGGGCTGAAAACATTCACAATTTGCATTTCATATTTTATATATAAACACTAACCGCAGTATTTTCGACAGCATTTGAAGGCCACATGCCTCTGGAGGCAGGAGACACGCCCCTGTCCACTGAGCCCCAGCAGACGCACATCTCGTCTCCCATTGGTCGGTTCCTCTGTTGCGCTGGTCAACGCGGCTCCTGATTGGCTGCTGCCGGACTGATTGAAGCATCTGCGGCTCGCGCTGTGCCAGCTGTCCTCCTCCTCGCGCACTCGGCTAGTGCTGGGCAACGGAGAGAGGCTCCTGCAGAGGAGGATCTGGCAATCTGGAAGAAAAAAGGGTAAGAAGCCAAAAAATAGGCAGATAAATTAAGATGTCACGGCTTATTTTGTAAAACCGAGCAGCGATTGACAAGAATGAAAGCAATTAATCCTTAATATTATTTTTTTATAGAACATTAAAATTGTGATTTTATGTCGTCTGACGTTGATAACCGCAGGGTACTAACGTTAATGACCGTTAATTATCCAACCTCTTCATTGACATTAGCTAAATATCTGCTTCTTATTTACACATTTTCAGTAAATGCTATGTTTCTCCTTCCCTGTACATTTGAATAGCAGTTATTAAATGCAGGCATTTTCTTTACTAAATGTTATTTCAAATGGCATTGTATGAATTTTACAGAACGTTAAATTCGGAAAAAATAATTTAGACTGGTCCTATGTTACGAGCTAGCTTCGTATGCTTTTCAGCGACGAAATTGTGTGTGTGTGTGTAGTGTGTGTTTGCGCGCGCGCGCGCGTGCTTGTATATGGCGTGCCATCAGTGCAGTAAAGGCTGTGTGTAGTGTGTGTGTGTGTGTGTGTGTTTGTTAGCCGTTATGTAAGTCTGATATTCGCTTATAGGTTTTTTCTCTGTTCTACCAAATACATTGAGTCACAGTGGTGGTGATGATGATGATGAAGAGGAGGGTTGGGAGGCGTCATGCATACAAACGAGACTGCTGGTGTGTGTGTGTGTGTGTGTGTGTGTGTGTTTGCGTGCGTGTGTGGTTGAGAACATGATGTGAACTGAACAGGTGATTTGATGTCCTCCTTTGTGTAGAGGGTTTTGGGCAGGCAGACCTGCTCTGGTTTTGGGGATCAGGAGGTATTGAGGCCTTCACATCATTTGCTTTAAGGATCCTGGAGGGTGCTTTAGGGGGCTCCGGGGGTCCTGAGTGCCTCACAGTGAATTGAATAAATTACACAGCATCCTAATCACATGACGTAATCTGTTTTCCTACACATAGTTTATTCCTTTAGGATTGCATCTGTTTTGTTAAAACAGAATGACTTTTTTTTTTATTAGTTGCACTGCATTATCTTTTATTCTGTAAATGTTAAAATAAGGATGGCTGCACATCATATATTTGCAACAATTTGAAACACAAAAACAAATTCTCACATTTGAGAGTATGTAATAAGAAAATATCTTATTTAGTTATTGGTTAAATGGGCAGCGTGTAGATGCAGTGAGCAAGAGGGTGGAGTTCTGCATGTTTTTCCCATGTATTAGTGGCTGAGTTTCATTTTGGCTGCTTGAGTTTTCCTCCACAGACCAAATTAATCAAGACTGTGTTACTGTAATCCACCCTCACTTGTCTATTTGTATATTTATATGTGTTAGCTCTGTGATAGAGGTGGGGCTGACCCTGGACCCCACCTCTGGCCCAGTGTAAGCTGGGAATTCTCCAAAAATATTGCACATCATAAGGGGTCAGGACATTTGGCTTATGAATTAAGTATACGCTGTTTTTAGCCTGTCTCAGACGAAAGATGACCATCATAAAAGAAGTGTGGCGATATCTTTGGTAGCGGCACCTGCCACTGTGGCTGGTGGATTACAAAATCTACCAGACACTCAATAGATTACCATTGTTTTTTGGCTGGTGAGTAAAGCAAATCTAGAAGCCACCTGCATATTTTACTAGCATTTTCCTAGTGGTTGGTGCTAATTTCCAACCCTGGTTACGACCCACGTCTACTAACCAACCAATAGAAATGCAGCATGAAATGATGCATTGATCAGCACGACTCTGCTAAATGTTTGTGGATGCCCTTGCCACAACCGTGTCCACATTTTCCTCCTCCTCCTTCTCTTCCTTTTCTCTTCCTCCTTCGACTTTTTTCAACGCACATAAATGCCACTAGAGAGGGCGCGATTCATGTTTTTTTTTAATTTCCTCTCACCACTACAGCGGCGTAGATGGATCACGCCCGCTGACATTTTGTTCTTGTGTATTGACATCAATGGACGTACATCAGCCTGTGATTCAGTAGGCGTTATGTTGTACCCAAGTTTATTAGATCCATGTCACACAGTGTAGCTGCACTAAACTTACAAGATTGCTAAAATCTTACCGTCTGCAGGAGGCGTTCAACAATCTGTTATTGTCCATGTATGTATTATGTATGTTGACTAATTGTTAGGTAAGTGACACTTCACTAAGCCCTGCCTCTTTGTGATGATCTGTCAAGCTTTCAGAGTAAGCGTGGAGCCCACACTGTCACTAACTGCTCTCCCTAAAGAAAATAAAGTTTTGATTGAATGAAAAAGCATGATCAGAGAGGAGCAGACTGAAGGGTCTGCGAGGTGTGTGCAGGATGTATCCAGGATGTCAGATTCTCTCAGCAGTAAAAACAGCTTAAAAAGATAAATATAGTTAGAAGCTCAATCCTAATGTACAGATCACAGTATAAAAGTGAAGCACCACATCACTGGCGTTTCAGACAGACGACAGTGAAAATAAAGGGAAACTTTCGTGATTTTCAAGCAGCTGGCGCCATTGCAGTGTGTGCTGTCGGTGGATGGGAGAGGAGCAACAGGGGAAGTCAAATGCTGCTCATCTACACACATTGTGATGACACAAAGCTGGTTTAATATCGGCAAAGTTTCCCTTCATTTTCATTTATGTATATTTTAATGTGTATACATTTGTAGCTGGATTTGGTTTTGAAACAGCAAAGAAACGTTTATCTCCTGTAAAACTTTCCGGGTAAAAAGTATCATTTTTAAACATGCCCCAGCTACTGTTGTCATACGAATACATGCAGTTTTATTTATTCTGTTTCAATGTTGTAGTTTGTCAATGTGGAGCCAATATTAGATACTTTGTATATGATGGGGTAGAGCTGTAATGAATAATCAATTTGTTACAAACTGTTAGATCAATCACCAACTAATTTCTTATTTGAGAAATTGTTTATCAGTTTGAGTAATTTTTAAAAAATCAGGCAAAAAATATTATCTGATACCAGCTTCATAAATGTAAATATTTTCTTTTTTTTTTTTTTTTTACTATTTTATGACGGTAAACAAAGTATTTGTAGGTTTTGGACAAAACAACTAATTTGGGGATGTCACATTGGGCTTTTGGAAATTCTGGTTAACATTTATCACTTTTTTTCCGACAGACCAAGCAGCTAATACGACAGAGTAATTGCCATACTTTGGGGTAGATACTAATATAGTACTGCATCATATCAACATATTACATGTGTTTTTTATGTAAAATATGACTAATCACTGCAAGTGTCAAAGAAATGTAGTTGAGTAAAAGTACAACATTGTGGAGTAGGAAAGGTCAAAGGTCAGACAAAACAAATACTGCCGCAACAAAAATAGTTCTTTAATAACTTTGACAGTTTGCCTGAGACAGAGGCGAGTGAAGAGTGATAAGTGAAAAAGATGGATTAATGAAAAGATGAGACCTGTTTTCCTGTCTTTCACAAATTTCTAAAATGATAGCGTGATAAGAGTGTGTTTAGAGAGAGAGACGCCCCTAATCCTCTGAGTGATGGCCTAGTTAGTTAAGCGACCGCTGTTGTTATTGTCTGTTTATCTGTGTGATTCACTAATGGCTTATTCATCCATGGACCTCCAGTAGCACCCACAACTCTCTAAACCTCATCCTCTCTGTGTGTGTGTGTGTGTGTGTGTGTGTGTGTGCGTGTGCGTGTGTCTGTGTGTGTGTGTGTGCGTGCGTGTGTGTGTGTGCACGCATTTCTGACTTTTAAAATAGCTCTACTACTCACACACATATGAGCTCACCTCACACATAATCAAACACACACACACACACACACATATATTAACTCTAACACACAAACACACACACACACCTAATGCTGTCCCTTCCCATGGCGATTACTCTCCAGATCGAGCAGGAGTCAGCAGCTGTCTACTCCTTTCTTCTCACTTACAACATGCATCAACACACACACACACACACATTTCCATGCCACACATGTAGCCGGCACATGCTCAGAAACAGACATCTGAGGGTGTCAGCAGCTAATATGTCACATCTAAACTGTTTATAGATATGCGGGCCTTTTTCTGAAAATAGATTTTGACTTCATGTTTTTTAAAAGTCTTTTTCCTGCCTTTTGTTCTGTTTCTGACTGAATCTCTGCCTCTGCTGATAAGATTTAAACATGCTGGTAATGCATTTTTCTATTATGATAGTTTCTGAGGGGTGACCAGATGAGGGACACTGAAAATCTTGGAGCAGCACACCAAAACCAAAAGTCATAACTAAATTTATAGAATTCTTTTATGCTGTTGTAGTTATATCAGCTAGTTGAAAACTATGTCAATACGAAGACTTAAGGAATCACATACTGATGTACTTTGGTGTCTTATTTTATAGTTAATATTACAAATTTTCTGATATGCATAGACTAATAGTGATACAGTTAACATTTTCACAACAATCCTGTTATAATGTGTTATGTATCTATGTACAAAATGCTTGATTGTCCTTAAATGGTGGGTGGTTTCCCTTAAATAGACAAAATGTTTTAATTTGAGGGAGTACTTTGATTGTAAGGAACAAAACAATAACTGGGAACAAGCTGGGGCTCGGCGAATAATTGGCTTTTATTTTCAATAACAATTCCAACGATTATGAAAAGAAGATAATCAAAATAAAATGATTATTGTGTCTCATTCATTATGCTTTCGTTTTGTCTTTGGTTATAAATCAAGTGCACCTCTTTCCTTTACAGCAGGGGTGCTGAGTATTGCTAATTTGGCCACTATCACACTGGATTTAGCACTTTTTCAGATCCTTCTATAGACCTTTTTTTTAAAAAGCGACTGGCGACAAATTCTCCATCACTGAAAAGGAAACATATTCAAGTATATAGTACTTTGTTTAATGTATTTAGATTTTTTCATACTTTTTTTTGTTATTTAGTTGAAACTTATTTATTTATTTTCAATCAAACCCACCGTTCAGTTCAATTCAATTCAGTGTTATTTATGAAGCCATTTATAACAAATCACAATTTGCCCCAGAGGGCTTTACAGCATTTTTTTTAAAAAGACCATTTTTGTAGTTTAATAAATGCAAAGCGTTTCCAAGTCAATCTTGTGTGAAATAATTGTGATCTCAATGTCGCCCAAAATAATCGTGATTAAGATTTTTGCCATAATCTACCCATGCCACATGCCACTTTACATCTTAATTTTTATTTTTTACATTTGGAGGATAATTTAGCCCCCTTTCCAACAAGCTATGTCGACATGGTTGGTACCAATGGATGCTTTATGGTGTCTAGTTTCACATGATTTGACCTTCATGCTAACTTTAAAAAAATGAGCATGCCACAGTCCCCGAAAGCCAGTAATATCCGCCTCTGATTTAAATACCCTCACCCGTTTTGCTTTATTTAGTTTTCAGGGTGATTTCACTGATCTTAGGGCGTGTTTAAGCATATTTAAGAATATTACATTGGTTCTAAAATTGAAGTTTTCTTAAAGATATGCTGTACATAATGTAACTTGGACAATTAAAGGTAAGCAGCACCAAATAAAAACACAGGCTCAATTTGCGTTAAAGAAAGCAAACTAATCTGTGAAGTAGCTGTGTGTTTGGTATGATAACCATGTATGATAACCATGCTGTTCTAAAAACATGTTTGACATTGTGACGATGTGACTTTGGGAGTCTGGACTAAATCTGCCTGCTGCTCCTCATTCATTATTAATTAACACCCCCATTAAAAACTGTCTGCATGGAGAGAGAAGTCAGGGTGTGTCTCAGTGTGTGTATGCGTGAGTGTAATGTGTGTTTGTGAATGTGGTCACTGATTGTGTACGTGTGTATCTACAGTTTGTGTATGTGTGTGTGTGTGTTTGTGCGTGTGTGCGTCCGTGTGTTTGCTGAGGCAGCTGGTCACAGGGTGAGTGAGAAATGCTGCATGGTGTGTCACTGTTTGTGTGTGTGTGTGTGTGTCTCTCTCTCTGCCTGTCTGTCTGCCATACCCGCTATGACACAGCAGAGAGCAAACAAACACACACACACGCACGCACGCGCGCGCGCACACACACACGCACACACACACCTGAATAGGTCTAAAATAGATCAGTGGTTTTCAGCATAGTGGTCTTTGGAGTTTGAATTTGTAGATGCAGTTAGTTGAGGCCAGACAAATACGTCAGTTGTTTTAGGCGGCATCCACATTAAACCATCTAAGCTGGAGTTATTTTTCTCCTTGGCAATGACCTTCTGTCCCAAAAAATATTTTTTAAAATCTCCACAGTAGATAAATCACAAATCACCAGTCTCAGGATTTAGTGTGAACAATAGGGCTGTACCTATCAATGATTTTTTTCTTGATTAATCTAACAATTATTTTTTCTCTCAGTGGACTAATCTAATGACTAATTTATTGATTATTCTATATTCTCTTGATTAATATAACAATTAATTCACCAAAAATACATATCAAAAACTTTTTTTCAGTCACCTTCTCTTAAAAACAATGATAATAGTGGCACATTTTAAAATAATTCTTCTTTCCATGTCACTGCTGTGTTATGATATTATCAGTAATTATTATTATCATTATAATAGAGCTTATTTGTCATATGCCTGATCAGAAAAATACTGGACCTCAAATTCAAAAGGATAGCTGTGACACACACATC
This sequence comes from Plectropomus leopardus, assembly GCF_008729295.1. Lineage (NCBI taxonomy): Eukaryota > Metazoa > Chordata > Actinopteri > Perciformes > Serranidae > Plectropomus > Plectropomus leopardus. The sequence goes on from NC_056478.1 coordinate 21,085,481, forward strand.
ACTATATACCACAGCAGCCTTGAACTGAAAAATCTCTATCTTTTCTTACGTACTTGACTTACAACTTAAATTGTTTGTAACATGGGTTTATTTCATCATTGTAGTAATATGCAGTAAAGATAATAACTGGTAAATATACATTTGCATCAGTGTGAGGCAAGGAAAATAAAGGATTTAGAGACTGTAACGGCACTCACAGTACTTAAAGCCGTTTTCTCACCTGAGCGCAGCCAGAAAAGTAAATGGAAAATTTGCAACGGCCAATAACAACATTAGGTGACGCGTAGTGTAACGTTACTGACCACTACTAACAGAATCATGTTCTGAGTAGAGATTATCCGAATATGTCATGCTTGGGTGGGGACAAAAAGTAAGCAGGATGGAGCTATGTTGCTACCATTTTGACAAAGCGCTCTGCAG